>NC_057803.1:302787488-303097345 GCF_018294505.1 Triticum aestivum | reverse complement strand
AGGGGCTCGTCGGAGAGGTACCCCACTATCTATCTTAGGGTTCAGGGTAGGGGCGGTGGTCGCCGACAGTGGTGGGGTGGTGGCGTGGGGATTGCCGGAGAAAAAGCTCGGCACGATGGGGCCTAGAGGGATGGCTAGGGCGGCGGCGGACCGGCGGTGGGGAGTGATTTCAGGGCGGGCGGGGCAGCGCACCGTCGGCTGCGAGCGGCGGGGGGTGGCGGTTTGGCTGGTGGTGTCAGTCGACAGATGCTGCTACACGACCAGCTGCCCTGGCTCTTGCACGCGCTGCTGCTACTGCTTTTCGGCTACTAGTGCGTTCAGTTTCGATAGTTAAGTTCTGTTTCGACAGTTAAATTCAGTTTCGACAGTTAAGTTAAGAGATGAGCGGCTGATTTGTTTTACATATAGCACTTTATGGTTATGTATTTTACGTCATCTATTGGAGATGCTATTAGAATTACACTCTGGTTAACATTGTCTCTCTTGTCATGCTTCAGCCTCGATGTCGTACAACTCACTGGAGCTGCTCCAATGACGAAACCCTCCATCACAGCGGAGCTGTACCCCGGGCTCCATCTCCAGACTCCTAAGATCTCCTTTCCCTCCTCCGACAACCAAGTCAGCCAGAGCATCCTCACTGACCAACCCAATCACGCCGAGATCAACATGGATTCTCCAAAGAGGTTGTACACTTGCTGCATCTCTTTTTTACTCTACATGTTATATATATTGTCCATTGAGCACACGTAGTAACATGAAATATGATTATTTTCTCCTACTATATGACAAGCAGTGAGGTACTAGGCAACTTAGCTATCCGTGATGGACTCTCTTGAACACCATCATTATTTATCTCTGCGCATTTGGGCTGCGCATTTGTCGATGGGCCTGGGAGTTGAGCTAGTAGGGTAGTGGCCTAGGTCCAAAGTAGTAGAAGTAGCACAAACACATTTTTTGAGTGTAGGCTTTTCCTTGCTCAAGCCTGCCTACTAGAATCGCTAGTCCTTGAAAGGAAAAGTGAAGGAAAAACATAGGAGCTGGAAAGTTTCCTATGGTACTACTATTCACACATTTGGTTCAAAGGAATGGAGCAAAGGAAAACTGTAGGATATGTTCCTTTAGTGTCTCTTTGAAAGAAAAACTGTAGGAATTTTAATATCCACTTGTCCTCCTTTTCAAATTCCTATTCATGAAGCACAAGACTACGAGATAGTAGCATAATAGCATTATAACCGTACATTTTCTTGTGGTTTGACTTAATCTCACCATGCTTCTTTGCATCCTGTGATCTTCAAATTCTTGTGAACCAAACACCCAGATTGGAAGAAATTCTGTGTTTTTAAGTTCTCTGTTTGCAGATGCATTCCTATCCTATTACTATGTATTTCCTATCCTTGCATTGTTAGAATCCTCCAATCCAGACGTGCCCTTACAGAATTACTTCTCTTATGGATAGTTGTCAAAGAAAACCTTGTGTGGTTTGTCCCGCTCCTGCTACGCCATCACCCACCCCAGCTCAGCTGCTCCAGCGACTGAAGGGTCCAGCACAGCAGGGATCAGACCTCCAGACTATCTTTCGCCGCCTCAGATCTTCTTCCCCGCGGTAGGCAGCCATGACTACTGCATTACCATCATCAACAGAGCAGATGACCTCGAGGACTACACAGGTCCGCAAGAGAGGTCGCACTCTTTCGTGTCTGCTTACGTTATGCATCACTTAATATTACATGCTACTTTATCGTCCTGTTCACCGATTAGACTCTGAGCAAGCTCCAAACTAATGGTCAAACTTGAGTTTTTAAATGGTTTTGGGGTACATATCGGGGCCGCAATCAATAGTATCTATCTACTATATGGTTTATCTCTAGTGTCTACTATGAGTTTCATGTTGGGTAGGAAACAAACAGTAAACAAGCCATTATCTGTATTTTTTAACTGAAAACATTATCTGCCTGCTATCATTGGTTTTGGGTCTATCCACAGGTTGCTACCATCACTCTGGATTTCTGCATGCACTCCTTACATAATCTCACTATGTTTTATTCATATGCATGTGAGTTATTGTACACAATGGAACTAAACATGTAGAGCAAAAGAGGTGAGCCTTGCGTGGCAATAAAATTTCATGCAGACATCGCTCCATGGTAGGTGCAAAGGCATCCCCCCTCCACCCATTTCGGATTGTAATCGAGAGGAAGATATCTATTTTGAGGGGGATTTAGAAGGAGAAGACCGCTCCTATTTACCCCCTGAGGTCTTCGCTCTAACTTGGCATGCTGATGTTGGTTATATCATGCATATGGTGCCCTGCATTGCTTACTTTATACATCAAATATGTCATCTGCTTAGTTTAGACATGCTTTGTGTGAATGCCATCTGTTTAGTTTATTCATCATTTATGTGAATTATGCAACACCATCTTGTTTATCCAGGCATCATATATGTGAATTTTGCAATGCCATCTTGCTTAGCCAGTCATCCTATATGTGAATTATATTAGGCCATCCTTTTTCTTTCGTTACGTACTACATTTGTCAACAATGTTAGTATATTCAACTACTCTTCGTGTGCATCAGCCATTTGACACGGTGAAGGAAAATTCTGGAGTGAAAACAAGGTCTTCAGAGAAGACTATGCTATCTGATGAAGTGCATATCTCACTGGTTACGGATAGCTCCTCAGAGGAGGATTCAGAGATAGATAACCAGTCGTATTCCCCCCGAGGTGTATGCTCTAACATGGCAGGGTTATGTTGCTCATATCGTGCATATGGTGTCTTGCATTACTATGTCATTTGATTAGTTTAGACATGGTTTGTGTGAATGCCACCTATTTAGTGTCTAATTACCATATATGTGAATTATACATTGCCATCTTGTTGTAAGACATTATATATGTGAATTATGCAATGATATCTTGTTGCAAAGGCATTATATATGTGAATTATGCAATGCCATGCTATTTAGCCAATCATCATGTATGTGAATTATATCATGCTATCATTTTTTTGTATTACGTGTTCCATTTGTTGACAACGTTTGTATATTCAACTACTCTTCCTATGCATCAGCCATTTGAAGCGGTGATGGAAGTCTCTGGAGTGAAAACAAGGTATTCAAAGTAGACAATGCTACCTGCTGAAGCAGACATCTTGTTGGTTCCAGAGAGCTACTCAGAGGAGGATTCAAAGACTGATGACCAGTCCTATTTCCCCCTTGAGGTCTATGCTCAAACTTGGCAGGGTTATATTACCCATGTCATGCATGTTGTCTTGCATTACTTAGTTTTTACATCATATATGGATTTCCAACTGCTTACTTGATTACTATATAAATCATATATTTGAATTATATCGTGCCATCATGTTTACATACACAACATCTATCTGAATTATGGTATGGCAACCCATTTAATAAAGACATCATATAGTTATATCATCTCATCCTGTTTAGTGTTTACAGTCATCATATTTTGAATTATGTCATTCTATCCATGAATTATATCATGCTATCATGTTTCCATAGGCGGCATGTATGTGAATTATGGCATGCCAACCTATTTAATAAACACATTACATAGTTATATCATGTCATCCCATTTACATAGTCATCATATTTTGAACTATGTCATTCCATCTTTTTTAGTTAGCCATCATAATGTGAAATTGTGTCATACTATCCTGTTTAGTTAGCCATCATATATGTGAAATCATGTCATGCTATCATGTTTGGTTAGACAACATAAATGTGAATTATTTCATGCCCTCTTTTATTCCCCACTATCCATTGCACATGTCTATCATACAATGTCTATACATTCAATTACTTTTCTTGTTTATCAGCCTTTTGAATTGGAGAGGGTGATGGCAGTATCCAAGGGAGTAACAACATGGTCTTCAAAAAATATAGTGCTACTAGTTGATGCAAATAGAACCACGGTTGTACTTGCCCAAGAACCAGCCCCACCACACATAACCCATACTCTCGCAGATTGTACCCCTATCTAGTTGGACAGAGAACCAGAAACACCCCTTCTAACCCCAATGCCAGCAGATAGTAACCCAATTCCAGTTGACACAGCGCCGTCTCCACCACAGAGCACCCAAACACGAGCAGTTAGTAAGGGAACTGCAGTGCCCAAAGCACGAGGACCACCACGCCGAATCCCAACTCAACGCTGAAAGGAGAAGAGGAATTGTTCTTAGGTCAGGTTTTGTAGCTATGGTTCATACTCCTTTGCTCTTGCATCACTGTATTTACTCAGACCAACTACTTTCAAATTTGAAGGATAGAATTGAAACTCCAATGGTGCAACAGGTATGTTTTAAACCTGTTTCTTTAACTGGTTTGCTGTTGTAACTTGCTCTATGTTGATTTCAGTTTCAATTGAATAAATAGTTATGTTCTCATGTCACGCACATTACAAGTGTTGTTATTTATATATAGTTTCCCACACTTGTATTCTGTCTATTCCGCTTTGTCTTAAACAAATATGATTTGAAGTATGTCTCTATCTTGATTTGGCAAAAAAAACTAAAATGATATAGACCTTAAAGTGACCATGGTACATAGATATATGTTTGTTTCATGTTGTTATCCTGTCCACTCTACTACTGAACTGATTTACCAAAATGAGTTTCATATACAACATGCTAAACCTGTGATGTGTCTGCTTGTTCCTCTTTTAGAATGCGGGCAAAATATTGGGGAACAGTACCCCGTTATGCAATGGTAAAGGAAGTAATGCAGATAAGGTTCAAGATAGTGAGACATCCCTGTCGGTTTCCAAGAAAGCTGATAATAACTATCTTGACGATAGTGAGAGAACCCAAAAGTCCTGTCTTGATGTAGTGTTCGAGTTAGTGGCCACTACTACTGGCACAAGCTCTTCGAACTCGCTGCCTGAATCAGTTCGTCTTCTTGAGTCTCAAATTCAAGTTGAAAGACATCGATCAGAAGTGCTGCGACAGGAAGCTGAAGGACTGAGGAAGTCCCTGCAGAATTCAAATGCATACTTTCTGGTGCAACAGCAAGGACTGGAGGATTTAAGCGCCAAACAAGAGAAAGTTAATAAGCTTGCTAAGCATCTTGCCAGCATTATGGGCACCCAGGATGTTGTTTCTTGAGATCCTCTAAAGTGGTTTCAGTTCTAGACTTGTTTTGCTTCGGCGTTTACATGCACTGGTCGCCAACTTTGACAACCAGTGTATATGATATGCTGCTTTGTTCCCTATATTTGCACTGGTGACGAACTTTGATGCCCATTGGATGTAATATGTGTAATAGCCGTGATAGCCTAGCTTAAGTTGCTTGCTTATTTATTTCCTTCTTGTCTTGTTTATTTGTTTGCTTGTAGTCAGTGCAGTTCTTTTTCTGCGGTTTGCTAGTTGCCGCTATAACTTATTTTTTAAAAACTAGGCCACAATAACCATGGGCTACATATTTACTGTAGTAACCATGGGCCTCCTACGGGCCGTAAAAACAATGGGCATTCTAAGGGCCATGGAAACAAAGGGTCTTCATGGGCCATAGCATCAATGGGCCTTCTACGAGCCGTATGAACGATAGGGCAAACATTGGCCATATACGGGCTACATTTGGAATCGTCCATTCATGGGCCGACAATAACGGGCCGTCGTTAATCGGCCGTTTTTGATGATGCAATGAAAACGACCCAACGGATTAACGGGCCGATTGTAAAACTAACTTGTTCAAAAGATTACAAGAACAGGAAAAGATAAGATAAATTGGGATAAGATAAATTGGTCGTCTAGGCCAAGGGAGTAGCGGGCAGGTCCGGCAGGTTGGCGGAGGCAGCAACACCGGATGGTGGAGCGGCCGACTACAAGGTCTCGGCCTGATGAGTTCCGGCAGCAGTCGGTGCGGTAACGTGCGACTCGTTGGTTGAGACTTGGTCGGGTTGAGGCCAGCTGTCCGCTCCATCGTCCGGTGCGTCGTCCTCACCATCCTCGTCCTTCTCGTCTTCACCCTCGTAGATGGAGGCGATCTCCTCCGCTGAGTCCTGCCTATACTTCGGGTTCAGCCCGAACCAGTTGGGCGGCACTTCAGCACCCTCCTCGTTCAGCTCAGGGATGAACACGGTGGTGTCGGTATAGTCGGCGATCGCCGCCACGCGTTGACCAAGGTCACGGCTCGCTGTCGCTAGCTCTGGGGCGACCTACTGTCGGAAGGTGGACAGCTGGGCCACGTCCAGGCCCGGGTACCACGCCTTGGCAAATTCCAAGGCCCTCCGAGCGCCAGCCCAAGCCGCGGCGCCCTTCCAATCTTCGAAGTGGTCGACTGCTACATCCAGCCAGTCAGCGGTCCAGCTGGGGGTGCTTGGGATCTGGGCATCCGGCCAGAGGGCAGTCAGCACCTGAGCCCCGACGCGCTATAGACAACAGAGCATCCGATGAGCCGGCTTTAGGCGCGCATGGACGGCGAGAAGCTGCTCGCCGAGAGTCCGGGGCGTGTTGGGTGTGATTGTTGCGTCGACCCTTCTTCGCTTGTCGGGGCGCGCCTCGATGGCCTGGCCGACGGCGACGGATTGACCGGGAAAGAATTCTTCACAAGAAAAAAGAAGTTAGAAGCCAGAAGCCGGCTCATACAGTAGTCGGCGATTGAACAAAAGGAAGAAGCAACTCACCATCGATCATATCCTCGATCTCGCCGTAGCCGTCGGTCAGGGCCTTCTTCTTCTTGGCCAAGTTGGAGCGAGAAGTCTTGAACTCGGCTTGAAGGTTGGCTTCGCTCTCCTTTAGCCTCTGGAGCTCCACCCTGTGCCGCTCCGCCTAGTCCACCAGCTCCTTGGCCAGGCGGTCGCATTCCCTGGCCGCCTGGCTGCACTCTTCCTCCTTGGCACAAATCATGGTTTCGGCCGCACCCAAGCGCTTTTGCAGATCTGCAGCAGCCTCTGCCAAGGTGGAGAAGTAGAAGAACATCAACACCAAAGAAAGATAGTTGCCGGAAGATTCGACCTGACTGCTAAGCAGTCGGCATGAATCTCGGGGGTTACACCCAGCGGGTGCGCTCACACGCCCCCGCAAGGAGAAAGATAGAGCACTTACTCCAGCTGGCGTTGGCGTCGGTGGTCTAGGTGGCCAGCTCCTGGACTTGGGAGTTGTAGGCCTCCACACGGACGTTGTGATAATCCTGCAACAAAAGCAACAAAAAGAAAAAGCAAGATAGTACTCGGAACTAACTTAAAGTTTTGAGCCGCCTGCTCAGCAGCCGCCCCAGAACTCAGGAGCTACACCCAGTGGGTGCGCTGGCGCGCCCCCATGGAAGATTGAAAGGAATCAAAACAAAAAGCAAGAAGCAAGAAACCTATCCGGACGGCTGCTCGCATCGCCAGAAACTCATGCGTGTACTTCTGGAGGGCGTCACCTTGGGCGTTGCAGCGGGCCTGTATGTCTTATGCAGCCATGTTAAAGACACCGGTGCCGCCCCGAGGCGTCCAACCCAGTGGGGTGGCACTGGTGGCCTTGGTGTCAGGGGCCGACGAGCTGGTGACCCTGGCTTCCAATGGCCGCGGCGCTAAGATCGCCTTCTCCGGATGCCGGCGCGCTGGAGAGCGAGCCGCAGGAGTCGGACCAAGTACAAGTTCGCCGCTAGATGGAGGTACCTGTGGCGCCTCAGGCCGACTGCCCACCGCGTCAGCAGTCGGTGTGTTCGGGGGCACCTCTGCCCACAAGACAGCGGGGTCGCCCACTCCCCTCTCCAAGACCGGCTGGTCGGCACTGGCTTCTCCTGTCGGCGCCTGGCCCTCCGGCACCGGTAGGTCCGCGTGTTGCGGGTTGGTGGGTTCCGTAGCCCGGCTACGGGACACCTCCTCTACCTACGCCTTGGCAGTCGTGTCAGCCTGGGTCTTGGCCACGGGATCAGCCTCTACTTGTGCTGCCTTGGCCACCTCAGCCCTCGCCCGCTCCGCCTCCTCCCGCTCCTCGTGCGCCTCTCGCGCGTTCCTCTCCGTTGCCTCCTAGAGATCAGCGAGAGGATCCACGTGGCGGGGTTCCATAGAGCCGCTTGCTTCCCCAACCACCAAGCCAGATGGGGCCCGCGAAAGAGAAAGCGGGGCCCTGCTAAGATAAGAGAAATAAGAAGTTTTGCGAGGAGAAGAATAACAAACACAAAGCAGTAGCAGAAAGACTAAAATGCTTACCGGACTCCAGTGGGAGCCGCGTGGGGCCCTTCTAGAATTGGGCCGCCATCGTGGCGGCCGTGCTCTTGAGTTTCTTGGGCCGGCTGCCATACAACCTGGCGTCGGCTCGGCGCTTTAGTGCGCCGCCTGCGGTAGTCGGCACAGCTGAAGAACTCACGCCCGCCAAGTCAGCACCGCGGCTGTGCCACAACTCGTTGTCCTCCTCCTCGTTGTCTGGCCATTCCCCAAGGCCACCTCCTAAGGAGCCGCCTGCTCCATCACGACCACTGCCTATGGCGTCGTCCTCTTCCGTGGCGGCCGCCCCCAAGTCGGGGTCGGCCACATCGCTCTCTGACCAGTCCGGCGGGTACTGATGACCTGGCTCCAGGGTGGAGGCTGCCGACTGGGTCGAGAAAATCTGCACCATGGCCGACTGGTCAGGCGGCAAGAAAGAACCCGGACAAATGAAGGGAATAAGAATTTAAAAACTCACCGCATGCGGCGGGTGTGCGCGCCTGTATGGCGGCTTGCCGAATCACCATTCCTTCTCCGATAGCTTGCAGTTTGAGAATTTGATGCGGAGCACCCTACGATCATCCCCATGTACACTCGAGCATATGCCATTAGACACAAGGTGAACTCGCTCCTTTCTGAATCTTCCCTTTCCGCATGTAAGACATGGATGCTACTTCAAGCGTGGACCTTGTGCATACTCAGGTACACCCGAAGAGACCAAGGAGAGCACAAGGGCCAAGGGCAAGTGTGTGCGGGAGCGAAGAAATGAGAAGGAAGAAGAGCCAGCTGCTACAGGCCCACGACATCCGGCCCCAGCATGTATATCTGGCCCTACCCCCGGAAATCCGGCCCCTTCCTATCCAGAGAGCTCCGGAAGGGACCCCCACAATCCGGACATCTGGCCCCATGCCCTGGACATCCGTCCCCTTCGCCCGGAAATCCGGAGCATGCTAACCAGAGAGTAGAAGAATCAGGCAACTCTAGCCCGGACATTCGGCTCTTCATGAGCCACCGGACATCCAGCCCATAGCCCGGACATCCGGGACCTGCCTGTGCGCAGAGATCGGGCCAAGGGCCCATGTATCCCCGCTCTCACTTACCCCTTCGTGGGCTAGCACTATATATACTCCCCCACCTCCTCCTTTCTAGGGTTAGCATTGGTTTAGCTCATATTTAGAGATAGAGCATTGCTCATCCACATTGGATCTACTCCACGAGAGAGACCGCGGCCTCTATGGAGAAGATCCCTTTGGATTCAAGACCTCGTTGTGGAGAAGAACATCAAGACCTCCTCACAGAGAAGACCGGCTACCTTTGTATCGTCCGTTGTTAACTTTGGATATTGTATCTTCCTTTGTGTTCATGTTTCTAGTGCATGTGTGATCATTCTTGTTGGTTTGAGTGTTCTCTTGTGTTCCCCTCGTGATTTTCCCCTCGTTCCCCCCCTCGTGTTCTTCGTGTTCATCGCGGGATCCGCTCCTTTCGTGAAAGATCGGCCGATTAGGGTTCTACCCTAGATCATCTTGGTATCATGAGCCACGTTGATCACGATTTCGGAGCCTCCCCTCCTTGTTTTCTAGCCTAATTTGGTTGTGTTCTCCCCAATTTCGAAAATCCCCACCAAAAATAGCCCCAATTTTTTTTTTGCGATTTGTTGGTTTGACGAAGTTTTGTTGATTTTGATCCATGGATTTGCTTGGTTTCGAGTGGATCTAGCATATCCCCAATTTTTTCCACTTCCCTTCCACAAAATCCATCAAATTTTGCCCATGGAATCATTAATTTCCGCCACCAATTAGAAAATTTCCGCCCCAAACGAGATCTGGATTCGTCGGGCCGGACATCCGGGCCATTGGGCCGGACATCCGGGTCCCCGACCGGACATCCGGCTCCTGGAGCCCGGATGTCCGGCCCGTGACATCTCAGCCATCCCTGTTTTACCGTTTTGTCCATAACTAATTCATCTGAAGTCTGATTTTCGCGTTCTTTAGCTCGTTGAAAAGCTCTTGACATCCCCCTTCCAACAAAAATACTACCATAACCATTTGACTCCATCAAATTTTTGGAACTATGGCATCTTTTCCTAGGGCTTCCACCACAACGTCCACATAACCACCACCGACTTCCGCAACCTAACCAATTTTGTTCCTTATTGCATTTGTGGTTGCTTGAGTAGTGATTCGTGTATCCTAAGGTGTTTAGGCTACTTAGGGACGATTGCTTCTTCATCAACCACCAGCACCACCATAACTCCCACCTAGGCTTGTCCACCATACACTTCCACCACCCCAACTTAACCCTATTTTGTTTGTGTTGTGAGTTGTGTCTCCTAAGGTGTTTAGGCTACTTAGGTACCGTTCTTCCAACTCCAACACCATGTATAGCCAACCTTACCCTCCACTTCCGCATTGCCTACTCGTATAACCCATCATTGCACTTCCACAAAACCACCACTGCATTCCCGCTACCACCATTTGACGTTTGAGATTTTGAGTTCGCGGTTTTTCCGTTTCCTAAGGTGTTTCGGTTACTTAGGGACGAGTCTCCATCATCTTGGTATCTCCATCAAGATCACCGACACTCATCATCACCGCGGATGGTAACCTCCATATCATCTTGGTATCGTGGTATCCCTCCATTGTATATTCCCTTGCCATTGCATTGACAACCCCTAGCCCATTTTGCGCCACTTGCCTATCGAGACTAGCCATTTGAGTATTGCCGGCAACGTTACTTGTGCACATTAGTGATCTACACCATATATTGCATACGTAACATATCATATTGGTATCATATCATCCCTTGTGTCACAAGATTGTTCCCGTATATACCCAATTTCTACCTTGGTTTGTGCATTTCACATTGTGGCCATATTCGAAAAAAAGAATAAAGCTTTTAAGCAAAAGAAAAAGATAGCAAAGAGCTTGTAAGCAATAGCCATAGCATCATACCACATTGTCATATCCAATCATCTTGGATCATACCACTGGAACATCATATACATAGCATACTTGGGATAGAAGTCATTGCATTTTTGTCTCCTATAGGTTATGCACAAGTATCGTATCCACCTATTGAGAAATCATGCTAGTGTCTCTCTAGAATTGTGCAACAAGAGCATTTTCCGTGGATTCCACATTTTGAGCTCATTCCTTGGTTGCACGACCCCATTTATCTATCGGTGTGTGTGTTTCCGTGTGCCACATATTGCTATTGGTCTATTTGTTACACTTGCGAATTTGTGAATCTCTTTCAACATTGTTGACTCTTGCTAACATTTCGCATCAAATTTTTCTGCCACTATCCTCACCGAGCTCCACCATAAGCCTTATTTGTGTAGGTGTGAGAAACCGACAAGAATTGGTACCAATTGTGCTATTTCCTTGTCCACATTGGAGTGATCATTGATCCACTTTCAACTTCGGTCAAGGTACATTTGGTATTCGTTCTTCTCTTTCTACCACTTAGATTTTTCTCTTGGAGTGATGGATAGGCAAGGCATTTCATCTCCGGTCTTTGACAACAACGACGGCGTGAACAACTACATCACCAAAGTGTCAATCTTCGATCTACAACGACAAATGCAAGGCGCACAATCAAGATTGCGAGATCGCATCGAGAACCTCTCCATTGATATTCGCCACTCAAAGCGAGGAAAAAGGACTACATCGACAACAAGCTTTCCGCACAAAAGGAGGATTAAGATGCAAGGATGGAGGAGATTTGGACCTGGTTGATCAACCGTTCTTCCCCTTCACCATCCTCAAGGCAGCGACATTCCAAGAACAAGTCTTCGGAGCGCAAAAAAGATGCAAGCGCAAGTCATCCACATCCACATCTCCATGGCGACCACCATCACGTTCGTGATCCACCTCGTCATGAAGGGCAAGTCACCTCCAAGCAACATGTGCACGACGACGACGAATGACATCTACTAAGAGCTCAAGTGCGACAGCGCCAACATCATGATGACGATGCTCACCAAGCATAAATACACAAGTCCCAACAAGCCTTACTTCACGCCAAGTCCAAACTTCATGAGCAGAAGAGAAGACCGCAAGACGAGTAGCACCAAGATGGTGCTACGGCTACTACCAGCACCACTTTGGCATATTCGCCAAGTGCTATCAAGGCATCTTCGCCTTTGGACGTACGGCATCTTCTCCTACTTCCTGTGAGTTTGCCTACATCGACATCATCAAGTACAAGGCGACCACCTACAAGTGAGGGCAACACTTCCATCTTCGGAAGGCCCCCAAGGAAGATGGCCGAGCATGGGACTTTCCCTTCGGTCATGGAGACAAACTACGACGTGCCACATCATATGGGCCTCCAACAACAAGACGGTGACAAGAAGGTCGAGCAAGGGCCATCCCCTTCGACCACGGCGACGAGCATGAACCTCTTCAACCACTTGAAGACGGCACCCATATTGGACTCATACTCCGAGTCAAGCTACAAGACCGCACATGAGACCTTTTCTTTGGTCTTAGAGGAGAGTGATGATGTGCCATCTTCGGCCTTCATCCACGGCTACAACCACGACATGATTGAGCATGGAGACATTTGCACCAACATCTCTCCAACAACCACATATAAAGAGATGCCCCAATTCCCATGTGAGGAGAGCCACCCCACCATGAGTGATATGAGTGACTCCACCATTTTTAACATTGAGTGCATTTCCTATGAGAGGATGAGTGTGACCACCACTAGCCCCACACTTGAGAGCATCCAAGAGGGAGTGAGTGAGCCACCACACTTAGTGGGTGTGGTAGTTGACACGGCATGTGAGGCCACTATGATTTCTAAGAACTTCACCTCTACTTCGAGTGTTTTTTCTTTGGTGCTAGGTCTCCTACATGATGACACGCCTATCCTCGACGAGTCCATACCTCCAATGGAGATGATGATGGCCATGGTGGACGATGATGTACCCCACACATGGTTCCATCAAGATGAAGATGACCACGACTTGGTCTTCGACACCTCACCTACAACACATGAGCGATGATCCAAAGGTAACATAGGTGATGGTGCTTCTCTTGTCCCACTAGTGGACTATTTTACGAATGATTGCTTGCATGATGTTGACACACCTATACCCATGCTTCATGCTAGTGCGACTTCTTCATGTCATGACTTACCTATTTATGATGAATATGATGACGAGCATGTCGAGTTGCCTAGTTGTGATGCTATGCTCCATAGGATATCATGTGAAAATTCTTTTGGTCACATCATGTTTGACAATCCATTAACCTTGTCATAAGCTATGAGTGAGATATCCCATATTGCATCTTTTCAATCTCAACATAGTGACTATGCATGCCCCATTCACATAAATCCCATTTCCACTTATGGCATAGATGACGAGATGATGGCCATTGGCTTGTGTTTCTCTTGCGATGACATTGCCATGCTTCCTTTACTTGATTTGCGCAATTCATCTACTATGCCATGCCATGATCACAATGTTCCAACTATGCATTGTTTTGGATGTTGTCAATATTCCCCATGTGATGTTTCCACTAATGATCATGAGGAGACCCCCATAGTTTCCTCATATATATTAGGAGATTTTGATGCATTCCATACTTTGCATGATTCTCATAATTGCTTGCACCATATGCATTCCACGCATAACAATGCTCTAGATATTACCCATGATGCATTACATAATATGAGTCTGCATTATGCTATACATAACAACAAACCTATCATGATGGATGCCATGTTTCTATATCACGCATATCATTTATTTGAGCATTGGATATTTTATGCTAACCGACACAAGCATGTGCGCATCATGATGGATGATATGTACATATACCATGCACACACAAATTTTCCTTTGTCTTTGTTTTGTGTAGGTACTCACGTATACTCGTCAACCTCTCAATCCCAAGAGTTGATGAAACGAGCTCTTGAGAGCAAAGATGACTTGGGATCCCATGAACTATCGTTCCCACCGCTCTCTTCGCGCAATGACTACGCGCATCTCTCTCACTTGTCTCTCACACGGCTATGGGCTATATACCGCTTGTCGCTTCATGCTCATTTTACTGTGTTCACTTTGCATGCTATGCTTGCTTCTATGCCTTTGCCATGCAATTGTGACCCTTGCTTGCATTTACCCATGATTCACCATTATGCTTCTCCTATGTGTATTTGCATGCTTGGTGGAGATCCTTGTTGCTATTGCCATGTTTATCATGTGCCTCATGCTATTGATCCTATTTTTCTCATATCCTCCTTTCATGCTTGTGCCATGTCATGTGAATTATTCATACACACTATTTGCACACATGACATACTTGACATGATTCCTTATAGTATGTTGCATCTTCGCAATACTAGCTTGCTTTCCTTGATCCACATGATTGCTTGCTTTGTCGCATCACCCATGTTCCATTCTTACTCGCTTTCTTGGGTCGATGACATATATGCTCGTGCCTCTCACATGATACATCTTGTTCATTGTTGCTTGCCTCCAATTATGCTTATTGATCTTGGAGACTTGGACACCTTACTTGTGATGCATGCTTGCTTGATTGAGCCTATTGTATTTGGTTGTTCTCGCATCATCATATGCCTCCATACTATGAAATGCTCCATTGTCATTTCTTATGATGAGCATGATGCATACACTTGTTGGGTATTTTACCACATGAATGATAGGTTTTGCATCTCCGCTAACCTCATTTGTTTTTCCGAGTGTTTGTCATGTTCTTTCATGTTGAAGGATTCACAAGGTGATACCGTCATGACACAATTTGGTCATGTAAAGGCATATACGATGTCCAACACCAACATTTGCGAGAATCTCTTAAAGGTGAACTCCTTCCCTTTGAGCCATCCTCAAATATGCATATTGGATGGGTCACTCTTTCATTGTTGTTTCCTTCTTCTTGTCTACACGTTACATCTATTGGATGGAGGACCGACATTGGAGATGGAACCCATGGACCTTCAAGTTGAGGAGCGCTCGGACTTATTGGATGCACCTTTGAACCTCTACTCATGCCACGACATCGAGCATTGGTACTCGAACACCTCCATATTTGGAGATTGTGCTCACACATGTCATGCTCGATGGACATATCATACACATGACATATTTGCATCTTATGCATGGATTGATTCACATCATGATTTCCTTGTTGCATCTTGTATTACCATGTCATCCATAATATATGAGCTTGTGCACTTTCTTAGCAAATTTGTTGTGATCTTCTTTGATGGTATATATATACATCATGATCATATTGCTCATCATCAATTGCATGATCACATATTCATATTGAGCATCCATTGCCATATTCATGCTGTTGATAAACCGTCTCTCTATGAAATCATTTCACACCGTGGTTGCATTGATCATATTCACAACACATTTGGGTGCGCAATGAATGCTTTTGCTCCCATGAATGCTTTGCATATCATTCTCTATCATCTTGATAAGCTTCATGCGCTTTGTCACGAACAATCTTGCCGCACAGACTCATTCTTACATGATGGACACTTTGTGCGCGCTAACCATTGTATTTCCGAGTGTCGTTTGTCTTTGCTCTTTTTACATATATACCACTCCGGCGACACCTTGGAATACTTGGATTGTGCCATGTTTTCCTCTTCGTCCAACTACAAGTCCGTCCACGACAACCGTTTCCATGGTGATGAGGTTTTTTATCCGAGGTCGGATCTTTCCCAAGGGAGGGGAGATGATGCGGAGCACCCTACGATCATCCCAATGTACACTCGAGCATACGCCATTGGACACAAGGTGAACTCGCTCCTTTCCGAATCTTCCCTTTCTGCATGTAGGACATGGATGCTACTTCAAGCGTGGACCTTGTGCATACTCAGGTACACCCGAGGAGACCAAGGAGAGCCCAAGGATCAAGGCCAAGTGTGTGCGGGAGCGAAGGAAGGAGAAGGAAGTAGAGCCAGCTGCTACAGGCCCCGGACATCCGGCCCCAGCCCGGACATCCGACCCTACCCCCGGAAATCCTGCCCCTACATATCCAGAGAGCTCCGGAAGTGATCCCGACAACTCGGACATCCGGCCCCATGCCCCGAACATCCAGCTCCTCCTGAAGCCCCGGACATCCGGCCCCTTCGCCCGGAAATCCGGAGCACGCTAACCAGAGAGCAGAAGTATCAGGCAACTCCAGCCCGGACATCCGGCTCTTCGTGAGCCGCCGGACATCCAGCCCCCAGCCCGGACATTCGGCACCTGCCTGTGCGCAGAGATCGGGCCAAGGGCCCATGTATCCCCCCTCGCACTTACCCCTTCGTGGGCTTGCACTATATATACTCCCCCACCTCCTCCTTTCTAGGGTTAGCATTGGTTTAGCTCATATTTAGAGACAGAGCATTGCTCATCCACATCGGATCTACTCCACGAGAGAGACCGCAACCTCTATGGAGAAGATCCCTTTGGATTCAAGACATCCTTGCGGAGAAGAACATCAAGACCTCCTCACAGAGAAGAACAGCTACCTTTGTATCGTCCATTGTTGACTTTGGATCTTGTATCTTCCTTTGTGTTCATGGATCTAGCGCATGTGTGATCACTCTTGTTGGTTTGAGTGTTCTCTTGTGTTCCCCTCGTGATTTTCCCCTCGTTTCCCTCCTCGTGTTCTTCGTGTTCATCGCGGGATCCGCTCCTTTCGTGAAAGATCAGACGATTAGGGTTCTACCCTACATCAGAAGTAATTCACCAGCCAGACCACCTGCATGTCCGGGAACTCCTTGGTGCATATCCGGCATGGGTCCCGGTGTCCGCTCATGCGGCTGATGATGTGGGCCGGGCTTGGAGGGGAAGCACTCGGTGCACCACGAAGGCAGTGAGCAGATCCGAGGCCTTGAGGCCCTCCGACTCCGTCATCTCCTAAAGCCGGGCGAGGGCGGCGGAGGAGGCAGCTTACAGATTCTCCGTCCAAAATTGCCAATTGGTGCGGGGCTCGACCGGCGGGCCGGCTGTATAAGCCGGTAGGTTGACGTAGTCCATCGTTGGATGGATGTTCTTGACGTAGAAATAAGATCTCTGCCAGAGCTTGGACGACTGCAGTAGGTAGAGGGTCGGGAAGCGGACCCCGAAACACGAACGCCGCACTGCGACGTAGGCTCCGCACTAGGCCGCCTCGTTCTTGGCAGCGGTTCAGAGCTTGAGGTAGAAGAACTCCCCCCAGAGCTAAAGGGTGGGGAGTGTGCCGAGGTAGCTTCGCAAAGGGTGACGAAGGCGGCCGGCAGCACCACCGTATTCGGCGTGAGGTGGTGCGGCTGGACTTTTAGGAAGAGAGGAAGGATTGGAAGAAGCCGCTCGTCGGCAGGCCAAAGCCACGAAGAAAGTGCGACTGAAAGATGACGTGTTCGCCGTCCTTCAGCACCGGGGAGATCTCCGCCTCGAGAGGAAAATGCACCTTTACATGCGTGTCGCGAGGCAGCTGCCGCGTCTGGCAAAGGAAGGTGAGATGGTCTTCATGGACGTTGGAGCCATCCTAATCACCGGCCCGTTCACGCGCCATGGATATGGGTGCTCGACGGAGGCGTGGCGCGGCGACGAGCGGGTGAATCCGCGGCGGAGCGAGGAATGCGCGGCGCAAGGAGGCCCAGTGACAGCATGCTGCTGCAATGCCTCAGCAAGAGGAAGGGGCGCGACAGCAGTAAGGAGAAAGACAGAGACGAAGGGAGAGGAGGGAGCGCATGCGTCTGCCTCCCCTCCCCCTACTTATAGCCCCCTGGCGGCGGAGCCGAGGGGGCGAGACATGGGGGGACGTGGGATTAACAGCGCCCACTCCCCCCATGACCCCGCATCTTCCGCGCCTTAACGACGTGTGGTTAATGCACCACAGAAGACCAACTGCCTGCCTCGGCCGCAACGGTTCTGTGCGCGTGCTGAGGCCCTGTAGTGGCGGGCCCCAGCCTGTGGCGATGTCCCGTCGCGCGTGGGCTGGTAGGCCCGCTTGGCCTGTTGGCGCCAAGTGGCGAGTGAGTAACGGGCGGAAGGCCTGTCATCTGACTGGCGTGCCACCCGCCCCCACCATGATGTTTCGAATCAACCAGGCAGCCAGCGTGGTCACAGCTGCCTCCTAGCTGTCGGCGTCTCCATAAGACGGATGAAGCAAAGCTACCAGACAACTCAGAGTAGGAAGTTGTTGAGGCTCCTCGCCTCTTCAGCCACGATGCCCCACCAGCTTCTGGGATGACTCTTGGAGTAAATGACCACGGGTAGCCTCATTAGCCCCCATGATATTTCAAGACATCAGGGCCGACTGCACCCCTCACACCTCCCAGACGATCGACTGCCTTCTTGGGTCGGCTAGTCCAAGCGGCCGACTGGTAGAAGGCGGCAAAATACCAAAAGGCGGCTACGAGGCGGCCGACTTCTACCAGGCGGCCCCTCGTGCCCTCAAAGTTTGCACCCACATAACTGCGACGGGATGGGGCGTGGCTACAGTGCAACCTGCCACCCCCGAATCCAGGGCTGAGTGCGGCTACAGCAAGGGCGTACCTGGTGGACGCCCCCACCCAGTGCGGTACTGTAGCCACGCTGCCCATGACATCACCTACTACCTAGGGAGCTTCATTCCCACGACGGCCTGTCAGTATGGCCCACAGGAGGCAGGTCCTACATGTCGGCGAGCCCAGAAGGAGGGAAAACCCCAGCAGGCGGCAACGAGGACAGGCCGCCTCCTAGCAGGCGGCCCCCTCCCCCCTCAGAGTCTGTGCGCCATTAGCCAGAAGAGAAGGGGAATGGCTACAGTGAATGCCCACCAGGCGGCGGTACTGTAGCCATGCTTCCCCCGACAAAGCATCCATCATCAGTAGCAAGGCTATAGTGCGGAGTGATTAACCAGACCCACAAGCGGCGGACACGGCCTGTTGGCCGAGTATACGACAACCGGCGCGACCCACCAAGCGGCGGGCCCTAGTAGCCGGTGAAGAACCCGGCCTCCAAAGAGACTGACGGCCGGGTCCCACACCCGGCCGAATTACCATTGTACCCCTCAGGGGTAGGCCTATATAAACCCCCAGGTCACCCATGCAAAGGGTTCAGAACCTTAGTAGATACACACACACATAGAGAGAGAGAGTGAAACATGGCTAGCCTTGTTCTTCTTCCTCCTCTAGCCAAACAGCTCAAGGAGCAAACTTGTAGCTACCTTGTTGAGATAGTGATCATGCGGAGACCCTGCAGAGCAGGACTAGGGGTGTTATCTCCTAAGAGAGCCCTGAACCTGGGTAAGATTCGCAGGCGTGTGCGGTCTCGCTCACTCCCGCTACTAGAGACCCGGCGATGTACTCTTGTCCCTCTCCATGATTAGCCATCCCTTGGCATATGTCGCTCCACAACCCTGACAGATGGAAAACAGAAGATGTTACCAATATTGTCCTGTGTGAGTACATCTAAAGGCATGTTAAGCACAATAGGCTAAACATCAACCGAATATATCCATGTTAGAAAACATAATCTCCAAATGATAAGTTCAATGTCCAGGTTTAAGCACCCTAGTTAAGCAAAACAAAAAGTGGAAAGTGTGTTAACTACAACAGGCATAACATTTAAAAACAAGCAAATATAGTCATTCAAACTAGTATTATGCAGGTGTAAACTACACCAGTTATTGTTAAAAACAGAAAGGCATGTTAACTGGAACATCCTTAACATCAACCAAGTATTGCAATTCATAGTGGTATTGTTGAAACTGTTATTGATGAAATTGAACTGCACGGCAAATAGTTGCACATATAGAGCATCACATTGTGAATAATTGAAATAAACAAGGCATAAGGCCATCTCTAGCCGATCCCTTAAAACTTAACTATCGGTGTTCTAGGAACCAGGATACCTAGACTTGCCTGCCTGCGGCCCACGGTGTGGCTCCATCGATGGCCTGGTAGAGCCCATCTTCAGCCCTGGAGATTCCTATCCAGGAGCCCACCACATGAGGTTGAGGTCATGCCAGCCATGATGACCAAGGCCAGGCGGGCACCAGCGGTGCAGAGCAGCAGGTTTCCTCTTTGGCGCTAAGGAGGCAAGCGCAGGTACGGGGTCTTGAGGAATCACCCAAAGGTTTCCATTCTCGTGTAAAAAGACCAAGACCACCAGGACAACAGGACGGATGCCATCACCATGCCCACCGCGGCATCATGACCAGAAGCTTTGTAGGTGAAGAACACCTTTCGTCGGGATAGTACGTACTTCTTGTCCCCCTTCAAATTTGGCCACTATGGGATCCCTTCCCACCTTCCGTTGGTTGAAGAGGACAAAGGCCACTATAGATATAGCTTAGCCACCACCGTAGAAGGGAAGAGACTTCTCTAGCTCACACCCACACTTGAACAAACCTCGTGAGGTTGTTCTTCCACTGTACTAGTTCATCCTCAGCCCCTCGTGAGGCCAATCCACCCCAAAGTAGGAGTAGGGTATTACCCCGCAAGGTGGCCCGAACCTGGGTAAACAGCTGTGTCTATTTCCTTCCTTGTTCATCAAGCTAGGCCATGGGTGCGACGAACTAGCTGGCTGGTGAGGTTGAGTTCTTCGCACACGCCCATTATTCCAAACCTTCTTTCGGGTCTGCGGAGCCCTGAATCTGACATTTGGCATGCCAGGTAGGGGCATGTCGAAGCTTCTCTTCCACCGTTCGTTCCAGCGCCATTCCGCCGTTCCTATGATTGACACCCATCGTGTCCGTGCCGAGTGCCGGGCCGCTCGTGTGACGACCCGAGACCGACGCACCAGACGCCTTCCATGTATTTCCGAGTTTCGTCGTGTGATTTGTTTTGTTTGTTGCATTCATCATTGGGTCATTTGCATTGCATCCCCTTTTAAAAATCAACTAAATAAATTGTATGGATCTTCGGTCCATTTAAATTGAGGGAATTCACATGGT
Organism: Triticum aestivum; assembly: GCF_018294505.1. Taxonomy (NCBI): domain Eukaryota; kingdom Viridiplantae; phylum Streptophyta; class Magnoliopsida; order Poales; family Poaceae; genus Triticum; species Triticum aestivum. The sequence goes on along the minus strand of NC_057803.1, from coordinate 303,076,289 downwards.
TATTTCTCTTTATAACATATACCTTATCCTTCCAATATTATCAGGGAGCTAATAAATATTCCACTATATCCGAATCACCCATAAACACATTTGCAAAATAATCCCATGCCTTTTGTGCTTTGAGTTGACCTCCAAACCTTGTTGATAATTCTTTCTCCATTTATTGATGCTCCTCCTAAATTCTCAACATTTTTGGACCTACCTAATACCAGCTTCTTTCTCACACTCATTTGAATTAAATTCAAATGAGGTTGAATTCAACTTCACGCCCATGCTCACTTCCTATTTTTCTTAGATCAAGCTCATTTTTGCGAGTCTGGGAAAATTATCCGCATGCCAAAAATTCCTTCCTCACACTTCCTTTGTCCCTTTTCCTTCTTTGTCATTTTCTGTTTTAAGAGAAGAAGAAAGAGGAAGGATAGAGAGAAGCCTAGCGCAACCCACCAAACTCATCCCTTCCCTCTTTTTTGCCACATGAACCATGGCTGACCCACTAAGGCCTAGGCCCAATGCCCTCCACTTAACCCTTGTGGCACCCTGGCTCAGAGAAACTGGAACGCCCCGTATTCCAGCCAAGAGATCGAGGAGAAGTCTTCTAGAATACGACACTGCTTAGCATAGAACAACTCATCTCTTTATTACAATCTGTATGGGTACAAGGGGATCACATCGGCACAACGACACTATGCCTGCTATGGTTGCTCCATGCAAGCAGCTGAACAACACGACACAGCAGAATAACTACTGGCATCGGAACAACGACAAACGGTGGTGAAGTACACTCTGCAGGGACTCTGGCTGGAATGCTTATCCTAGATCGCAAAGAAGGAATCCATGGCAAACAAGCAATCATATCCGGCATGACCTGCAAACTGGCATGACACGCCAGGTCAGTACATTGAATGTACTTGCAAGCTCACATCAACCAAAGCAACCAGGACAAACAATAGCATGGCAATTACATATTATTAAGCGATTGATGAACACGATACTATCATAACAACATGGAATGTACAATATGATACAGTTAGAACAATACGAGCATGGCTTAAACATATGAACATGAGGAGACTAGCATGCAACATGATGAAACTATCATGCACCAACTTACTCTACTCGGGTTACATCGTAACCATCACATGCATCATTTACCACCACGGACATCACACGATCATCTAAGGTTCCAATCAAGCTTGGTATTAACAATACCGTAGTAATCATTTATGACCATGAGGAGCTTGACCTTTACCCTTGACTCTCGCATAACAACACAAATATCCATCAAGTTGGTACTCACGATATCACAGTGATCCTCTCAGGATCACAACCAACTTCTTTCATCGTCGAACTAGGGTTGTTATTAAGCACACCATTATTATTACTGTTGACCCATAGTGTGACCGACACAAACTGGGCCCGTATCCGTGGGCGCGGCTATCGATATATTTAACACACACACACACACACACACACACTCTGCAGAGGTTAGCCCACTGTACCCACACCACGGAACCCATGGCCTTGCACTCCCATTCGGGTGGACCAACGGTGTTCCGACAAAACCGTCCTACTGCCATGACACTCTCCCGGCCACTCAGCAACTCCCCTTTGGGCTAAGTCCTGGGTGGCCCCGTGCCTACCAAAGGCACCAACGGCCACCATCATGGCAAAACGGTCCCAAACGGGGACAAGGATCCTTACAAAATAATGGGCACACAAGGCTTATGCCATCCTACCTGGCCAAGGTAGCGCCCGCGCATAACCTTCCCTCGCGGGAGGCACCAGCGAGAGGCATGACAATAGACCCAGTTAGGACTCCCCCCATGAGGTAAGCGTGGTTTAACTGATCAGTTCGATATGGTGGCACCATGACTCAGCCAATAGTTGTTCAAGTTCAATTTAATCTGGTTAAACTTGAATGCAATATGCTGAGCCATGATAAAAATAACATGATGCAACTACAATGCATGAACATGATATTAACATAAGCATGGGGGTGCATCCCAATCAATGAGCATAACAACATTTAACCATTTATCTAGATGAGCATGCCATACCAATGAGCATGGATATCACAAGTATAACACTACTCATAGCATAACAGGACTACTAGCATCAACAATAAATATCATGCAAGAGCATAATGATAAAAGTACCATGCAAACTTTTAACCAACTGGATGCAAAGGAACTTGCATAACAACGGTACTTGGAACAGACGATAGTCATGCACCGAAGACCATCACCAACATCAACACGTACTACTAACAATCATGAAAGTAATACTAGCAAGAGAGAAAATAATTACAGAGTGCTTGAAAACATAGCATGACGGTAACACCGATCCATAAGCATAACCGAAATACCGACCACAGTAGCAAAACAAACAGACAATTATTAAAGATTCAAGTTGAAAACTAGTGCATATGCATGGCTATCATGCAAATGGTGGTTGTGGCTTGCCTGGGGATGAACAAGGCCCTGGGGAGAAGTGCGAAACGACCGCAGAAAGAATCGCCAGAAAGGGTACTCTCTCGGAGGGGGCTCATTTGGAGTTACGGGTAAAAAGGTGTAGCCCGACGAAGTTCAAGGACCAATATGTAAATTAACTTCTACAAACAGGCCCCTAAGCTGAAAAACAGAATGCGCTTTTCAGAGAATACGTTTTACAGAGAAGAAAATGCAATCCTACCCAAAACAGAACCGGAATACGGTTTCCAGAGACGTAGGCATATTCCTGGAACTGCGCTTCCACTTATCCAGCTGGACAGGAGGTCGCGGTCGATGATAGGTGGGTCCCGCCTCATCTTTTCTCTCCTCCCGCACCTCCTCTACTTCTTCCCGACGGCGAATAGAGGCCGGGACGAGGCCGACCGCTCCGGCGATGACCGATGGCGCTACAGGCCATCATTTGCCATGCTTCAACTGCCGGCGAGCTAGGGGAAACGAGGCGCACCCATTCTGCTAGGTCACAGATATTGGGGAGGGCTGATACGAGGGGGACTTCGATGCTAGCGGGCAGTGACTCGGGTGGAGTTGGGCTATGGGGATGCGGGGCACTCTGACGAGGGGCAAGTAGCTGGTGAGGATCAGAGGGTCGAGGGGACTCCTTTGGTGAAGGAATGAGGGAAGGAGGGGCCGGCTTAGAGTGAATTAGGCCGAGGCCGATGCGGGCATGGCGGCCATGGAAGGAACCAGAGAGCTCTTTGAGCTCGTTTGGGAGGTCGGGGAGGCAGCTAGGAGTGCGTGAGATCGAGTGGTGAAGAGAAGCGCGCTCGGGGTGGCCTTATATATGCAGAGGGGGAGGAGACCGAGCATGTGTCACCGCGGACGCGTATCCGGCGCCGCGGACGCGTGTGGACGCGCATGAGCTCGAAGGTAGACAACGGGGAAGGCACAGGGGAGAGCGCATGGGGCAGAGGCGACCAAGGGAGCACAGGAGGAAGCGGCCGAGGCGCGGACAGAGCCGGTCGGCTACAACGCTCCCGTGGGCGCTCACTGTTGGGTGACAGGGACAGCTCACCGGGGAAGAAGACGGAGGGGGCAATGGCTCCACGGGAATGGCGACAATGCAGGGAATACGCTAGACATGACCGTGCTCGCTGGAACGACGAGCAGGAGAGTGGCCCGAAGCAAAACGATGCTCTGGACGCGGCCATAGCATGCCAAAATGGTGGTCACCACTAGTACTGGCACGAAGAGGGCAAGGGAGGCTGCGATGAGTTGTCAAGTGACTAGTCCCTGCATAATAGAGGCTGAGGGAGTTAATGGATCGAAAAAAGGAGCCAAGGAGAGGAGTGTGGAATCGCTGCAAGTTTGCTACATCAAACTTGGACGTGCACTACTACTCAACAGGAACTTGATTGGGTCAAATGGTGTTGTCCGGGGTGTTTCGCATAGGAAGGACTACAATCCTGTGAATTTATGATGAAAATGGACCAATATTTAATGCACTTGCTTAACAACTGCTAAATATGGTCCAGAAACTTGATCAGGAAGGTGCACTCACATAGAGTTTCAAGTTGAGCAAACTGGGCAAGGCAGAGTTATTTGATCATATGAAGATGCTGAAAAAGGTTTCATACCATTTGGATAAACCAAAATGGTACTTCCTTCACAAACATTTCCACTGACCAAAAACTTGAAAAAATTCAAGAGGAAAATTGGCTAGATGGAATATTCCCAAATTGGGTGGAGATAGGTTATATGGATATGAGAAGGCCTAGAAAATTTTTCAGCAATAATGGAGCAATATAAAAACACTTGCTTCATTAACTGAAAATTTGGACAGAAACAAAGATTTGAAGCTGTGCTCACATGGATGGATTGCATGAGCTGAAATCTTGTGGAGAGCTTTTATTTGATGATATGAAAGACCATGCAAAAATTCAACTCAATTGGACTAACCTAGCTAGTACTTCCTTCACAACCAATTCCCTCACGCAGGAACTTTGAAAAATTGCTCAGGAATATTTGCTAGGAAAATTAAGTTGAAATTTGTCATGAGGCAATTATTTGGACATGAAAAGATGTCCAAGAAGTTTGGAGTCAATTGGGAAAAGATAAATGGCACTTGTTTCACAATCTGCCATTTAGGATAGAATAGGAAAATAATTATTTCAGGATGATGGGAAACATGGCCAATGAAATATTTTGCAATATTTGAGAAATATATGACCCAACAAATTTATGAGAATTATTTGTGAATTTTAGGAGTGATGGAAATATAGGTTGCTTCACAACCTAGGGCGAATTGAGTTATTCCTTTAATAGAAAAGGAATATTCTCAATAAAAAGAATATTGGGATTTGGGCTAGGATGAAAATGGAAAGGTCTAGGAAAGGATTTGGGTATGACAGGCCTCTCTGGAAGAAAAGAAGAGTTCATCTTCTTCAGTTTCCAGACCACAAAGCCATGGAAAAAGAAAAACCAGGAAAAAACCTCAGAAAAACAGAAGAAAAAGAAAGGACCAAAAATCAGGCTGTTACAAACCTTACCCCCTTAAAGAAATCTCTTCCTCGAGATTTGGTTGCTCAGGGAACAAGTATGAATATACTAACTTAAGGAAACTATTTCCAACTCGGGTCTCCTTTTTCCTTTATTGTTGTTCCCACTAAATTTTACCTGACTGGCTCTGGGTGGTTTGATTCACTGTATCCATATTCTGACAGATCTTACCTGGCTTGTTCATGCTTAGACTGGCTCCAAATATTTTCATATCCGCTGACTTAGCTGAGATTTCATGACTGAAATGTGTGTCTGTCTTACAAATCCCAGAGTGATTTCCGATGGGTGCGTCATCCAATACTGACAACCTTTCATGAAGTTGTGGCCACATTTTCTTGGTGAACACCCAAGATTTGACTCCTTGCATTGGGTTTCTTCACTGAATGCAGGTCCTTTGGGTTCCAAATTGTGAGTTGAGGCATAACCGTTTCCTAACAGATTCTGACCCATCACAGAAGTTTCTAAATCATCTTAACTGGCTCCACCTTCTGGAGTATCAGATCCATTCCAAATATTCGACTGTCGCTTGCTGGGGCTAGCATGAAGGGGTATGATGATAATATCCACAGACTCGACTGACGGTGGTTCTGGCAGAAGAATTTGGCTCACGACATGCTATCGTTTGATAATCCTCATAAGTGAGGGCACATGCCTCAAGACTGTTACTCGACATCCCGATTATTCATTCTGTTGGCATATCCATGTGGATAGTTTTTTTAGAACTGATGACAGTGAGATTCTTTCACTGCCTTTATATTAAAAAAGTTAGGGGGGGTTAGAGTGTCCAGCACTATACAAAATTACATGGGGGGTGAGGGGGGGTTAGCTAAGTAGCCTAACAAAACAGAAGAATCAAAGCAAGTTGACTATTGAAAGAATGTAAGGGCCCTGCTCCTGTTTTGATCGATGATCCAGCATGGCAAAGTACTTCTTGAATCTGCTCCTCCAAGAAACAAAAGAAGGTTGTATCCCTCTGAAGTACTTATCATTCCTTTCCTTCTAGATCCCCCAGGCAGCCACTCCAAAAACTTCTAAAAACATCGGCCTTGCCCACCTTTTCTTTCCCTCATGTATCATTCTAATCCAGTCAGTGTCATTTGACCAATGTATCCCCAATGTAGCCCAACATCTCTGACTGAAAGGGCAAGCGAAGAAGAGATTAACAATGTCTTCCTCAGGCGGGTGATTGCAGAGTAGGCAGGTATAGTCGTCGTTATGGAATCTGAAATGCCTTCTCCGGAGCATATTTCTAGTGTTCAACGTGTCAGCCAACAGCAGCCACAGGAACACCTTCAATTGCATTGTGCATTTGGTTTTCCATATCCATCCGAAGATCTCATCGACTTGTATCTGACTAAAATAGTGGGCATAGGATTTTGATGATCGAAAAGCTCCATCTCCCCAAACACAAGACCACACATCCCTGTCATCAGTCATTGAGGTTTCCAGGGTTTCTGATTGCAGTTCAACCACCTCATTCTTAGCGTCCAAAGATAGAGGCAAGTGGAACACATCTCCCAATCTCTTAGAAGACAGGAGATGCCTCACAGATATGTCTGGTTCCTTAGCAAAGGAAAATGCTCTCGGGTATCTGTCTTGAAAAATCTCTGTATTCCAATTGTCTTTCCAAAACAGGATCGTGTCCCCAGCAAACACCTCCGCTTTGGTGACCCTTCTATATATATCAGACATTTGCATGAGATCTCTCCACCAAAAGGATCCACATGGGTCAGAAGCATGCAGTATTTTGCCCACATAATATGTATCCCAAATCAAATTAACCCATGGAACATCATGTTTGTTATAGAACTTGTGAAGTTGTTTCAACAATAGCCCTTGGTTTTGGGTCTTAAGGTCAATGATCCCCAGACCTCCCTTATTTTTGGGTTTGCACACCATATCCCAAGCTGCCAGCGAGCTGCCCTTAACCCCATCGTCTAACTTCCTCACCCAAAGACATGATCTGCGCAGTTTATCAAGATGGTCAATTATCTTGGGGTTTATCTTGATGGAACACATGGCATATATAGCCAAAGAGGTGACCACCGAGTTGAGCAACGTTAGCTTGGTGCCATAATCCAGAAGTGAGGTTGCAGCAGGCACCTTCCTCTGAAACAAGGAGACCAGTGGCATCAGGTCAGTCACGCTCGGGCGCGTGGTGCCCATGGGCAGGCCCAAGTACATAAACGGCATGTTGCCAATAGAGCAGCCAAAAATTGTAGTAATTTCCTCTGCCAGCACTGGATCAGAATTGATGGGGACCAGAGTCGACTTGTGGAAGTTGATTCTCAAGCCCGCCGACTTCGAGTAGTCAACCAGGATAGATTTCAAAACTTGCGCTTGCGAGATACAAGCCGGGAACACAGCGATTGTGTTGTCAGCATACTGAATTACAGGGTAGTTACTGTTGGAAGTGGGGAGGGGTAGCTGCAGCAAATCAGCCTGACTGGCATCATTGATCGCTGACTATAATAGGTCCGCTGCGAGAACAAAGATCAATGGCGACAAAGGATCTCCCCGCCGGACCCCACAAAGACAATCAAACTGTTTCCCTGGGGTTCCATTAAGCAACACCGAAGAGCTTATAGAGGAAAAGATACATTTGATCCACACCAACCACTTCTCATTGAAACCCATATGCTGCATGATCTCAATCATCGGTTCATGCTGGATGGTATCGAAAGCCTTCGCGAAGTCGAGTTTCAGGATACAACAGGCTCTCCCCGAAGCTTGGCATTGGTGGATGTACTCAAACGCCTAGGCCAGACAGTCCTAGATCGATATCCCTTTCAGGAAACCGTATTGATTCCGATGAATGATCTTGAGCACTAGTTTCTGGAAATGGTTAGCCAGCAATTTAGTTATCAATTTCAGACATCAATTGAGCAATGTGATGGGCCTGAAATCATTAGCAGTCTCCGGCGACTGGGTTTTTGGGATGAGAGTTATATAGCCCGAGTTCAGACTCTGGAGATCAATGACACCATCATAGAAATCATTGCATAATCTATAGAAATCGTGTTTGATAATGTGCCAGCACGATTTTAGAAAACAACCATTGAAACCATCCGGGCCAGGCGCTCTATCCAATGGCATTTCTCTAACAACTCTGTCAATCTCATCATGTGTGAAAGGTGTGGTTAGCTCCTCAAGACCCTCCACCTTTTTAATGATTGTAGACAGATCAAACTTCATTTCGTACTCTCCTTTCTTGCCCAATCTCTCCCTGTAAGTGTCGAACAACTCTTTTGCTTTACCCAAATGATCAGTTACTACCGTGCCATCCTGAAGTTTCAGTGAAGCTATGGAATTCTTGCGGTATCTCTCAGAAGCAGTAGAGTGAAAGAATTTGGTGTTATCACCTCCACAAGAGAACCATCGGACCGTATACCTCTTTTTCCAATATTCTCGTTTATAACCAAGGAGGGTAACTAGATGGTTTTTGAGAATCACCCTGAAGTTTGCTTCCGTACTGTGAGGGATCTTTTGTCTTCGATATTGTCAAGTTCTAGAAGGGCCCAATTAGAATTATCAATACACAGATTTAGCCGAGAAATCTATTTACTCCAATGTTTAAGACCGTATCTTAAGTTCTTAAATTTCTTACACAAAAGTTGAGCCGAATTTGGTGCAAAGTAGTGTTTCTCCCAGGTGGACCGCACCAACTCAAAAAAACCTGGATGAGATATCCAGAAGTTTTCAAACCTAAACACCTTACTCTTAGGGACCGAGGATTCAATTGAAATCATACAAGGAGTATGATCAGACACTGGTTTCGGAAGGGGACCCACTATGGTGTTTGGATAGTTTGAAGTCCAGTTGGACGAGGTGAAGAACCAATCAATTTGTTTGAGCAGTGGATCTGTCTGCATATTGCTCCACGTGTATTGACTACCCTTAATCGATAACTCAACCAGCACCTGAGAGTGAATGAAATCATTAAAAGTAAGCATATCATTAACATGCCCTCCTGGCTTATTGTGATTATCTGGCGCTCTAATGTAATTGAAATCCCCACAGATTAACCAGTCCTCATCATCAGGTATATCCAGATCAAACAACCATGATGTGAAAGTAATTCTGCCTGACCCAGCGCAAGGTCCATAAACATTGACAAGTTTCCAGGACTTGGCTGTTTGCAAATAAGTAAACTGAATGCCCAACGCAAAAAATTTAGAGCAAAACACACTGCCAGAGAAAACAGAGCTATCCCGTAACACAATTAAACCACCGGAAGCCCCCTATGAGGGCCCGAACTCAAACTTATCAAATTTTTTGGGACAGAATAGTTTAACAAAAGCTGGATCGAAGGTAGCACGCTTAGTTTCTTGCAAAAAAATAACTGAACAACCACTACTACTGATAGCATTGCGCAACACCAGTTGCTTCTTGTCGGAGTTGATCCCCCGCACATTCCAGCAAAGAATTTTCCACGCCTTAAGCTGCATCGGGATCACCGGCATCGCTCTTCTGCCCAACTTGAATAGCAAGCAACTTCTCTGCGCTTAACTGGCTCAGAGGAACACCACACATATTAGTCCCAATGGACTGAATAGCATGGATAGAAGTAGGAGGTGGGACAGTATCAGATACCTTGTCATGCCTCCTAGCGTTAGGTGTGCCAGCAGTGGAGGGGACAGGAAGAGAAGGATCTTTCCTAAACTTGACCTTGGAAGTTGTCATTCTCTTGTCAATAAGTGGAGGCACCCTGACCCCGTCGTATTTGTTTGAGCGTGCACTACGACGAAGGAGAACAGTGTCCACATGGGCTGGCTCCTTGAGCATCATACGCCCGATTGGGCCTGCAACATGATCCACACAGACAGGCGCTTCCAAACTCACAGTGGGGACAGACATTGGGTCGTCAAGGACTGGCAGCTCAGAGGTAGAATCTTCCAACAAAGCAGACGGAACAGTCACATTACCCACACGGAAAACTGAACCGAAGATGCGCCCAAAAACATCAGTTTTTGGCCGCACTTGGGCGAGCAGAGCCATGCAGACATGATCAAGTTGAGACTGAATAATCGTGAATGGATTGAGAGGGAAACATGTTGTACTGGGGATCTCAGCAGGTAATATAGCTTGGGTATAGATCCTCTTTAGCATACCACCCATCCATGAGAGCAGATCACTGTCAGAAACAAAGAACATAGCATAAACAGAGCCTCCAGTTCTAAAAAAGGCATGAGCCGTAGAGGGAGCACCAATTATGAAATTGTCAGCCAACTCCTCCACATAGGAAAATTCAGACCAAACATCAGACAGAGTGTTCACTAGGTTGTGCTCTTGTGGCACACCATCCATCAGAGACGGTCCATCATACTCAAAGTAAGTTCTGAAACTTAAACCCGTGTATGGTGATGGTACCACTGGCCACAAACTCCAACCATTGGCTTGCACCTGATCCTGGACTTGCTCATTGCCATTCCACACCGCCTCATTAGCTGCTTGCTGGGCCTCCATCTCATTGATCCTAGCTTGCTACATGATCGTATAGTATGGCAGAGTGTACAGATGCGGAGACGCATTCAGAAGAGGCGGATTATCTTCATTTGCTTGCAGGCCAGGTACTGTGTCTCTGCCATTCAGAACATATACAGGTACGGACCAGGAGCAGCCCAGCGCCGGCAGCAAACCAACTTTGGTGACAAGCAGACTATGAGGGACTTCCACAACATCTTTGATGTGGCATTTAACAAGAACCCTAGCTTTGTTCTTGTTCGGTCCCGGCCAAGACAGCAGCTTGCCAAAGCGAGAAACCGCCTTATGAACATAGTGTTCAGTCAGGTAATCCATAGGAAAAGCAAGCATCAAGATCCAGACTTCATATTGAAAAGCAGGCATTCACATGTTAATCCCTTCATCATGAGGGATTAAAGTGAAGTATGAATCCTCAGTTAAAGCATGCGGCCCCTCTCTAATGGCGTCATCTCTGCTCTGAACATCAAGAAAAGCAACACAACCTACTGCAATCGGATAGACAAACTCGTCCTCAATCTGATATTCCAGATCCTCCCTAATGATCTGACAAACTTCCTCTAACCAGTACCTCTTCTGATCATCTGGTACGGGGGGTGATCTCAATCAGAGCGTACCTTTCGTGGTTCAGTGGCGGCTCATCCACAACCATAGTGCTCCTCTGCAGATGATGATCTGGCCCGCACTCAATGTGTGAACCGATTGGGGTGAAGGCAAAAGGCCTGACCGGAAAGTTGGCCATGGCGGCACCACTAGGGTTTTTCGAGGGCTCCAGTCTTGGAACAGGGGAAGGCGAGGCAGGAGCAGAGGAGGGATATGAGGTGGATGAAACTAGGAAGACTGCATCTGATTGGGCCCCCAGGGCGATGGAGTTGATAGCTGCGGGGGGGGGGGAGTTGGAGCGACAAGCAACGAGGAATAGCCACATCAATGTTACACGGGATTTTCTGTTTCACTTTCCATAACCGACCCTGGTTTTTACCGTGTGTATCCCGCCAACCTGGGCAGCTGATATCTTTCCGTTCCCCAAAACCAGGCATAGGTAGTTTGAAGCTCTTGGGCCACCAACAATAAGTTGGCCCATTCCAACCCCCATGACATGCAGTATGACCTAATAAGCTACACGAACGACACCTCTGGAGCCCAGGACAACTAGAACTATAATGATCATTACGATTACACGTTAGACAGGTTTGTAACTTACGGCCCAACATGCATGTATCTATCCAGTCATACTGATATTCAGGACATAAACATTGATCAATGAGATGGATACAGCATTGGCAAAAAGTACCTGGGAAGTCTGATGCAAGATGGCCATGCCGAGAGCAACTTAAACATTTGAGTAGACGAGAATCAATATATTCCTGAGTTGGCACATCTAATATGTGAACCATAGAGGAGACATCGGCATTAGAATAACCCGCTTGCCAGCCATCCATAATATGATATAGTTTTTCATCTGAAATGGAGTTCCAATATGATTCCCTAAAATGAGATCCTTTGAAAGAATGCATGACTTGCAAATTATCCTTTCCAGGACAAACAAAATCCCCCAACCGGATAATCTGCTCCGGATCCGCAATCACCGGAAAGTTGAACTGCCCAAGAGAGATGCCTTTGGCGGCCGGCGACCGTCTCAACTCCGGCGAGGAAATTTGTGTATCACATCGCAAAGGCGCCGAAAGTTGAACATCAATTTTTCAGCTGATCAAAGTTACTCTACTGATCTTGAAGCCATTTAGATTTAACAGCTATATGACGAGAGCCCACCTCAGGAAGAAAACTATCCGCATGCCAACCAATTTCATTATGAACACAGCCTGGATCAGGAACTCCACGAAACAGATGAAATGACAAATGAAATCTGGCCAAATCCGATCCTTAAGGCCATAAATAAAATGACCCACACGATTGGAGGCTACCGAGAACTGAAAATGGCGATCGCTTAGTTGCAAAACCCTAAACCTCGAACTGAGACCACCAATGCAAGATTGGAGCACAAGGGCCACTGATTCCTCTGTCAACGTGAATGAAGGCGGCGAGAATGATACGACAAGGAAGAATTCCTTAGAGGATCCAGGGTTGGCCAAAGAGAAGTGCACCGTGGACCCAAACTTGGCACGTACCTGAGATTCAATTGCCAATCCCAGAGAGAAGTCCCAATGGAGGAGATTCTCCATGACTATGTGGTGGCTGCCACGGCCGGAGTGGCACGTGACAGGGGGGAGGGGGTGGGTCGCCACCGAGGCCGGAGTGGCCACCGGCGTGGGTCGCCTAGGAGAGGTTCCATGGGATAGTAGGTTGTGCGATGCTTTACCAAAGTTGCTGGAGTCACACTGTTGATTTGACATTTGGTCTGACTTCGCAGATTCAGATATTTGATACTAACAAATCTGAGCAGATACTATTAACTGAGCGGGTTGTCTGGATATGAAGCCCTTACCAAAATCAAGCAGACCCACCTTAGGTGAATATCCATGGTGATCCATTCTGACTCAGACTGTCCGGTTATCTGCACCATGTGGGTCTTGCAACCATTCTCATACCTGCATCACAGGTCTTGCTACTCCATTACTGTTTTTCTTGTCTGGATCCTTGGCTGAAAGAGCTCGGTCATATTGCTTCTTCGTGTGACCATGGATTCTGTCAGGTGCAATATTCTGACATGCGTACTCTTATCCTCATTTCCTGACATGTAGCATTATTCAAATTGCTGATTCATCACCTCTCAAGTTCTGACCGTAGAAAAATAATCATCTGAACCCTTGCAAGAAATCGGCAAATAAATTAGTAGCCACCAGAATGGTCTTTACAACTCAGATCTAGGACATTACTGCGATAACTCAACCATGGCTCAGGATGGCTGAAAAGTAGCTCATAACATGAGACCGGGTTGATAAGAAGAAAGTGGCAGCTCCCTAAAATAGCCAAAAGCTTCTATAGGTCTACTGTCACAAAAAGAAACTCAACAACTGTATGAGACGGCCGAAAAGTAGCTTTGAACTCATGACAATCATTGAAGAGAGAAATAAAAATTGGCATCCACCCTGATAGCTAAAAACGGCTCAGATCACAGGCGTGGTGCCGTTACTGGAGAAAGAAGACAAGGGCTCCTCAGGACCATCTTCCAGGTTCACATGCACTTGTACTGAGCTCATTCCTTTGTCACACTGTGGTGTATAGCTGGCTTCCTTCTTTAAACAATCCTCATGTGCCTATCAAATCTGCTTTCCAGTGACTTGCAAGACCTTGGTGGTATGCTGACTGCTTATATATGAAAATCTGATTCCCGAGGCAGACTTGCTTTCTGACTCAACTATTGCAGATCTGATTCTTGAGATGTACTACCATATACTCTCAATATTGCACATAGCTTATCTTCATGATCATTTCTGCTATGAAGTGTGCACACTAAGGCAAACCTGATTATCCGTATCACGATCAGACATCCCCAGATCTCAATGCAGTCGGCGGAGAATTCCATACTGATGCAAACTTGATACTGATAGTCCATCCAGGATTTCTTTCGCATTCAGACAAGATATTCCAATTTCACTGCATTCTACTGATAATTCCATTCTGTTTAGCTGAGCTTCCAAACATTTGAACTCCTTGCTGATTCTTTGGGTCCGGTGTCGGTTGACGAGCAACTTTAATAAGGGGAAAATTTGTAACACCGAAGGCCCAAAGAAAGAAACAAAAGAAATGACGAAAACAAAAGCACACAAGCATACTAATAATATAAAGCAATCAACACATATTACTGCTACTCACACAATAATATGCATGCACACCTAAGCACACAATAGTCGCTAAAGCTCTAGTACTATGGTCTAATATGCTATGGCGGTGTGCACGAAAGTGAGTCTATGTGCGAAAGGGTTGGCGTAACCAAGGATACACAAAGCGCTGGCTAAGCACCGTTCACAACCGGATGGATACGGAGGCGAGGATGGACTTGACAATCATGCAGTGAGACACAGAGGTCATGATCACATCATCATCAAGCGTACGAACGGGAATCGTACACGTCCAAAGAACGAGATGATAGGGCAAACTAGGGGAGGAAAAACAAGGCTTGCTGGCATTGCCCTCTTCTGATGACAAAGATCAGTAAGGGTTGTAAAAGGGACGAGATGGAGGGAACGATTCAGGATAGAGACATGTCTATCACTAAAATGATTTGGGTGGAGGAAAAGATATCGATGCAATACCTGAGCATGACTCCTGCAAATGGTGTGTGGAACACTCGGTACCAGGGCATCACTCTGCTTGGACAAAGATAACTTCGAACACCGATGAGCAGGCATGCAAAGAAAGAGGGTGCATGTAGTGGATCAAAAACATTGCCACCTACACTCACAAGATTAACCATTGGCGACAAGATAATAATCTATATGCATGCTATGCAACAAACAACTACAGCAATCAAGTGCAACAAACCAACGGGGCTCTATACTACCGCATTCAAGCGTTCGCGTGGGCTAGGGCATCCTACAGCCAGACCTCCTCTGATACCAAGCCTGTGGTGCCCCGGCTCAGAGAAACCGGGACACCCCGTATTCTAGCCCAGAGATCGAGGAGAAGTCTTCTGGAATACGACACTTCTTAGCATAGAACAACTCAGCTCTTTATTGCAATCTATATGGGTACAAGGGGATCACATCGGCACGGCGACACTACGCCTGCTACGGTTGCTCCATGCAAGCAGCAGAACAACACGATGCAGCAGAGTAACTACTGGCAGCGGAACAACGACAGCGGTGGCGAAGTCCACTTTGCAGGGACTCTGGCTAGAACGCTTACCCTAGCTCGAAAATAAGGAATCCACGGGTAACAAGAAATCATATCCGGCATGACCTGCAAACTGGCATGACACGCCAGGTCAGTACATTGAATGTACTTGCAAGCTCACAGCAACCAAAGCAATAAGGACAAACAACAAGATGGCAATTACAGATTATTAAGCAATTGATGAACACGATACTATCATAATAACATGGCATGTACAACATGGTGCAGTTAGAACAATACGAGCATGGAATAAACATATGAACATGAGGAGACTATCATGCAACATGATGAAACTATCATGCACCAACTTACTCTGCTCGGGTTACATCGTAACCATCACATGCATCACTTACCACCACAGGCATCACACGATCATCTCAAGATCCAATCAAGCTTGGTATTAACAATACCGTAGTAATCATTTATGACTACGAGGAGCTTGACCTTTACCCTTGACTCTCGCATAACATCACAAATATCCATCAAGTTGGTACTCACGATATCACAGTGATCCTCTCACCATCACAACCAACTTATTTCGTCGTCGAAACAGGGTTGTTATTAAGCACAACATTATTATTACTGTTGACCCATAGTGTGACCGACACGAACTGGGCCCATATCTGCGGGCGCGGCTATCGATAGATTTAACACACACACACACACACACTGCAGAGGTTAGCCCACTGTACCCACACCACGGAACCCATGGCCTTGCACTCCCATTCGGGTGGACCAATGGCGTTCCGACAAAACCGTCCTACTGCCATGACACTCTCCCGGCCACTCCGACCAACTCCACTTTGGGATAAGTCCTGGGTTGCCCCGTGCCTACCAAAGGCACCAATGGCCACCGTCGTGGCAAAATGGTCCCAAACGGGGACAAGGATCCTTATAAAACAATGGGCGCACAAGGCTTATGCCGTCCTACCTGGCCAAGGTAGCGCCACGCATAACCTTCCCTCGCGGGAGGCACCGGCGAGAGGCATGACAATAGACCCAGTTAGGACCCCCATGAGGTAAGCGTGGTTGCACTAGTCAGCTCGATATGGTGGCACCATGACTCAGCCAACAGTTGTTCAAGTTCAATTTAATCCGGTTAAACTTGAATGCAATATGCTGAGCCATGATAAAAATAACATGATGCTACTACAATGCATGAACATGATATTAACATAAGCATGGGGGTGCACCCAATCAACGAGCATAACAACATTTAACCATTTATCCAGATGAGCATGGCATACCGACGAGCATGGATACCACAAGTATAACACTACTCATAGCATAATAGGACCACTAGCATCAACAATAAATATCATGCAAGAGCATAATGATAAAACTACCATGCAAACTTTTAACCAACTTGATGCAAAGGAACTTGCATAACAATGGTACTTGGAACAGATGATAGTCATGCACCGAAGACTATCACCAACGTCAACACATACTACTAACAATCATGAAAGTAATACTAGCAAGACAGAAAATAATAACAGAGTGCATGAAAACATAGCATGACGGTAAACGCCGATCCATAAGCATAACCGAAATACCGATCATAATAGCAAAACAAACATACAGTTATTAAAGATCTAAGTTGAAAACCAGTGCTTATGCATGGCTATCATGGAAATGGTGGTTGTGGCTTGCCTGGGGATAAAGAAGGCTCCGGGGATAAGTGCGGAACGACCGCAGAAAGAATCACCAGAAAGGGTACTCTCTCGGAGGGGTCTCATTCAGAGTTACGGGTAAAAAGTTGTAGCCCGACGAAGTTCAGGGACCAATCTATAAAATATCTTCTACAAACAGGCCCCTGAGCTGAAAAACAGAAAACGTTTTTCAGACAATACGTTTTCCAGAGAAGAAAACGTAATCCTACCCATAACAGAACCGGAATACGCTTTCCGGAGACGTAGGCTATTCCTGGAACTGCGCTTCCACTTATCCAGCTGGAGAGGAGGTCACGGTCGATGACAGGTGGGTCCCGCCTCGCCTTCTCTCTCCTCCTGCTCCTCCTCTGCTTCTTCCCGATGATGAACAGAGGCCGGGACGAGGCCGAGTGCTCCGGCGACGACTAACGGTGCTACAGGCCATCATTTACCATGCTTCAACCGCCGGCGAGCTCGGGGATATGAGGAGCATCCATTCCGCTAGGTCAGGGAGCTCGGGGAGGGATGATACGAGGGGGACTTCAATGCTGGTGGGAGTGGCTCGGGTGGAGTTGGGCTACGGGGATGCAGGGCACTCCAGCGAGGGGCAAGTAGGTGGTGAGGATCAGTGGTTTGAGGGGACTCCTCTGGTGAAGGAATGAGGGAAGGAGGGGGTCGGCTTCGAGTGAATTTAGGCCGAGGCCGATGTGGGCATGGCGGCCATGGAAGGAACTAGAGAGCTCTTTGAGCTTGTTTGTGAGGTCAGGGAGGCAGCTAGGAGTGCGTGAGGTCAAGTGGTGAAGAGAAACGCGCTCGGGGTGGCCTTATATAGGTAGAGGGGGAGGAGGTCGGGCGTGTGTCACCGCGGACGCGTGTCCGGTGTGGCAGATGCGTGTGCATGCGCATGAGCTTGAAGGTAGATGATGGGGAAGGCACAGGGGAGAGCTCACGGGGAACAGGTGACCAAGGGATCACGGGGAGGAAGCGGCCGAGGCGCGGAAAGAGCCGGTCGGCTACAACGCTGTTGTGGGTGCCCACTGCTCGGCGACGAGGACGGCTCACCGAGGAAGAAGACGGAGGGGGCAATGGCTCCACGGGAATAGCGAGCAGGGAATATGCTAGACATGCCCGTGCTCGCTGGAACAATGAGCAGGAGAGCGGCCCGAAGCAAAATGACACTCTGGACGCGGCCATAGCATGCAAAGACGGTGGTCACCACCAGTACTGGCACGGAGAGGACAAGGGAGGCTATGAGTAGTAGTCAAGTGAGTAGTCCCTGCATAATAGGGGCCGAGGGAGTTGATGGGTCGCCAAAAGGAGCCAAGGAGAGGAGTGTGGAATCGCTGCAAGTTTGTTGCATCAAACTTGGACGTGCACTGCTGATCAACAGGAACTTGATTGGGTCAAATGGTGTTGTCCATGGTGTTTGGGATAGGAAGGACTACAATCCTGTGAATTTTGGATGGAAATGGACCAATATTTAATGCACTTGCTTAACAACTGCTAAATCTGGTCCAGAAACTTGATCAGGAAAGTGCACTCACATAGAGTGTCAAGTTGAGCTGAAATTAGGCAAGGCAGAGTTATTTGATCATACGAAGATGCTGAAAAAGGTTTCATACCATTTGGATAAACCATAATTGTACTTCCTTCACAAACATTTCCACTGACCAGCAACTTGCAAATATTCTAGAGAAAAATTGGCTAGATGGAATATGTCCTAATTGGGTGGATATAGGTTATATGGATAAGGGAAGGCCTAGAAACATTTTCAGCAATAATGGAGCAATATAAAATATAGTTGCCTCATTTACTAAAAATTTGGACAAAAACAAAGATTTGAAGCTGTGCTCACATGGATGCATTTCATGTGCTCAAATCTTGTGGAGAGATTTTATTTGATGATATGAAAGAGCATGCAAAAATTCAACTTAATTGGATTAACCTAGCTAGTACTTCCTTCACAACCAATTCCCTCACACAAGAACTTTGAAAAATTGCTCAAGAATATTTACTAGGCAAATTAAGTTGAAATTTGTCATGCGGCAATTATTTGGACATGAAAAGATGTCCAAGAACTTTGGAGTCAATTGGGAAAATATAAATGGCACTTGCTTAACAATCTGCCATTTCGGATAGAATAGGAAAAGAATTATTTGAGGATGATGGGAAACATGGCCAATGAAATATTTTTCCGTATTTGAGAAATATATGGCCCAAAAAATTTATAAGAATTATTTGGGAATTTTAGGATTGATGGAAATATAGGTTGCTTCACAACCTAGGGCAAATTGAGTTATTCCTTTAATAGAAAAGGAATATTCCCAATAAAAATAATATTGGGATTTGGGCTAGGATGAAAATGGAAAGGTCTAGGGAAGGATTTGGGTATGACAAGACACTCTGGAAGCAAAGAAGAGAACATCTTCTTCAGTTTCCAGACCACAAAGCCACGGAAAAAGAAAACCCAGGTAAAAACCTTAGAAAAACAAAAGAAAAAGAAAGGGCCAAAAATCAGGTCGTTACAACCCTCTCCCTCAACCTTCAGAACCATAACCTGATATCACCTCAACCTATCCACATCTCTCCGTTCCCTCGTCTCCCTCCTCGCGCCGTGAGGAGAGCTCATGCTCGATCCCACAACCTCCGCCGACAAGCACGCCGCCGCCCTGCACGTGAGCCCACACGCGCGCGATCGCGCCGGCCTCACCTTCCTCGCATTGATCCCCTCAGCCTCTCCCTCTGGCCCCAACGCCACACGCCTCTCCACCTCCACGCCAGCTGGAGCCCCTGCCACCACCTCGCAGGAGTGCATCATGACTACCCCGGAGTCGTGCCGCTCCTCCCATCCCCGCACGCGCCAGGGGCCCGATGTGATAGCCTGGCTTATTAGGGATGATAGACTACTCATATCAATAAGGAATCCTTCTTTTTCGGAAGCCCATTCGGACAGAACTCCAAAAGTTAAGTGTGCTCAGCTTGGAGTAATTCTAGGATGGGTGATTGATGGGGAAGTTGCTCCCGAGTGCGCACGAGTGAGGACAAAGTGCGCAGAAAAGACTAGTGCGCAGAAAAGACTAGTATTGATCTGCGGGGCCAGTCTAGATCCCGCCAGGAGTAACGACCACCGGCGGGTGTGTCCGGGGCATTACACCCGAGACCTCCACGGATGCGTCAAGACCGCCCCGACCCCGTTGTCATCCATGCGACCAAGCCTGAAACCAATGTGCCCTCCTCCTCTCTTGCCATTCTCCGGCCCCGTATCCACACATGGCTCATTCGGCCACCACCATCGCCTCCCTGCTGCTGCTCCTCTCTACTGCTCTCCCTTGAGCACACCCACTGTTGGAGGGATTGACCACGGGTTGCCTCATCAGCACCCCATAACATATCAAGACATCGGGGCTAGCAAGCCGCACACACCTTTCGGACGCACGGCCGGATGGTCCAGGAGGCTGGTTCCTGGAAGACAACGTACACTCAGAGGACAACCTCAGGGGGTAGGCTCCTAGCAGGCGACCCTTCCTCCCCTCAGAGTTTGCGTCCATTCATTACGACGAGACGGGGTGTGGCTACAGGACCAACCCTTCCCTGGATCACAGAAGAGCATGGCTACAGTGCGAGCCAACCCAGCGGACACCCGCCTCCTAGTGCGGCACTTTAGCCATATGTCTTATGGCACGACCTACGTCAGCGGGGCCCATGTCCCCATGACGGGCGGTCGATACGGCCCGTAGGCGGCAGGCCCTACCTGTCTGCGAGCATCTAGCAGACGGCGCGACCCCAAAAGAGGGCCTCCGGGGCTGGCCGGCCTCTAGCATTTAGCCCTCCCCCGTCTCGGAGTCTTCGCACCATTAGTCTAATGAGACGGGGCGTGGCTACAGTAATCGCCCACCAGGTGGCGGTACTATGGCCATGCGGCTCCTCACGAGGCCTCCGTCATCAAGTACAATGCTACAACAAAAGGCAATCGGCGTGTGCGGCAGGCGGCTGGCCCTACCTGTGGGCCAGGTTCACGGTAGCCGGTGGGACCCACTAGGCGGTGGGCCCCAGCAGCCGATGGAGAACCTGGCACCCCAAGACACCGACGTCCGGGTCCTACACCCAGCAGAGTTACCATTGTACCCCTGGGTGGTAGGCCTATATAACCCCCAAGGATCACACATGCAAAGGGTTCAGCACCCACATCCACACACACACACCCTTAGCGAGGAGAAGAAAAGGAGCTAGCCTTGCCCTTCTTCTTCCTCTTGCCGAATAGCTCAAGGAGCAACCTTTTAGCCACCTATTTGATCATACTCATCATGCGGAGATCCCGCAAAGCAGGACTAGGGGTGTTATGTCCACGGAGAGCCCCGAACTTGGGTAAGACTAGTACGCGTTTGAGTTCTCGCTCATTCCTGCTTCCAGGGCCCGACGACGTACTCCTGTCCCCATCCATGATATGCCACCCCCTGGCATTTGTTGCTAGGTTACCCCAACATTCGGTGCCCACCGTGGGGCCCAGCGCACCATCGGCCGAGAACCTTCTACCTCTCCAGCAAGCACATCGCGGCCTGCCTGATCAGCCAGACCGGCGAGCCCACTAGCGCTTGCACTAGCACGCTACCTGATGCGGAGGTAGCCTGCTTTGTTAACAGCATAGCCGACCTCATCGGCAAGATCAGCCTTGCAGACGAGCCCAGGCCTGATGCATGGGGCGGGCTGCCCCGTGAGCTGCCTCGTCGAGCTCCTCGGCAAGTTCTGCATCGCCAATGAGCCCGCCTCTGACTTGGAGAAAGCTGGCTCCACCGACCGCTTCATCGAGCCCGTCGAGTTGCTCACCAACTCTGACGCGGCTTCCACTGATGCCTTCCCTGGCAATGTGATGATCATCGACGAACCGCTCCCTCCTCTTGCAGGCAGCGCCCATGCCGGCGTCATCACAGAGTTGATGGTTACCGGCCATAGCGGGGACTCCGTTGGAGTAGGCCAGGACCCGCTGCGAGCTGCCTTACTAGGCCTAGCCACCCCCGTCGCTACCAACGCCGACGGGGCAACGCTGGAAGCATTCCGCGTCTCGCTCCTCGACAACGCCAACAAGCTGGCCACCATGAGGTGTTGTGTTAAGGCCTGCCAGCGCGAGATCGACCGCATAGCGGTCGGCACGCCGACTGTTGGCGAGCCCAGCCGAGCCGCCACGATTTGGTAGCATGGTGTGGCCATAGCCAGCATGCTTGGAGTCGGACGCCCAGTCTACGCCACCCCGATGGAGAACCTGCAAGCCACCCAGGCGGCGGCAAATGAACTGGACAACCTGGAAGGCGACAAGTAGTGCATCCAGATGGCATGCCTCCAGCAACTCCTCGACTCGGCAGCCGCCCAGCAAGACGCGGGTTACCGCATGAAGGAATCCGGCAAGCTGAAAACCATCTCGCCTGCCATGAGCATGGAACGACCTCCCAGTCCTCGACAGGCGGCGCTTGCGATCAGTGAGACCCGGAGCTGGCTGATAGCCGTAGCCGGCGCAGTCGCCTTATGATTTTGCACAGCCAGCATGGCCGCCCACAAGTAGAGGACCGGCGGGACGAGCATCTGCCTCCCTGCCGCCTATTGATCATATGACTCTCGGGGGCCAGCTAGGCCCCCGTGAAGGAGTCAGAGAGAACGATGCGCGCCACCTGATCGAGCGGGTTGCCCGGCCCCTGGCCGTAGAGGAAGAAGATGCAATCGGCCCGGCCAGCTTCGGGCCCCGCATTCGTGACGATTCCTTCCCCAAAGGGTTCTCGCTTCCTCGAGGTACTCCCAAGTACAACGGCTCCATGAAGCCAGGAGACTGGCTATTCGACTACTCCACATTCGTCACCATAGCAACACCAGTAAGCGCATTGCCGTGAAGTACATTCTGCTCATGCTCCAGGGCATGGCCCGGAAATGGCTGACCAACCTCAAGCTGTACTACGTCAACAGCTGGCTGGACTTTGCTAATGTCTTCATCCGCAACTTCACCAACACCTACAAGTGGCCGCCCAAGCCTCGCCAGCTCTCCATGTGTGTCCAGGGCCTGACTGAGTCCACCCACGACTACCTGACACGCTGGGCCGAGTTGCACAACTCCTGCGAAGGGGTGCATGAGGTGCAAGCCATTGAGTACTTCACTGCCGGGTGCTAAGAGGGCACCTTGCTCAAGCACAAGCTCTTGTGTGACGAGCCGACTATACTGGACGTGCTCCTGATCGTGGCGGACAAATACGCCACCACCGACTCCTCCATGAACTCGGAGATTCGGGTTGACGTATCCGGGAAGATTGTCCCACCGGCCCCTCATACACCGGTTGGTGACTCCAACTGGCACCATTAGTCGAACAACAACAAGCGCAAAGCCTAGTACTCGACTTCCAACAGCCGACAACTGGAGATAGTCGAAGGCCAGCAACCGGAGGGGCAACCCACCCCCAAGCATCAGAAGGGCGGCAAGGCCGCGTGGCTGCCCGCCTTCTCCTTTGAGCAAGCCCTCGACGCCCCGTGCAAGTTCCACAGCGGTGCGAAGCCGTCTAAGCATACCACTTGAAAGTGCAACTAGTTCACCCGGATCACCAAGAGCGAAGGCCTGCCACCTACGGTAGCCGGTCTGGCGTTGCCGCCTCCTCCGGCGCTGCCATCCTGGCCAGTCGGCATGCTCCAAGATGAGTTTCCCGATGCCAACGCCACCTACATCGTCTTCACCAGTGAAGCCGACGACAAGCACAGCTGGCATTAGCATAAAGGAGAAGAGGCCCCCTGATTCATGCACTGGTCCAAGAGGCCCATCAGCTGGAGCCGTGAAGACCACCCGGCCGTGATGCCCTCACTGGGTGCTTATGCCATGATGCTGGATTCCACCTTCTCCACGAAGAGGCGGGCTTGCCGCTTCTCCCGGATTTTGATAGACGGCAACAGCAACATCAACATCCTCTACCGCGACACTATGGAGAAGCTGGGCATCAAGGAGAAGCAGCTCCTACCCAATCGGACTGTCTTCCATGGCATCATCCCTGGACTTTCCTGCTCTCCAATTGGCAAGGTGAAGATCGACGTCCTGTTCGGCGACAAGCTCCATTTCCGCCGTGAGCCAATCTGGTTCGAGGTGGTCGATCTGGACAGCCCCTACCTCGCTCTCTTTGGCTGTCATGCACTAGCCAAGTTCATGGCGGTGCTGCACTACACCTACCTAAAGATGACGATGCGTGGTCCCAAGGGCATCGTCACTATTGCCAACGACTACTAGAAGTCGCTCGCGTGCGCCGCCGCCAGTAGCCGGCTGGCTGAGTCCCTCATCATCGCCGAAGAAAAGCGCCTCCTTGATCGGGCGTTGGCCATGGCCCGGGAGTAGCCGGCCATACCATCAGACCCCCAGGACGCGGAGGCCCAAGGCTCCTTCCAGCTGGCCAAGGAAACGAAGAAGATCACCTTGGATCCGGCGCACCCGGAAAGGTTTGTTGTCATGGGGTCTAACCTCGACGGCAAATAGGAAAATGATCTTGCCGATTTCCTCCGTGAGAATCAGGACATCTTCGCATGGTCCCCCAAGGACATGCCCGATGTTCCAAGGAATTTTGCCGAGCACAAGCTACATGTGAGATCGGATGCGAACCCGGTCAAGCAACCCCTCCGCCTCCTGTCAGAAGAGAAGAGAAGGATTGTTGGTGAAGAGATCGCCCGGCTTCTGGCAGCCGGCTTCATCATGGAAGTGTTCTACTCGGACAGGCTCGCCAATGCAGTCCTCGTTTTGAAGAAGAATAACAAGTGGCGCATGTGTATCGACTACACTAGCCTCAACAAAGCCTGCCCCAAGGACCCTTTTGCCTTGCCCCGGATAGATCAGGTGATCGATTCCTCGACTGGCTACGAGTTGCTGTCTTTCCTAGACGCCTACTTCGGCTACCACCAGATCAAGCCGACCAGCTGAAGACCGCATTCATCACACCTGAAGTCGGCTAAGTAGTGTCCCGACAGCTGAGCCCTCTCTTCGCCTGAGCCACAACTCGCAGCGCGACTGCCCAGCTGGCAAGAGCAAAAGGCCGGAAATGTTGTCCGTACGAAAAATGACTAAGGAAGAACACCGAATTGTGCCAAGAAGGCCCCTTGCCTCACCCGCCCGGCTGCTCAGCAGCCGGTCGGCCGTCTTCTCGCTTGACTCGCTATGCTCTAGGTGGCCGAAGTAACTTGCCTATTCTAAACGGCCAAGTCCCTGGCCTGGCCACAAACCGTAGCGCGACTGTCTGGCTGGCAGGGCGGCAGCCAATAGAAGGCGGAAAAAGAAAAAGCCAAATAGAACAAAGGAAAAACCAAGCCAGAACCTGTCAAAAGCACAAGCATGTGTGAGAATAAGATTATTTACATATCAAAAGGCCCAAGGCCAGCATTCAATAGAGTTTGAAATACACCCCCAGTGGATATAGCTGCGCATAATTAAGTTGTCTTTTCAAAGTAGAAGACAGATAAAACTTAAAGAAAAAGGGCCGCTTAGGACAAGGTCGCTGCTGGTGGCATGGACTGATCGGCGGAGGCAGAGGCGCCGGCTGGTGGAGCGTCCGACTAGCGGGTCTCGGCTTGGTCGGCGTCGGCAGCAGTCGGCATGGTCTCCCACGGCTCACTGGTCAAGGCCCGATCGGGCTGAGTCTGGATGGTCGCTTCAGCGTCTGGTGCAACATCCACGCCTTCTTCGTCCTCGTCTTCCTCGCCTTCGCCGCTGGAGGCAATCTCCTCCGCCTAGTCCTCCCCTTCCTCCAGGTTCAGCCCGAACTAGGAGGGCGGTAACTCAGCGCCGTCTTCATCCTGCTCTGGGATGATCAGTGTCAGCATACTCAGAAAGTGTTGCCGCTTGTTTGACGAGATCATCGTGCACCACCTCCATCTCGTGTCCGGCCTCCTGTCGGAAGGTTGCCAACTGGGCCAACCTCATGTCTGGGTACCAGGCTTTGATGAACTCCAGCGCTGTCCGAGCACCTGCCCGAGCCGCGCGCCCTTCCAGGCTTAGAACCGCTCGGCCACCACCTCCAACCAGTCAGCAGTCCGACTGGGAGTACGAGGAACCTGAGCTTCTGGCCAGAGGCCCGCGAAGACCTGCGGCCCGGAGCACTGGAGGCAACGGAGCAGATGGTGCACCGGCTCGAGGAGCATCTTGATGGCCATGAGCTACTGATGTCGCTTGAAGCTACGTCGGTATTTCCCCAAAGAGGAAGGGATGATGCAGCAGGTATTTCCTTCAGATATGAAACCAAGGTTATCGAACCAGTAGGAGAACCAAGGAACACAATGTAAAAAACACCTGCACACAACTAACAATTTCTCACAACCCGACATGTTAAAGGGGTTGTCAATCCCTTCCGAGGTACGGCGCCTCAAGATAGGCAAACAGACGTGAGGTAAATATGTAGTAGATTGATAGATCAAACGCCAAATAAATAAATAAGAATAAATTATAGCAAAGTATTATTGGGTTTTTGGTTTAGTAGATCTGATAATAAACGCAAAGGAAAATAGATCGCAAAGGCAAATAGATGAGAAAGAAGACTCGGGGGCCGTAGGTTTCACTAGTGGCTTCTCTCGAGAAAAATAGCAAACAACGGGTAAACAAATTACTATTGGGCAATTGATAGAACTTCGAATAATTATGACGATATCCAGGCAATGATCATTATATAGGCATCACGTCCGAGATTAGTAGACCGACTCCTGCCTGCATCTACTACTATTACTCCACACATCGACCGCTATCCATCATGCATCTAGTGTATTAAGTTCATGGAGAAACGGAGTAATGCAATAAGAACGATGACATGATGTAGACAAGATCTATCTATGTAGAGATAGCCCCATCGTTTTATCCTTAGTAGCAACGATACATACGTGTTGCTTCCCTTTTGTCACTGGGATCAAGCACCGTAAGATAGAACCCACTACAAAGCACCTCTTCCCATTGCAAGATAAATCGATCAAGTTGGCCAAACAAAACCCAAATATCGGAGAAGAAATACGAGGCTATAAGCAATCATGCATATAAGAGATCAAAGAAACTCAAATAACTGGCATGGATATAAAAAAATATGACTGATCATAAACTCAAAGTTCATCAGACCCCAACAAACACAACGCAAAAGAGTTACATCATTGTATTGAGAATCAAGAGAGACAGATGAAGTCATCTAGCTACTAACTACGAACCCGAAGGTTTACAAAGAACTACTCACGCATCATCAGAGAGGCACCAATGGAGGTGGTGAACCCCATCCGAGATGGTGTCTGGATTGGATCTTGTGGTTCTGGACTCTACAACGGCTGGATGAATATTTCGTCAACTCCCGTAGGGTTTCTAGAATATTGGGGTATTTATAGAGCAAAGAGTCGGTCCGAGGGGCACCCGAGGTGGGCAAAACCCACCAGGGCACGCTTGGGCCTCTTGGCGTGCCCTGGTGGGTTGTGCCTCCCTCGGGGTACCCCCCAGGCGCAGCTAGGCCCCTTGTGTTCCTTCTGGCCCATAAAAAATCTCCGTAAAGTTTCGAGGCATTTGGACTCCGCCTGATACTGATTTTTTGTGATGTAAGAAACATGGAAAATCAACAACTAGCACTTGGCACTATGTTAATAGGTTGGTACCAAAAATGATATAAAAATGATTATAAAACATCCAAGATTGATAATATAACAGCATGGAACAATAAAAAATTATAGATTTGTTGGAGATGTAACAGCATACCCAAGCTTAACTCCTACTCTTCCTCGTGTAGGTAAGTGATAAAAATAGAATTTTTGATGTGGAATGTTGCCTAACATGTCATATCATATTTCTTTTCTTTATTGCATGGACATTTGGACTTTTAGTTGTTCAAAGAAATAGTCCAGTTTTGACATGATAATTTAGATACTCAAGCATATCAACAAGCAACCATGTCTTTCAAAATATCTACGCTAAAATAAGCTATCCCTTGCCCGTCATGCTCAACCATTGAAACACAGTCGCATATTAGCTATGTACAATACTCAAGTACGATCATATTGCCTCCTAGTTGGTGCTTTTATAAGAGAAGATGGAGACTCAAATTCAAAATAAAAATTGCATAAAGTAAAAGAAAAGCCCTTCGTAGAGGGAAGTAGGGATTTGTAGAGGTGCCAGAGCTAAAAGAGAAAAACCTAGAGATAAAAACATTTTGGGAGGTGTATCCATCCCACCAATGAAAACGACTTAGAGTTCCCAATACTTTCCATGCATAGATATATCATAGGCGGTTCCCAAACAAAAAATAAAGTTTATTCATTTTCCCACCATACTTTCACTTTCCATGGCTAATCATATCCATGGGTGCCCTCCATACCAACGCTTTCTAAGGAATTTATTATTTGACAACATAAAGTAAATTCATTTTTGCATTTTGGGACTGGACATCCCTAATACCTTTGCCTTACTCTCGTGCAATGACAAGTGAATAAACACTCATCGTGAGAATAACACATCTAGCATGGAAAATATTACCAACCCCTCACCGCTCCACGAGCAAAACAAACACACAAAAGAGAAGTTTATTTTGAAAATTAGAGATGGCACATACAAATTTGCTGATAACGACAAAAGAATACAACATATAGGTAGATATAGTGGACTCATGTGGCAAAACTGGTTTAAAGGTTTTTGTATGCACAAGTAGAGATCATACTTAGTGCAAAATGAAGGTTAGCAAAAGATTGGGAAGCGACCAACTAAGAAACAAATAATATCATAAGCGAGCATTAAGCATAACTAACACCAAATAATGCACCATAAGTAGGATATAATTTCATTGCATGACTATTGACTTTCGTACTTGCATAGGCAATCACAAACATTAACGCCAATATTCTAACAAAAGCATAATTACTCATCAAGATGACTCACATATCACATCATCATATCTCAAAACTATTACTAAGAATCAAGTTTATTTTGTCCAATGATCTTCATGAAAGTTTTTGTTATATCCTTCTTGGATATCTATCACTTTGGGACTAATTTTCATGTGTTTCTTTTCATAATCTCAAACAAATATAAGTGAAGATCATGAGCATAATATTTCTTTCTCTCAAATTAATTTAAGTGAAGCAAGAGAGAATTTCTTGAAAATTTTACTAACTCTCAAATAAATCTAAGTGAAGCAAGAGAGCATTTCTTAAAAAATACTAAATCACACCGTGCTCAAAAAAGATATAAGTGAAGCACTAGAACAAGTCCATAGCTCATAAAAATATAAGTGAAGCATACAGAGCAATTCTAACAAGTCATGACATAATTTTGGCTCTCTCAAATATGTGTGTACAGCAAGGATTGATGACTTAAGACACAAAAGAAAACAATAAAAGACTCATATCATACAATACACTCCAAGAAAAACACATATCATGTGACAAATAAAAATATAGTTTCGAGTAAAATACCGATGGTCGTTAGAGGAAATAGGGGATGCCACTCGGGAGCATCCCCAAGCTTAGTTGGTTGCTCATTTTTGGATAATAGCTTGGGATGCCGGAGCATCCCCAAGCTTAGGCTCTTCTATCCTTTATTCCTTCATCCATCGTAACGCAAAACTTGAAAACTTCAATCACACAAAACTCAATGAAACCTTCATGAGATTCGTTAGTATAAGAATAATAAATCACTACTATAAGTACTGTATCAAAGAAATTCATATTTTGTTTTTGTATTATATATACTATATTCCAACTTTTCTATGGCAAAAAGTCATCAAAGAAAAACATAGAGCCATCAAAATAAGCACACAACACAAAGAAAACAGAACAGTCTGCAGCAATCTGACTATTTCCAATACTTGTGTGACTCCTAAAATTCTGAAAAATTAGGACAGCCTGAGCAATTTGTATATTGATCAACTGCAAGTGGAATGGGTATTTTATCTCTCTCTGGTAAAAAATGAAAATTATTTTTGTGAGCATAAAAGTTTCTATTTTTAGCAAGATCAAACAAGTATCACCCAAGAAGATCCTAAAGGCTTTACTTGGCACAAACACTAATTAAAACATAAAAAACACAATCATAACAGAAGCATAATTGTGTTAACACTCAAAAACAGAAAGCAAAAAAGCAGAAAGAAATTTTATTCATTGGGTTGCCTCCCAACAAGCGCTATTGTTTTACGCCCGTAGCTAGGCATAAAGCAAGGATCTAAGTTTTTTCATCCTTGTACTTTGGAAAGAAAAGGGAAAATTTTCTATTAATGGCATGTAAATTTCTATTTTGTGAAAGCAGATGGCCATTGATAGTAGAAGAAAGATTAAGCATGTCGCGAAAATTCTTATGTAAACTAGCCGTCATCTCTTTAATTTTTTCATTTTGATAAAATCACATAAGAGTGGTTGATTCAACATTTTCTCATTCGGGGTGCCCAAATATAGCTTTCATCTTCTCATAAGTATCAGCGACATCCCCTTCAAGGAAATTGTTTTCAAATATAGAATATAAAGTTGCTTGAAGGAGGAAGGTAAACCATCATAAAAACCTTTCAAGTATATCTCTATCTGGTATTGGGGCACATAGCTAGCTCGAATTCTCAACAACCTATCCCAAGCATCTTTCAAAGATTCATCAAGTAAATAACGAAAAATTCCGGAATCATCTTCATCATAATGGTTAAGATTTTCCTTAACAACCCTGGTAGATCCTTCCATAGCATCATTTTTTATGAGTTTAGAGAGGACAGAGGGGCTATCCAATGTATTAAGACTCGGGAGAAAACTCTTAGCTCTTTTAAGATCGGACATGGCGAAAAAGTGGCGAACGAAAAAGACGGGCAAATAAAATGGCAATTTTTTGTTAAGTGGGGTAGAGGAAAATGAGAGGCAAATTGCAAATAATGTAAATTGTGAAGAGATGAGCTTTGTGATTAGCAACCTGGTATATGTTGAAGATCCTCCCCGATAACGACACCAGAAATTGCTTTTGATGTTGCTTGAAGCTGCGTCAGTATTTCCCCAAAGAGGAAGGGATGATGCAGCACAGTGGCGGTAAGTATTTCCCTCATATATGAAATCAAGGTTATCGAACCAGTAGGAGAACCAAGCAACACAACATAAACAACACCTGCAAACAAATAACAACTTCTCGCAACCCTACGTGTTAAAGGGGTTGTCAATCCCTTCCGGGGTACGATTCCTCAAGATAGGCTAACGGATGTGAGGTAAATTAGTAGTAGATTAATAGATCGATCGCCAAAAAAAAATTGCAGCAAAGTATTTTTGTGTTTTTGGTTTAGTAGATCCAAAAATAAACACAAAGGGAAATAGATCGCAAAGGCAAATATATGAGAAAGAAGACACGGGGGCCATAGGTTTCACTAGTGGCTTCTCTCGAGAAAAGTAGCAAACAACGGGTAAGCAAATTACTTTTGGGCAATTGATAGAATTTCGAATAATTATGATGATATCCAGGTAATGATCATTATATAAGCATCACGTCCAAGATTAGTAGACCAACACCTTCCTGCATCTACTACTATTACTCCACACATCGACCGCTATCCAGCATGCATCTAGTATATTAAGTTCATGGAGAAACGGAGTAATGCAACAAGATCAATGACATGATGTAGACAAGATCTATCTATTAGAGATAAACCCATCGTTTTATCCTTAGTAGCAACGATACATACGTGTTGTTTCCCTTTCTGTCACTGGGATTAAGCACCGTAAGATCTAACCCACTACAAAGCACCTCTTCCCATTGCAAGATAAATAGATCAAGTTGGCCAAACAAAACTCAAATATCAAAGAAGAAATACGAGGCTATAAGAAATCATGCATATAAGGGATTAAAGAAACTCAAATAACTTTCATGGATATAAAAAGATATGACAGATCATAAACTCAAAGTTCATCAGATCCCAACAAACACACCACAAAAGAGCTACATCATATGGATCTCCAAGACACCATTGTATTGAGAATCAAGGGAGAGAGATGAAGCCGTCTAGCTACTAACTACGAACCCGAAGGTCTACAAAGAACTACTCACACATCATCAGAGAGGCACCAATGGAGGTGGTGAACCCCATTCGTGATGGTGTCTAGATTGGATCTTATGGTTCTAGACTCTGCGGCGGCTGGATGTATATTTCATCGACTCCCCTAGGGTTTCTGGAATATTGGGGTATTTATAGAGCAAAGAGTCGGTCTGGGGGGCACCCCAGGTGGGCACAACCCACCAGGGCGTGCCTGGGCTTCCTGGCGCGCCCTGGTGGGTTGTGCCTCCCTCGGGGCACCCCCCAGGCACAGCTAGGGCCCGTTGTGTTCCTTCTGGCCCATAAAAATTCTTTGTAAAGTTTCGGGGCATTTGGACACCGTCTGATATTGATTTTCTATGATGTAAAAAACATGGAAAATCACCAACTGACATTTGGCACTATGTCAACAGGTTAGTACCAAAAATGATATAAAATGACTATAAAATGATTATAAAACATCCAAGATTGATAATATAACAGCATGGAACAATAAAAAATTATAGATACGTTGGAGACATATCAACTACTCGCCCAGAGTCGAGGGCGCGTTCGGTAGAATATCCGTGCCCGTCCACCTCCGCTGATCACGCCGCGCCTCGATGGCCTGGCTGATGGCGACGCAGCGACGAGGGAGAAACTCTGTCCAGAAGAAGAATAAGAGTTTAGAAGCCGGATCTTGCAGCAGTCAGAAACCAAGAAACAAAAGAAGAAAAGAATCACCTTCAACCATTTCCTCGATCACCCCATAGCCGTCCGACAGCAGCTTCTCCCTCTCGGCTCAGTCCGAGCGCTCAGTCTCGAACTCGGCCTTGAGGAGCGCCTCCCCATATTCCAGCTGCTGGAACTTTGCCTTGTGCTTCTCCGCATGGTCCGCAAGCTCCTTTGCAAGCCGGTCACACTCCTTGCTGGCCTGGCTACGCTCCTGCTCCTCGGCGTGGAGCTCGGTCTCGAGCTCTCCCACGAGCGTCTGCAGCTAAGCAGTGTCCTCTGCCAAAACAAGATAGAAATGTCAGCATCAACCAAAAACAAAGTAGTTGCCGGAAGATTTGGCCCGACTGCTCAATAGTCGGCCCGAATCTCGGGGGCTACACCTAGTGGGCGCGCTGGCGTGCCCCCACTGAAAGACGGCCCTACATACCTCGGCTCTGGTTCAGGTCGGCGGTCCGCTTGGCCAGCGCTTGGTACTGGGAGTTGTAGGCGGCCGCACGCAGGTTGTGCTAGTCATGCGACAAAAGCAACACTTAAGCATTCAGAAGCATACCTTGAAGTTCCAGCCAGCCTGCTAAGCAGCCGGCCTGGAACTTGGGGGCTACATCAAGTGGGTGCGCTGGCGCCCCCCACGGAAGATTACAAGAATTGAAAACAAGAGCAAGAGCGTACCCGGACAGCCGTCTGCATTGCCAGCAGCTCATTCCTGGACTTCAAGAGGGTGGCGCCGTGGGCGTTGAACTGGTCCAGGATGTCCTTCACTGCCACGTTGAGGACAGCCGAGCCAGCTCCCGATGTCTAGTCAGGCGAAGCGGCACTGGTGGCCTTGATGTTAGGCGCTGATGAGCTCGCAGCCCCAACCTCCATCGGCCTCGATGCTTAAACCGCCCGTTCTGGGCGCTAACGCGCAGGAACGCGGGTTGTCACCGCCCGGCTCACCACCAGCTCAGCGCTGAATGGTGGCACCTCTGGCATGTGGGGCCGGCTGCCCCGCTCGCCAGTAGTCGGCGCGCGCGGAGGCACTTCCGCCCCCAAGATGATGGGGTCAGCCCCTCCTCTCTCCAGGGCCGTCTGATCGGCCCCAGCTCCTCCTGTCGGCGCCTGGCCCTCCACCACCAGCTGCTCCGTTTGCTGCGGGGCGATGGCCTCTGGAACTCCATCATGAGCCAGCTCCTGCATCGGCCTGTGCCTTGACGGCCGCGTCAGCCTCCGCCCGTGCTGTGTCTGCTGCCTCTGCCACCACCCGAGCTGTGGTGTCCCACTCCTACTGTGCCTCCCGCGTGTTCTCTCTGTCGCCTCCCAAAGGGCGGTAGTCGGATCCAAACGGGGGACGTCTTCGAGGCCGCCTGCCACCCCAATCACCAAAGTGGACGGGGCCCACGACACAAACATTGGAGCCCTATATGACATGACAAGTGAAGATAAGAAGTTTGCGAGAAGAGAAGCAAAAGCAAGACAGAAATACACAAGAGAAGTCAAGCCAAGACAAAAATGATCAATAAAAAACAGCCAAAACACTTACGCGGACACCATTGAACGCTGCTTTGGGGCCCTCTTGATGGTGGCTGCCTTCATGGCCTCTTGCCGTTTGGTCGCGACGGCCATGGACATGGCCTTCTTGGTCGGCCGACTGTCGAACATGCGCACGTCAGGGCGGCGCTTTGACGTGCCGGGTACTCTAGTCGGCGCTACTGAGGAGCCTACCCCCGCCTTGTCGGCACATTCGGGGCGGCGTTGTTCGTCGCCGTCCGGCCAGTCCCGGACGTTGCCGCCTCCTCTTGTGGAGCCGCCTGTAGCATCGTCTTCATCCAACACGGCCGCCCCCAGCTCATGGTCACCCCACATCGCTCACCTCCCGGTCCAGCATCCACTGATGGTCAGGAGCCGGTGCAGCAACTACCGCCTAGCCAACAAAGCGCTGCGCCATGTTCGGGTGGTCAGCGCAGATGAAGAGAACAGTCTAAGAAAATAAGGACACCAGACACTAACCACAGGCGATGGGTTGGCGCCGTTGTACAATGGCTTGCTGAATCTCCATTCAACCTTGTTGAGCTGGCTGTTGGAGAAATAGTTTACATGCCGAACCATCTCAACAGTCGGTAGGTCCTTAATGGACATGCGGCAGTGGTCATGGCGGTTGTGCATCTCGCGGATTAGATGCGCCCGAAGCTGGAGGGGCGACACCCGACAGTAGACGAAGCCGACCAAGGACATTGGAAATGGCGGCCGACAGCAGCTTGCCAGGTTGCTGGCCCTAGTTGCCTCGCATTCGAGGAGGCTGACCGACCGCGAAGGCTGGCAACTTGACGTAGTCACGGGTCGGATCGACGTTGCGGACGTAGAAGTATGACTTGTACCATAACTTCACCGACTCGTGCAAGACGATGGCCGGGAACCAGACCCCGCTACTAGAGCTCCGCATGGCGACGCACGCACCGCATTGAGCCGGCTCGCCTTGCTCGTTGTGCCTAGCTTGAGATAGAAGAACGTGCCCCAGAGCTCAAGTGTGGGCAAAACACCGAGGTAGCCCTCATAGAAGGTTACGAAGGAGGACAGCAACACCACCGTGTTGGGCGGAGATGGTGCGGCTATAGATGGTAGAATTCGAGGAACTCACGCAAGAAGGAGCTCCTAGCAAGCCGAAGCCACGAAGGAAGTGGCTTCGGAAGACGATGCATTTTTCAGCCTGCAAGATCTCCCGCTCGTCAGGGAGGTGCGTACCCAGGTGTCGGTGTCAAAACCAGCAGATCTTGGGTAGGGGGTCCCGAACTATGAGTATGTGGATCAATGGTAACATGAGCGAAGGAGATGATGTTTTACCCAGGTTCGGGCCCTCTTAATGGAGGTAACACTACATCCTACTCTTGTTTATATTGATAGAGTATCAAGTACAGAGTTGATCTACCTCGAGATCATATGTTGTGGTCTAAAACCTTAGGGTATGATGAATAATGTCATCATCTATCGACTAGCCTGGCCCTGGCTTATATAATGTACCAGAGGCCTAGGATAACAAGAGTCCTAGTCGAATACGTTGGTGGAGAGGAGTCCTTGTCTTGAGCACCAAGCCTTGTGGTATCTTCCGCATGTGCGGCATGGGGTGCACGAAGTGGCCCATGAGTGAACCATCATGGGGGTCCTCGGCCCGATCCACCTGGTCGGGAGACGACATGGTGAGTACACACTAGTCCAGGAAACCGTCCGTAGCCCCCTGAACCGGTCTTCAAGTTGGGTACACTCCTCGATTTTTCGGAACCGCTCTTCATCTTCGGTCGCCGGTCTTGAAAACTGGTTCAAAAAATCTTCTTATCTTTGATCTTGAGGATCGCGGAAGTAAATCCGAAGGGTTTACACGTTGGGTATCTAAGGAGCCCCTTTAAGTTACCAGCCTTTATCAATTCTTGTTATTTTTACGCGCACCTCGGGTTTCTAGTTTTTCCCTGTTCGGCGGTTTCCTCTCACATCTGAGTTCCAACGCTGGACTTCATTCGAGGCATCATTTCCAGTTGAGCACCAACACCGGACCGCTTCCGAGCTCCAACGCCAAAATGTACCCAAGGTGTCATAGATTACCTTAGTCTTGAAAAAGTTAAACGGGTTCAAACAAGCTTAATGTAGGAGATGCCCTCTATGGGGCCAGCCACTTGGAACGAAGCTTTATGCCAGACTGCTTCCGAGGTATCTTTTTCGGTCGAGCACCAGCGCTGGACTGTATCTGAGGTGGTGCAATGTCCCGATCATGGGCTGATTGTTATGAATTTAATTCCAAATTGTGCAATGCATTCTCTGCCGAGATGTATAGCCAATATCCCTCAAGGTGCGTGTTGGCCTAATATCCGGGATGCACCTGAACGATAAAATCAAACCGCTAACCCTAGTAGCCCCTGAGACTCAAGTCGATTTGTAAAATCAGCCTGAAGATCAATTCCCTGCTCGGCAACATACTTAGGAATAGAAACACGGTGTAATATATTAGAGGAAATAGTGATCGGCGAACGGGCCCTTAGGAGAGCGTTATGTCAGCTGCTCGGTTGTCTCAAAGAGACTTTGCCATTGAATCTTTAAAAAATTGGCTACGGAAAAATTGATTTGTGGTCACAATTTATGTGTAATGATTCTATGTACCCAAGTACTTTACATCATTAATGCTCGGATCCACATTGTACAAAACTTTGTTGACCGACCATCGGTTTCAACCTCTTCGGCCAGTAGCCGAGGAGTGTTTTCCTACTTTATGAAGCAGTTATAAGGGCAAAGATTTATGGAAAACAAGGCAATCCGGCCATACGGTTTTATAAACAAAGGTACACAGAGAGATATAAAACATCATCCAAAGAAAATAATCCTGCTATTGGTTCCTTTCTTTGGGTTGTCATGCTATTCAAGATCATGAAACCTCACCTCCGATCAATGTGGGAGTAAATTATTGAGGATTTAGTTTGGGGAAAGTTCCCGATCTCTATGGTATTAATGAACCAAAATTTCACTTCCGTCATTGCCGACCAATTATATTCTTTAAGATTGCTGGCTTTCGGCTTCTCCCAGTTTGTGGTACTAACACGGATGACCCAGAAGTAACTATCACAGAGGTGCTCCCTTTACCTCCTAGCCGAACAATCGGGAACGTAGGGGTAATCACAGGAGCCAGGCAACCCAGTTTGGCCAAAATCTTAAGTAAAATTGATGCATATTATGGCTTTATAATGATAATTACAGAAAGGAGCGTTTGTATAATAAATACAAACGCTGATTAGATATGTTTATTTTGACTCCGTTGTGACCATTTATCATTTGAAGGTGTCCCATCGTCGGCTTCTACCCCTTTGTAGATGCTACACATGGCGTTTCCGTAATTACAAAACAACCCTTACCAACGTATCGGTTCTCGAAGGCAGTTGTGTTAGCCGAAACAAGGCAATCAAATATGTGGGCTTTATAATTTTCACTTAGTCATAGGAGCTTAAAGTTGGGAGGCCAGTTACCCCCGATTAGTGTTTGGCGACAGTCGAATTCAAGCCGTAAACACTTTGGCCAATGTTATGAATGGACTGTCATTTAACACGGGGTGACCTCTATTGATCTTATAGTTTAATACAGTCATCGGACCGCTGACCAGTTTACGCTTATTGTGACAGTCTGTTTTCGGCTTTCTCCACTAAGGCGCTTAACCATGCTAGCTGGAAGCGCAATTGCAGTGGTTCTCCCTTTGCGCACCTAGCCGAACAAAGCGGAACGTATGAGGCAATCACAAGAGCCAGGCAACCCAACTATTGACCAAAGACACAATTCGAAACTAATGCATATAAAGCAATATCCGAGAACATTTTGCCAAGGACTCCTTGAAGTACCTTGGCTCAAGTCGCCGCCCCCATTGATATTGTCGATGCTTAAAAAGTGTCCGGCAGTGTACCGTGGGATTTATGCTTGGACCCAACCCCGAGGTGCAGGTCGGCTGGAAAAATGTTGAACTATGGGTCGAAAAAGATTTCCCAAGCTGGATTATTACACAGGGTACCTCGGTCCAGAGGATGTCCCGCCTCATAAAAGAAAAACACACAAATAGATCAAAAGTGCCATAAGCTTAAAAAACCGAGAAACTTATGTGGAAACTTTATGTCCGAACTAAATCAAGTTATTTGGTGCCAATCTGAAAATTGGTCTCAATTTTTTGGTGATTCTGTCATGCTTTAACATGACACATCTGATCTCTTGACTTCAAGTGGATCCGCCTTTGGTTTCGACCTCCCTATCCCGAAGGCGGAGTGTTTTTCCAAGGCCAGTTTAGCAAACCAAACTCGAGCGGCTTTAGAGAGAAAATAGGCCATCTGGTGATTGACCACACACTCGACTCGAGTCGAGAAAGGAGTGGTAAAAAAAGACTTTGCAATGACTTAAAAGAAGAATACTTATCATAAAACGGCTCATATAAATTTACGAGCCCCCGGTTAACTTGGGTAAGAGAAGTCTTTTTAACAAATACCGTATGTGAGCCTGGTCAAACCGAATATAAAGTAAAAATTTAAAACTTTGAGTATAAAAGCGACTTAGCTGGTTAATGTGTTCGGCATTGATGATGCGGTCTGAGCTTACGGCGGGATGAGGTCCCAGCCTCCAAGCCAGTCCCGAGGTGGCAGAGCGAAGAGCTCGGCACTCCGAAGTGGCGAGATAGCACGGCCAATGCAGGCCGGAAGTGTGATGCCGAAGTACCCAGCGTGGGTTAATGAAGTGATGATGAAGCCCCCGGTCCAGCCGAGGTGACGTGGTATGTCAATACGCCGAGGTGATAGTGCTGCCCAATCCAGATCATTTACCTATGCACAAAAAAAGTGCAAGCAGGAGATAATAGTAGTAATAATATTTTTTAAAAGTTGCATGATTAATAATTTGTGTAGAGTGAGTAATAAAAGAAATATGGTCCATGCACCGAGCACCCGACGAGGTAGGACCCTCTTGATGATGCTGAAGTCCCCAAGGCAACCGAACATGTCGGTATGGCAATTCGATCAACAAGGTGATCATGCGAGCCGATTTATGCCAATTGGGACGACGACTTTGGCTTGCTGAAGTGACCGCGTGACGCAGTCGAAGTCGATCACCTGCACATAAAATAGTGCGGTCCAAAAAGAATAATATAAAAGAATCCTTGCATAGCTACTTTTCGCAAAAATAATTTATTTAAAGAGATGTGGCCTGGCGCCGAAGTCCATGTCGATGCAGGGCGTCGGCGTGACGCAGTGAAGGCGTGGTAAAGCCGGAATTCAGAGGCCGGTCCGAGTTCCGGATGCGACATTCGCCGAACCGTATACGGAAATTAACCGAACCACCACGTGACCGTCGCTAATGCGGCTACCATTTGACTGACCTGTGTACAGATGATGGAGCAAAATCGAGTAATAATTCCTCAGGAAAAATAAACCCGAGAAAGAAAAAATTATTAGGTTTAATAGCACCTGGTTTATCTGTTGTAGCAATATGAAGAAAGGTTACTCCAAAAATTGGGACTCGATCCGCACACCCATTGCCTGATGGACGATGAAGCGATGACATGGTGATGCTGGCAAAGGTTGGCTCGCCGAGGCAAAGCCCCCGGTCTAGATAACGTGACGAAGTTGGTCAGCTGGTGACGCCGAAGTCTCTGGATTAGGCAGATGAAGAGATGGTGAAGCCCCCAGTCTAGGCCGAGGTGAAGGAGCGGGTCGGTAAGGAGATGTTGCAGCTGCCATGTCAGCCGAGGTGTTGAATCACTTCGGTGTGATGGACATCAGCTTGAAAAAACAACAATGCAGTCATGCTGACGTTGGTCATAACTTGTGACGCGGTCAAAGCTGGATTGACGAAGTGACCGAGCGGCGATGTCGGCGTGCCTGACCCGTGCAATCCGTGGGGCGATGGTGTTGTTGATAATTTAGTCTTCTCGATACCGAACTCTTGTTCGGCTTACCGAGCTAATGATCCGATAAGGTTGGGCTCAGCTCGATGAAGCGACGACCTGTATGGCGTAGATCGGCACACATGGAGTAAGGGTTTGACACCGGCGTGACGGTAAAGATTACCTCCGGAAAGGTGCAAAATTTGCGAGCATGTGCTTGGAAACAAAACACAATACCCTATAAATATATTCTTCCAAAAAAGGTTGTACAATATCCCGTTCATGAAGAAAGATGAACTCAGGTCGGATTCGTATTCACGCAGAAAACAGATCCGAAAAGTGATGCACTATTCCGAAGGTTCCCAGAGTTTGGACGGTCGGATCGAGCTGAAATTTTGAGAGGTGGTAGACATAGGAATTCCGCAAGCGATGAACGGTTGGATCTTCCAAAGGGCGACAGAGCTAGATACTGGACAGCACGCTCCAAACTCGTCTAGATTCCCATCCAGATTCGACAGGGCTCTGGTATATCGGAGATCAGCGAAGATTGCTCCAATGCGAAGAAATTTTACAGTGTTGTTGTAATCTCAATTCCTCACAATTCCACTGAAGGACTCATCAAAGTGATGCCCAAGGAGGTGGTGGTAGCGGTTACAAGTTCGATGTTCGAAAAAAAAACAGCACGGACACC
The DNA here is from genome assembly GCF_018294505.1 of Triticum aestivum. Taxonomy (NCBI): domain Eukaryota; kingdom Viridiplantae; phylum Streptophyta; class Magnoliopsida; order Poales; family Poaceae; genus Triticum; species Triticum aestivum. The sequence continues at coordinate 303,035,580 of NC_057803.1, read as the reverse complement.
CAAGGGCAATGTTGACGTTGAGCCCCCAAGCTCCATGGATGATTCCTCCATGATCATGATAGAGACCGGAGTTGATCTTGATGAAGGCCCTCGTTTGAACATGATGATTGGAGGCAGGGCACAGTCCTTGGTCAAGCCAAGGTGACGAGTCGAGCCGGCGACGAAGACGCTAACGTCGCAGTTGACTGTAGGCGAGCTATTGATATTTTGCCGATCACACAACGAAACTCTCAATGAAAGCACCATTGTTGGTGTTAAAACCGACAGATCTCGGTAGGGGTTCCCGAACTATGCGTCTATGGATCAATGGTAACAAGAATGAAGGAGATGATGTTTTACCTAGGTTTGGGCCCTCTTAATGGAGGTAAAACCCTACGTCATGGTCTTGTTTATATTGATGGAGTATCAAGTACAGAGTTGATCTACCTCGTGATCATATGTTATGGTCTAAAACCTTAGGGTATGATGAATAATGTCATCATCTATCGACTAGCCTAGCCCTGGCTTATATAATGTACCAGAGGCCTAGGATAAGAAGAGTCCTAGTCGAATACGTTGGTGGAGAGGAGTCCTTGTCTTGATCACCAAGCCTTGTGGAATCTTCCTCGTTTGCGGCATGGGCTGCCCGATGTGGCCCATGAGTGAACCGCCATAGGGGTCCTCGGCCCGATCCACCTGGTCGGGAGATGACGTGGTGAGTACCCCGTAGTCCAGGACACCTTCACCAGGCGCGCCGTGTTTTGTATCCGCCGCGTCAAGCGGAGGAACTCGAGGTGGTCATTTTGGACGTTGGAGGCATCCCACTCCCCTCGCACCATTGTTCGCGGCGACTTTGCGTTGGCGCGGCGAAGACGGATGACAGCGAAGCCGCGGTGGCGTGATGAGATCAGGCGACAATGGGCTGTAGCAAGCGCTTCAGCGGTGGAGCAGCGGAGCGGTGTAGAAGTAGTGCAGTGGAGAGAGGGCAAGGAGATGATGAAGAGGGAGGGGGCATGCGTGCATTCAACCATGCCCTCCCCCTCCTAATTATACACCGACAGCGGCGGAGCCGAATAGACAAGTCATGGGAGGCGTGGGGATTAACTACGCCCACTTCCCGCACGACCCTACATTTTCCGCCCCTTTAAAGCGCATAATCATTGCGCGTGGGGAGGGCAACTGCCCACCTTGGCCGCAGCGGATCTGCGCACGCCGAGGCCCTGTAGTGGTGGGCATGGCTCAGCGGCAACGTCCCGTCGCACGCATGGGCTCGCAGGCCGGCCTGGTCTGCTGGCGACACATGACTCACGAGTAACAGGCGGCAGGCGCGGCACCCGGCACCCCCACGGCGATTCAAATTCACCAGGCGGCGAGCCCAGCCACGGTCGGCTCTTGGCAGACGACATCACCCAAAGCCAGACGAAGCAAGAATAAAAGACCATTCGGAGTAGGAAGCTGATGAGGCCCCTGGTTGGAGCCGCGGCGGCCCACCATCTTCATGGGCTTCTATCGGAGGGATTGACCACGGGTAGCCTCATCAGCACCCCATAACATTTCAAGACATCGGGGCTAGCAAGCCCCTCGCAACTTCCGGATGCACGGCCGGCTCCATGGGCCGGCTGGTCCAGGAGGCCGGTTCCTGGAAGACAGCGTACCCTCAGAGGACGGCCTCAGGGGGCCGGCTCCTAGCGGGCGGCCCTTCCTCCCCTCAGAGTTTGCACCCATTCATTACGATGAGATGGGCGCGTGGCTACACGACCACCCCCGTCCCTGGATCATAGAAGAGCGTGGCTATAGTGCGAGCTAACCCAGCGGACACCTGCCTCCCAGTGCGACACTGTAGCCATACGGCTTTTGGCGCGGGCTACATCAGCAGGGCTGATGTCCCCACAACGGGCGGTCCGTATGGCCCGTAGGCGGTGGGCCCTACCTGTCCGCGAGCATCAGCAGACGGCGTGACACCATAAGACGGCCTAAGGGGCTGGCCGGCCTCCAGCAGCTAGCCCTCCCCTCTCTCGGGGTCTGTGCACCATTAATCTGATGAGACGGGGCGTGGCTACAGTAATCGCCCACCAGGTGGCTGTACTGTAGCCATGCGGCTCCTCACGAGGTCTCCGTCATCAAGTACAATGCTACAACAAAAGGCAATCACCATGGCCTGCAGACGGCGGGCCCTACCTGTTGGCCGGATTCACGGCAATCGACGGGACCCACCAGGTGGCAGGCCCCAACAGCCGGCGGAGAACCTGGCCCCCCAAGACACTGACGTCCGGGTCCTACACCCGACAGAGTTACCATTGTACCCCTCAGGGGTAGGCCTATATAACCCCCCCCCCCCCAGGATCACCCATGCAAAGGGTTCAACACCCATACACCACACACACACACCCACAACGCCCTTCTTCTTCCTCTAGTAGAAGAGCTCAAGAAGCAACCTTGTAGCCACCTATTTGATCATAGTCATCATGCGGAGACCCTACAGAGCAGGACTAGGGGTGTTATCTCCACAGAGAGCCCCGAACCTGGGTAAGACTTGTAGGCTTTCGAGATCTCGCTCACTCCCGCTTCCAGGGCCCGACGATGTACTCCTGTCCCCATCCATGATAAGCCACCCACTGGCATATGTCGCTATATTACCCCGACACCCGCTCCATTGCTTCTTCTATTTGAGTAGGAGCTCTGCCTCCCTTGCGACATGCTATGGCTGAGCAACGATCAGCGTGTATCCACTAAGACCCGCCTCTATGGTTTCTTTTCGCCAAGTACCACGACATAGGGAACCGAAACGACCACCACAACGGCGCCAAGTTCCACCACCAACGACCATTTTGGATTCTCCGAGTCCAACTATAAAGCGAAGACCAGGTACCACTACTGTTCCCATGGATTTTGTCAAGTACCCCTATGCACAGATGCGCCAAGGTCGAGTATGCCCGACGATGCAACAAGTACCTCTATCGATGACTCAAACGTCTATGAACCATGTACAACTACCATCGCCAATTTTGACTACCACGTGTACCACTATTGTCGTGGACTTAACATGGCAGATGCCCTACCAAAAGGACTTAGGTGTGGAGCCATCACAGCTAGGTCTGCCCCTCTGATTGAGGTAAACGGGACGAGGGACATAGAGCTTTACCTAGGTTCGGCCCCTCTGATTGAGGTAAAAGCCTACTCCTGCTTTAGATTGTATTGCTTGGGTTTTGATTACCAGGGAGCGAATACGCTTGACCTAGTTCTCGATGAGTTTGTTCTTGAGTTAACCCACTGTTGGGTCAACCCTTAATATACAGGTTGATGCCCGGCGACTTACAGAGTCCCGTCTGGTTCATACACAACGTGTTCGACTCGGTAACTAACTAAGCTTGCCTTACAATACAAGTTAAACATATGGTGGCTCACACCAGTGGGCCTCAAGTCGTCCTCGGGTCTTGGGCCTTCAATAGGCTTGCTCTTTGAACCTCCATCTTCATATCTTCTTGGGCCTCTTCATCTTAAGCCACGAGTGGCATGACCAGGCCCCTCCTGGGCGGGTCATACCCAGTAGTCATATCCCCAACAACTATCGTTGCAAGAATCAAGACGGACAAGTCCAAAGACCCCAAGTACCACGACGACCAACGAATAGTACCACTACCTCCTCTAGCGTCGACCCCGTGGATGTCAAGTTCCTCGCCTTGACCCCGAACATATATGAAACGTGTATGACTACTTCCACTACATTACACCACATAGAACCCGTGCGTTCCGAAAATGCACGCTTCGAAGGTATAACCCGAGACGTCCGTGAACGAACGGTTGTGATGTAGGAGTTTCTCATGTTGGAATCACGTCTGAATTGTTTCGTGCACATCCCTCGCTTGACTTGCTATCGTCACGTGCGAAACCCAGTAGTGGGATCACTCCCGATCATATTTTGCATGACAAGCTCAGGACCACACTTTCTTTTGCACTGATATCTCAACGAGTTGCCGGATCACCAGAATGTTGTCGTGGCACCATTTCTGTTGTCGTTGCCATGGCACCCCTTTTGTTCCGCCATGGTGACCAAATGCTTCATAACATGCTCATGTCAACATATTCCTAAATTTTCATAAAACTTGTATATGTCATCCGCATCATGATAACAACATTTAAAATGTTTAAAATTGTTGTTTGCATTAAATTGCTAATTAACATTTGGGGTTTTACTGCAATTGTTGTTTGTTGTTTCCGGCCTCACTTAAACTTGCGTAGATAGGTAGTTCATTTATGCCTCACCTCATGTCATGTTTAACTACATTTAATATTGTTGAGTAGGTTTAACGGGAGTGAAATAAATGATTGAGTGCGGTGTTTCATCAATATGCAACTCGTTGCATATTGAGCTCCACTTAATTTGTAGTATTGTTTGTTGCACTTTGCCATGCCATGACTCATTAAACCGGACATGCATTATACTGGATTGTGCATCATGCCATGCTTATGTGATGATTGTTTACCATGTCGTTTGCTTCTTTCCGGTGTTGCTTCTTCTTGATAGGTCTGGTAACGTTGCGATTTTGAGGATCCGTTTCGACTACTTAGTTCGTCTACTTCATGGATTCGATCTTCTTCCTAGCAGGATTTCAGGCAAGATAACCATCACCTTGGATCTCATTACTATCTTTGCTATGCTAGTTGTCTCGATGCTATCGCTATGTCGCGCTTCCTACCACTTGTTTATCAAACCTTCTAAATTGCCATGTTAGCCTCTAACCTTTTCCACCGTCCCACCAAACCGTTGTGTGGCTATGTTATCGCTTTGATCAGCCCCTCTTAAAGCATTGCTAATTGCAGGTGCAGTGCAGGTTGTTCCATGTTGGGACATGGATATTATGGGATATCACAATATCTCTTATTTAATTAATGCATCTATATACTTGGTAAAGGGTGGAAGGCTCGGCCTTTTGCCTGGTGTTTTGTTACACTCTTGCCGCCCTAGTTTCCGTCATACCGGTGTTATGTTCCTTGATTTTGCGTACCTAACAGGGTCGGGGTTTATGGGCCCTCCTTGATAGTTCGCTTTGAATAAAACTCTTCCGTCAAGGTCCAACTTTGGTTTAACCATTTTCCTAATAAAAATTAAAACTTGCATAGGGTCCGGCTAGCACCTGTAGGATCGAAAGTATGTCTAGAGGGGGGGTGATTAGACTACTTGACCAAATAAAAACTTAAACTTTTCCCAATTTTAGTTCTTGGTAGATTTTAGCTATTATAGGACAAGTCAAGCAATCATCACACAATTCAAGCAAGCATGCAAAGAGTATATTGGCAGCGGAAAGTAAAGCATGCAACTTGCAAGAATGTAAAGGGAAGGGTTTGGAGAATTCAAATGCAATTGGAGACATGAATGTTTTTCCCGTGGTTCGGATAGGTGGTGCTATCCTACATCCACGTTGATGGAGACTTCAACCCATGAAGGGTAACGGTTGCGCGAGTCCACGGAGGGCTCCACCCACGAAGGGTCCACGAAGAAGCAACCACCACAAGGGTCACGAAGTAGCAACCTTGTCTATCCCACCATGGCCATCGCCCATGAAGGACTTGCCTCACTAGCGGTAGATCTTCACGAAGTAGGCGATCTCCTTCCCTTACAAACTCCTTGGTTCAACTCCACAATCTTGTCGGAGGCTCCCAAGTGACACCTAGCCAATCTAGGAGACACCACTCTCCAAGAAGTAACAAATGGTGTGTAGGTAATGAACTCCTTGCTCTTGTGCTTCAAATGATAGTCTCCCCAACACTCAACTCTCTCTCATAGGATTTGGATTTGGTGGAAAGAAGATTTGAGTGGAAAGCAACTTGGGAAGGCTAGAGATCAAGATTCATATGGTAGGAATGGAATATCTTGGTCTCAACACATGAGTAGGTGGTTCTCTCTCAGAACATATGAGTTGGAATTGTGTATGTGTTCTGATGGCTCTCTCCATGAATGAAGAGGAGGTGGAGGGGTATATATAGCCTCCACACAAAATCCAACCGTTACACATAGTTTTCCAATCTCGGTGGGACCGAATCAACAAACTCGGTCGGACCGAAAAGGTAAACCTAGTGACCGTTAGAGATTTTCGGTGGGACTGACATGCAACTCGGTAGGACCGATATGGTTAGGGTTTGGGCATAACGTAATCTCGGTGAGACCGATTACACAAACTCGGTGAGACCGATTTTGGTAATTAGCTAACTAGAGAGTTGGTCAGGCAAACTCGATTGGACCGATTTGCTCTTTCGGTGAGACCAAAAAGTTACAAAAAGGAAACACTGAATTTATATTGCAATCTCGGTGGGACCGATCCGCTCTTTCGGTGAGACGGAAAAGTTACAAAAGGGAAACAGAGAGTTTGCAATCCCATCTCGGTGAGACCGAGATCCCTATCGGTAGAACCGAATTGCTAGGGTTTGGCAGTGGCTTATGACAAGTGAAACTCGGTGGCGCCGGATAGAAAGAATCGGTATGACCGAGTTTGGCTTAGGGTTTAGGTCATATGTGGATATGGGAAAGTAGTTGAGGGTTTTGGAGCATATCACTAAGCACATGAAGCAAGAGGCTCATTAAGAAACACCTCATCCCTCCTTGATAGTATTAGCTTTTCCTAAAGACTCAATGTGATCTTGGATCACTAAAATATAAAATGAAGAGTCTTGAGCTTTTGAGCTTGAGCCAATCCTTTGTCCTTAGCATTTTGAGGGTTCCACTTTCACATCCATGCCATGCCAATCATTGAGCTTTCCTGAAATAGTCATCTTGGAATAGCATTAGCTCAATGAGCTATATGTTGTTATGATTTACCAAAACCACCTAGGGATAGTTGCACTTTCAATCTCCCCCTTTTTGGTAACTGATGACAACATATAGATCAAAGCTTCGACAAATGATAATAAGCATGAAGTATATCGTCGCTTTGAGAAGTATGTGACAAGTAAGAGCTCCCCCTAAATTTGTGCATATTTAAAATTTGCTTTGGACTGCAAATGCACAAGGAGTTAGAGTCATGGGTTACTCTCCCATGTCACATACATCTTGGTGGAGCGCTTAAAATGATAAGAATGAAATACATGCACTCATCACCAAGAATAGTGAATGATCACATAATATAGATAAGATAATAGAATTAAGCAAACATTAAGTGTAGCTTATGATCAAACACATGATCATCAATGTCTCACGAGCAATGACATAGTATCTCAAGCACTCAAAAGCAAACAAAGTTCGAAAAACCACCAAATAAAGCAAGAGAGAATAAAAGCAACACTCTCTCTCTCGAAGCCTATGATCTATACATTTTCTCCCCCTTTGGCAACAAGTTACCAAAAAGTTCCTAAAAATGCATAGTGCTAAGTCGACACTCAGGCTTGATCTTCAGGTGGTGGGGGAGTCCGGAGCACTCCAAGGACGAAGCCTTCTGTAGACGTGGTCTGAGTCAAGGCTGAAGTGGACGCTGGAGCTGGTGGAACTGAGGCTGTAGCTGGTGCAGAAGTGGTGGCTCGGGTGTCAGCAACTGGCACTGCATGTGATCTCTGAGCTCTTGGCACTCTGGCAAATGCATCAGTTGTAGTCTTGCCTCTCCTCTCCTGTATGTCATCCTGGAGCTGCTCCACTGCAGTCTGAATCTCTGTCACCTTGACATCCAAGTCATAGAACTTTTGTTCCATGATTCTCTCTAGGCTTGCCTGGTTCTGAGTTAGGGTGGCTAGTCCTTTCTCAATCCGCAGGGTGGATGCAATTAGGTAACCAAGATGCTCTTGTTTGGTTTTCAAGAAATACTCAGATGCCTCCTCTTGAGTTGGCATCTTGGCAACTTTCTCCTTCCTTGCCTTCTCCTTCTTTGCTTGTGCTTGGGCAGACGATGGTTCATTCTCAGTCATAACAACTTGATTATCTTCAAAATCTGGACGGATAGGCAGGTGTTCCTTGTCCAATAAGTATATGCCCGTGCCCATCTTGGAGTTGATTAATTCTTGAATTTGTGGGGCATATCCACAGCTCCTCTTCTGATCTGCTGCAGTCCTCTTGATAGTTTCTACTATGAGGTCATGACCTTGAATTTCTGAGGCACATCAAATACATGAAGCAAATTGATTGCATGGCCTATGATCATCTTGTGATCACCTGACTTGGGCAACAAGGTGTGCCTAAGGATCCAGTTAATGGTTGGCAGCCCTGACAGAAGATAATGCATAGACCCAAACTTGAAAGTATCAAGTGTCTCGTTTGGAATTTCCTTGTACATGTTGGACATAGAGTTGTGGTCCATCTTCTTCTTGGCATAAATGTCCAAGTCATCTGCTTGCTCTTCTGGGGCATTGATCAGCTGAGCCCATTCAGCAACTGTAGACTGGTACCTCGTACCTTCTGACATCCATACAATCCTGCCATCTGGATAAAAATGGGCTGTGGAGTAGCACTGCATGATGAGTTCCTCGTTCCACTTTGTGAGCTTCTGCCCAACAAAGTCCTCTACTCCACATGGCTTGAAGCTGTCCTACACTCCAGGGTAGTGTTCCTCATTTTCCTTGATGTATTCCCGGTCGATCCATCTCATATCACATACAATTGGCTTCTTGTCCAACAAAACTGTCTCATAGAAGTCCTGCTGTTCCTTAGTGTGGAACCTGTAGTCAACAGCAGTCCTCCTCCTTGAAGCATACGGATCTACTTCTCTCCACTTCCTGAACCCTGAGTCTCTCTTGAGCTTCATGTCCTCAGCCACAGGATGAGCATCACTATGGTCTGGGATCTTGGGCTTGAGCTTTCTGAGCACTTGACCTTCTTCTTCTTCAGCAATGTCAGGCACCGGGGCCTTGTTCTTTTTAGTTGCAGGTATGCTCCTCGTATTTCTCTTTGGTGCTGTCTTGGGCTTGGTGGCAGCTTTGGGTGCTTCTTTGGGCTTGGATGCAGCAGCCCCTGATCTTATGGCATCACCCATTAGCTTTGGTGCCTTAGGTGCTGGTGCAGCAACCTCTTCTTCTTCCTCTTCTTCCATGATGGAAGCCTTTCCAAGCACTCTGGCTACGGTCTTCTTGACCCTTTCCTTCCTCTTCTTTCCGTCAGCAGCAACTGGCTCTATGGTTGCAGGCTTTTCAGGAATCTGAGTTGAGGCTCTAGCCTTTGGCATAGGCTGCCTACCTGCTGGCCTTTTGATTTTCATACCTGACTTTGTGCCTTGTGCTGAGCCATGTTCCTTCTCAAGCACTACTCTCTTTGAAGTTGCTTCTTCTTCTGCCACATAATCCTCATCCTCTGATTTTGAGGTTCTCTTCTTCCTCTGTCTGGTGGCAGCTTTTGGCAGATTGCTAGGAGTACTTCTGCTGCCATCATCTGAAGAACTTGAGGGACTAGTGCCCTCACTCATCTGCACTTGCTCTTCTGACATGTTCTGGCTATCACTCTGGTCTGACATGATGAACAAGCTGACTGCTGACCCTGTGAACAGTTTATAGATGAGGTAGAATAGATGAGCATCACAAAATGCAGAGATTTTTGCAAAAGAATGATCCAAAAACTTAGTTTTAGTTTCCCACTGAAATCATCTCGGATCTACCGATTTTTAAACTCGGTGATACCGAAGCAGTTTTGGAACCTAAACTAGTGAACTCAGTCAGACCGAGTCACAGTTCGGTGGCACCGAGACTGCTAGGGTTTCACAAAGTTCCAAAATCGGTCACACCGATAAGTAATTCTCGGTCAGACCGAGTCTCACTTGTGCAATGGCATAAGCCAAATCGGTGGGACCGAGTTTTTCAACTCGGTGGGTCCGAGATGGTTTCGGCGGAAACCTAACCCTAAAATTTTCGAATCAAAACTAATCTACGAACGCATTGACTGGATAGGAGTGTTTCAATCGTGGCAAGAATCATTAAGAACACAATGTGCTAGGAGTCGGACGGGGAATAGCACTGTGATCGAGTCCATACCCTAGTTCGGCGGAGACTCGCTACGGCGGCAATAGTGGGGTTGAATTCCGTTGATGGCGATGGAGACCAGTGACTGGAGGCGGCTGGCGGCGAGGAGACAATCCGGAGACCACGTTGGCAGAGCAGGCTATCGCGCGGGCGAAGGGGTTCGGAGAAATTTCCAAAATTTTGCCCGTGACTATATATAGCCCGACCCTGTCGGTGTGACCGAGTGGAACGACTCGGTGGCACCGAGATGCAAAACTGTATACAGTTATTGCAACTCTGTGTGACCGAATGGTTCAAATTGGTTGCACCGAGATCGAAAACATACACTACTAGAAAAAGGGCTATAGATGGGATTGACACTAATGGCGCACTAGACAAGCGGTGCGCCATTAGTATATACTAATGGCGCACCACCTTCTGATACGCCATTAGAGCTGAAACTACTAATGGCGGCACCTGGCCCAGGGTGCGCCATTAGTTATCAAATTTTTTTTTGAACTAGTGCGCCTGTCCAAACATACTAATGGCGCATCCAGACACAGTGCGCCATTACTAGTTGTAACTAGTAATGGCGCACCTGTCGGAAAGTGCGCCACTAATGTTTGTTTTTTATTATATTTTTTATTCCTTTTTTTGCAAAACTACTAATGGCGCACTGTTCGATCCGTGCGCCATTACTAGTTTAAACTAGTAACAGCGCACTGTGGAACAAGTGCGCCATTAGTATGTTTTTTTTGCAAAACTACTAATGGCGCACCACCAGAAGGTGCGCCATTAGTAACCTGGATTACTAATGGCGCATTTAGAGTTGGGGCGCCATTAGTAAGTGGGCAGCAACAAGATATTTTGGACAGCCTCTCCTACCCACACTCACTTTCTCCCCACTTCATTCTCTCCAGCTCCTCCTTGTCTCGGGTGCCTACTCTTTTTCACCTCATTTCCACCATAGATTCATTCAATTTAAGTGGTTAAATTACCTTGTTTTGATAGGTAAGTAAGGGGGAAAGCTATATTTATGTTATTCTCCCTACAACAATGTGCACATGCACTTTTTATGGCCTAGCTAGATCTATGTATGTTTGTGGTGTTGCATATGTTTGTGGTGTTGCATATGTGTTTGTGTTTGGAGGTGTACCGGTATTTGAAATGTGATAGTTGCCAGTATTTTGCCGGAATGTTGATTCATTTCCGTTTCGTCGAGAATTTTGGCATTAAGCATTCTTTTTGGTCCTATTTTTAGGGAAAGTCATGCCAAATTTTTTCTTGGTTCTAAAATATCGTTTTGCTCTACCCCGTAGGCGACCATGGTCCGCACGATGACCGAAGGCATCGTGAATAGGTTTTGAGGTCCGCGAAGGCCGAGATGCTTCAAAAGAACGAGACAGAGATAAGATGTCCGTGTCGAAGATGCAAGCTGAAGAGCCTTATTGCGGACCCGGAATCCGGGCAGGTGCGGGACCACCTGCTCTTGCGTGGTTTCATGGATGGCTATTGGTGGCAAGGTGATGAAGATGACTACGAAGTCGTCCATGGGGGCCGGACAAGAAATGAGGAAGGGCAGCAAGACAACCACCACGGCTCGGGCGGGCGAGAAGACGAAGAATCCCCAGGAGATGATCACGACGGTGATGCTGTACACAGTCATCATGTAGAAGATGCAGGACATGATGATGAGGAAGATGCCGGAGCAGACGACGGGCATGATCATGAAGATGATGATGCCGGCGGAGCAGACGATGCTGGACCATCGATGGGCTGGGTGCAGGACCCTCATATTCAAGAGCTGCTTCTCAAGCAGATGAATAACGCAAGAGCTGCCGCCCGAGAGAAAGCCAAGATGGATCAACTTGAGTTAGACACGGTTACTCCATTGTATGAAGGATGCAGGCCCGAGGATACCCGCCTGAAAGTAACGCTCATGGCTCTGGAGATGAAGATAAAACACAAAATGACCGAGGCATGCTTCGACGAGAACATGTCATTCTAGCACGAACGTCTTCCCAAGGGGAACAAGTGCCCGACCAGTTTGGAGGAGGCGAAGAAAATCATGTGTCCTCTGGATTTACCGCACGTGAAATACCATGTGTGCATGAACAATTGCATCATTTATCGGGACGAGCACGCGGAGTCTACCATATGTCCGGTGTGCGGCGTCACTCGATACAAGAAGAGGAAGAAAGCTCCTCGAAAAGTGGTGTGGTACTTTCCGATCACTCCTTGTCTGCAGCGGTATTTCGCGGACCCTAAGGTAGCAAAGCTCCTGCGTCGGCACACGGATAGGGAGGAGAAGAAGCGAGAAGATGACGCGAATGATCCGGAGATAGATAAAAAAGACAAGATGCTGAGTCACCCTAAGGATGCGAGCCAGTGGCAAGCGTTGAACTTCGAAGACCCAGAATTTGGGAACGATCCAAGGAACATCATGCTTGGCGCGAGCACCGATGGAGTCAATCCGTTTGGCAGCCAGAGAAGCACACATAGCACCTGGCCTGTGTTTGTGTGGATGTACAACCTTCCCCCCTGGTTGTGCATGAAGAGGAAGTACATTCACATGAGTATGCTAACTAAAGGACTGAAACAACTAGGGAACAACATCAATCTGTATCTGGGGCTGCTCAAAGAGGAGCTTGACACGCTGTGGAAAACGCCAGCCAATACGTGGGACACCACAGAGAAAGAACATTTCCCTATGAGAGTCGCGCTGCTCACGACGGTGCACGACTATCTCGATTACGGATATGTCACGGGGCGGGTGGTCCACGGATTTTCTGGATGCGTCAGGTGCATGGATGACACAACGTATCGCCAGCTAGATAGAGATCCCGGGTCTTTGAAAACCGTGTTCATGGGACATCGAAGGTGGCTTCGCGACGATGACCCGTGGAGAAAACGCAAGGATCTGTTCGATGGTGAAACCGAACCCCGAGGACGCCCACGTACGAGGAGCGGCGAGGAAATAGACGAGCTGTTGAAAAATTGGAAAGACTGCCCACTGCCGGGAAAGAATCAAAAGGCGCCAGAGCCGGGAAAGAAGCGAAAGGCGCCAGAGCCGGGAAAGAAGCGAAAGGCGCCAGAGCCGCTGCTGAAGGTATGCAAAACGAGGTCTGTTTTCTGGGACTTGCCGTAGTGGAAGATCCACCGTGTGCCTCACAGCCTTGATGTCATGCATATCATGAAGAACGTGTGCGAGAGTCTGCTTGGTACCCTGCTCAACATGCCAGAGAGGACCAAAGATGGGCCGAAAGCAAGGGCAGACTTGAAATCAATGGGCATCAGGCAGGAGCTTCATGCTATATATGATGATGATGATGATGATGAGGCGAAGCAGGACACAGAAAGTCGTCGCAAAGGCAAAAAGGCCAAGAAGACCAGAAATGACTACCCTCCCGCGTACTACACTCTAAGTCAGGAGGAGATCGAGCAATTTTTCACCTGCCTCGTAGGAGTAAAACTTCCTTACGGTTACACGGGGAAGATAAGCAGATACCTACACCCAGCGAAGCTGAAGTTCAGCGGGATGAAGTCTCACGACTGTCACGTGCTGATGATGCAGATACTTCCAGTTGCAATCCATGGGATCATGGACGCGCACGTCCGTGAAACCCTATTTGTCCTATGCAACTTTTTCGACGTCATCTCTCGGAAGTCTGTTGGCGTGAGGCAACTCAGAAGGCTACAGGAAGAGATCGTGGTGATACTATGCGAGCTTGAGATGTACTTCCCGCCCGCATTCTTCGATGTTATGGTGCATTTGCTGGTCCATATCGTGGATGATATCATCCAACTCGGGCCGACGTTCCGGCACAGCATGATGCCCTTCGAAAGGATGAATGGTGTCATCAAAGGATACGTTCGCAACATGTCACGTCCAGAGGGAAGCATAGCCAGGGGCTTTCTGACCGAAGAGTGCATCTCCTACTGCATGAATTATTTAGGCATCGAGAACCCCGTTGGTCTGCCCGTCAACAGGCACCTCGGCAGGCTCGCTGGATGGGGTCGCCGTGAGGGTCGCCGCGAAATGCATGTCGACTTCGAGGGTCGACTCGCCGACTTTGAAAGAGCAAACCTAGTCGCGCTACAACACATAGACATGGTCGATCCTTGGGTGGTAGAGCACAAAACCTTTATTAAGAAGACGTACAATGACCGAGGCCAACAGAGGACGGACGGAGATATACTGAAAGAGCACAACTCATGTTTCACGCGTTGGTTCAAGCAGAAGCTTCTGTCGTACCCTTTACATGAGGATTCTTCCGCGGAAGAACAACTCATATTCGCCTTGTCACAGGGTGCCGAGCACAACCTGATGACCTATGAGGCATACGATATCAATGGCTACACATTCTACACCGAGGCCAAGGACATGAAGAGCGATGGTTATCAGAACTCCGGGGTAACGATGGAATCCTACACCGGTAACGACAAGGACAGATACTACGGAAGGATCGAGGAGATCTGGGAGCTGAGCTACGCTGGAGAGAAGGTCCCGATGTTCCGTGTCAGATGGGCCAAGAGCGTCCTAAAAGAAGACTGGTATTTCACCACCATGGTTATACCCGAAGCCAAATCCAAGACCGCGGGCACAAACGTCACCGCGAAAAATAAGTATCGGAAAGGATGGAGTAGCCAATGAGCAAGACTTCGACAAGTACGGCGACCCGAGGATCGAACATGACGACGATGATGAAGTAGCAGCATACACCACAAGAAGAAGCAGGACCACCCTACCTAAAGGACGTCCGTTCCACAGAAGAACTCCATTTGCGAAAAAGAAGGGCAAGAAGATTGTGAACAGATAGCTAGCTAAGATCGATTGTATTTAAATCATAGCCTTCATTTCTCGATTGTATTTCATGGGCACTTTTTGAACTATCATGAATATTTTTAAATTTCATGGACACTCGATGTCAATCTCCCTCCATCTAGATCGCTATCCCACCTCACCAGATCCGGTCCCCCTCGCCGCCGAGCACCCCCCGGTCCTCCGGCCGCCGCCGCCGACCCCCCGCACCCCTCCCCTACTCAACCGCCGCCGCCGACCCCCCGCACCCCGCGCACCCTCCCCCGCTCCACTGGCATTACTGTTTGATGATATTTTTTAAAAAATTATTACTATCTTATAAAAAAATATTACTGTTATGATTTAAACAAGTTTGAACATATTTAAACACAAATAAGTATCAAACAACATTTTAAATGCATAAAAAAATTTGTGGAGCCTGGGAATCGAACCCAAGACCTCCTGGTGTTAGAACTGGCTGCTAACCAGTCGAGCTAGTAGAGGGAACTTGGTGTGGATCAGGTTAGGTGGAAGATAACTTGTTGGCTCGAGCAGAAATCAAAAAAAAATACTAATGGCGCACCACGGTGGTGTGCGCCATTAGTATGGATGTACTTATGGCGCACCGAGGGGTGGTGCGCCATTAGTATTGTGCCATTAGTATTGACAAAGAGATTTCACCTAACAAAAAAGGTCAGCGCCCACGCCATCCTCTTTCTCTCCCCTCTGTCTCTCTCCCCTCACTGCGCCATCCCCATGCCCGAGCCGCCCCCGTCGCCGCCGACCCCCACCGCCCTCGCTGCCGCTCCCGACCCCCACCACCCTCGCCGCCCCTGACCCCCTGCCGCCCCGCCGCGCCGGTCCACCACCCCCACCCCGCCCGAGCCGCCGCCGCCCCGACACCCTCGGTGCCCCTGACACCCTCGCCGCCCCTGACCCCTGCCGCCCCGCCGCGCCGGTCCACCACCCCCCATCCCGCTCGAGCCGCCGCTGCCCTGACACCCTCGGCGCCCCGCCGGCCCGGCGCCCCGCCGCCTCGACAACCAGGCGCCCCGCCATCCCGACGCCCTAGCCGCCCCGACACCCCGCCGCCCCGGTGAGCTTCCCCCTGTTTAGGATGTTAGTTTACTCGTAGATTTTGTCTCGGTGGTCCCTTAATTGCTGGCCTCACTTCAGGCATCGAGCAACATCAACTTCCCCCCAACACAGTTACCATTTTTTAACTGTACATGGTTATTCTCTCTGAAAAACACTAGTAGGCCTTGGAAGCGGTTGTGTATAATTCAGCAGTTACATAGTTTATAGTTTCTGAATTTCTCAAATCTGGTTCTTTCTGTTTGTGTTTTGACTGTTACGTATAGTTTCAGCAGTTAACCATTGCGATTAAGGAATATACTTTGAGAAGAACAAACACCAGTTATAAAAATTGTTTCATTGCGCCGTCAATGACGGGTGAGATGGCAGCACCCATGGAGTTCCTTTGGTTCAGTTTCTATAGTGCAGTTAAGAGTATTAGTGCTTACCATTATTGAGTAAAAAAAGGAAAAGATAAGCAATGTGAAAGAAGCAGATTACGTGTGGTAGAGAGAAGTTCCTTCATTTTTTTCTAAGTGCACTGCAGTACTTGTTCCTTTGTGCACCATAAGTAAAACTAGCTAATTTTATGAAAATGTATCATGTCACTGTCCGTGACTCTCTCTTTTTAAGTCCACATTCTGTTGCTGGCTCGGTTAACTCCTAGGGTTTTAGCAGTTATGTATAAAAAACATAGAAAACCCCGGCGGAATTAACTTTGGATTTTCTGCATTTAACTAAAAAACCCATAAAGAGTACAGTTCATTATTGAATAAAATGAAATGGCAGTTTATTTAGAAATTTGGAGCAGTTGTTCTATGGTCCATAAAGAGTACAGTTCATTATTGAATAAAATGAAATGGCAGTTTATTTAGAAATTTGGAGCAGTTGTTCTATGGTTTTTTTAGCACAAAAAGTCGGATTATATAAGCAAAAACAATTGTTAGCTTTTAGATGTTGTGGTGGTTCACTTGGGCGTATGTGTAGCAGTTAGCAAAAACAGAGGACTAAAGTGCTCTGTTTTGGCAAACCAGTGCATGCATGCCTTTTTTCTTCTTCATTTTTTTTCACTGACGACGAATGCTGGCAACTCGACAGCAGCTAGCTAGCAGGTGTTCCTTTACAAGCATAGTAGAGCATAGTATGGATTCTAATGTTCAACTCTGACTAAACAGGTTCTGCAAACGGTCTTTTACTGCACTTGACTGAAGAAGTAGGTGTCTTCTATATCCTGTACTGGAGGTGAGATGTGTTCTCAGGTTTACATTGCAATGGGCACTCTGCTTGGGTTTAATATTACCCAGCATGATGATGTATCAATGTAGCGTTAGCATATGATCCAAGTGCTAGTACTGCTAGTAAATAGCTAATAGAGTTAATGAAGAAAAAAAAAACTGCTAGTACAGTTAATGAAGAAGAAAAAAAACTGCTACTACTGCTAGTAAATAGCATCAGACTGAATGTCTTTTATATATGGCCAATACAGTCTGATGGACAATACAGTTATTGAAGAAGAAGAAAAAAAAACTGCTAGTACTGCTAGTAAATAGCATCAGACTAAATGTCTTTTATATATGGTACTGCTAGTAAATAGCTTCTACTATATACTAATTTGCATCAAAGTGTAGAACAAAGCATCAGACTGAATAACTAACAGTGGGTAATTAATTTGCTGGTACTAGCTAGAATTTGGCACTGAAAAGCAAAAGCAAAAGCTAATTAACTGCTGGGTAATAGCACTGGTACTAGGTAGCTAAAATATGTGTTCTGAAACACTGAGAGCAGAAACACTTACTACATACATATGCTCAAGAAACACTTACTAACCAGAAAAGGTTTTGACTTGAAATGTTAATAGCACAGAGAGCACCACAAGTTAAACACCTCAATCTGTTAGTATTTGTCTGCATTTTCTCACATTCTTCTTGTATCTAATCCAGTATTGCTTGTAGTGGTTTGTCCAAAATGTTGAATGATACTGCTTGGAGATGCATATATTGTTTCACCTCTTCACATGCCAATGTATTTTCCATGTTGTGATGGAGGCCTTTTTTGCCTTGTCCACCCGAGAGGCCCTTGAGTTTGCTGGAATGTCGATTAACTTCCGTTCCGGCAAATTCGGGTACTCCATATGTCCTATTTTCAGCAAAGGTCATGCTGAAATTTTCCGTGAATTTTAGCATGACTTTGCTAAAAATAGGACATATGGGGTACTTGTGACTAATGCATGGGCCGGGGTATCTTAGTAGTTAATTAAGTAGGATCAAGTGCCCCGGCGTACTTGTGACTAATGCATGGCTTTTAGGGTGCCTCGGTGTCGATAAAAACCGAAATGATGAAAGCTTAGGCTTTTAGGGTGCCTCGGCGTCGAAAAACCCTCAATGATAAAAGCTTAGCTTTTAGGATGCCTCGGTGTCGAAAAACCCTAAATGATGAGACCATGATCTTGTTCCTTGACAATAACCAACTTTTCTACCAAACTTTGTTCCTATTTAGAGAGAAACATGGCCAACAACAATGAGGCCGGGGGTTCGGGCGGCAAGGCATTCTGGAAGCTGTCCCAGGAGATGGAGGAACAACCTCACTTGTATGAGGACGCCGCCTTCCCCATCGATTCTGAGACCACTGATGGTACCGCCGAGGATGACCCCACTGATGCCACCACTGATGGTGCCGCTGAGGATGCCACCACTGATGATGGCGGCGCACGCATAGATGGCAGCCAACCGAAGAGGCAACGGAAGGACCGGTGCCCGACCGTGCTCCGCACCCTCAAGGAGGAAGTTACTGAAGTGGACTCCGACGGGAATCCAACGGCGCCCGAACGAATAGTCAAGGGGTACTCGCCTCAGCTCGGGTGCATTCTCCGGAGCACCGTCTCGATCAACACCGAGAACCTGAGGCATCCTGACCGAGGGAATTTGCGCAACCTCCTCTTCACGAAGCTGCACGAACGATACAAGTTCCCCGCTGAATTTGAAAACACAAGCCTCAAAGGGAATAAAGTGAACAATGCTGCCCTCACGAAGATGAGCAAGGCCCTGTCTACTTGGAAAAGCAATGTGAAGAGAATGATCGAGAAAGGTGAGAGTTATGAGAAGATCAAGGAGAAAAATCCTTCGGTCACCGAAGATGACTACAACGACTTCAAGATCAATTGCTCGAGCACCGCAAACTCCGAATCAAGTAAGTGGGGGAAAGAAATGCGGGAGCTGAACTTAGGGGAACACACACTCGGTCCCGGCGGTTACAGAGTGGCGGAGCCTATATGGGACAAGGAGGAGGCGGACCGTGCCGAGCAAGGCCTACCGCCCCTCTTCGATAAATATGGTGACAAGCAGACCAGGAACTTTGTCAGGGCCCGGTACAAGAAGGACCCGAAAACAAAGGACCTTACCACGGATCCGAAGACCAGGGCGCTTGAGCTTGTTCTGGTAAGGAATACACCCCCGCGTAATTAGCTCCATATGGTTGCATTCTAATTAATGAAGCCAACTTTCTAAATGGTTCACATTCCTTCCGCAGGCGACTGAAAGCAGTAGCGCGGGGTCTACTAAGAGCAACCCTTGGGACACCACTCTAAATAGGGCGTTGAATGTAATGAAGAACAAGGATAAGCTTAGTAAGACGACGTCAGCTGGTCGTGTGGCCGGCAAAGGCTTGTCGACAAAATGGTCGTCATACTATAACACTGGTGGGCGAAAGGAGAAAAAGACCAGCTCGGAAAGCTAGGCGCGTGAGGTTCAAGAACTCAGGGCACAGGTGGCGTGGATTCCGGAGATTGTCCAAGAGCAAGTGCAACAACAACTCGGAGCGACGATCACCGCCATTGTGCCTATGTTGATCCAGGGGATTAGTGCCTGGATTGCGGGCGGCCAACAGGGGCCGCCCCCGATTCCTAGCTTCACGGCAAGCAACTTGCAAAACGCGATGGCGGGGCCATTGGTGTCTCCGACGCCGGCACGGGAGCTTAATGCACCCGGGTGTACGCCGGCCGGCACCTCTGCAGCAAGCGGCCCCTCCGTGAACTGCACGCCCGCTGTTGGCGGTGCCTCGACATTAGCCGAGCTCGACGCCATCATCACGGTAACTAATTAAGCCTCTCTCGGCCGAGGACTTCATCTCCTTGCCTTTGACTGGGCATCCCTGACGCCCTACATGTTTTTGCAGGGCGCCGCCGATGTTCCGTGCACTCTCCTGCACTTCGTGAACAACGAGTTGATCGATGTCGCCAATGGAAAAATCGTTCAATCGGGCAACCCCTTGTTCCACGGTACCCAGATGCCACCCAACTTGTTTAGGGTTCAACTGGTTCGGGTGCTGCCAGGCTGCGACGAGTTGTTACCTCCGATTCGACCCGTCGGGGCCGACGATGATGACGTGATGACCCTCAGCGCCTGCCTGAGCTAGCCCCTGCTTTGGCCGAAGAGCCAGATTCGTTTGGGGGCGGGGGACACCACCCCAAAGACAACACCGCCAGTCGTGCCGGCGCCAAGTCGGCCCCATGGCAAGACCGCCGCAACGGTGCCGGACATCCCTATGCCACTGGATCCAAACATGCATATGGCACACGATCAGAACAACGACGACGACGATACATTTGGCAACGTCGATCAGTACTTTGCCGATCATGGGTACGGTGGCGACTTCATGGGGCTTCCTTCTGAAGAACCCAACCCAACAAAAGACGTGCGCGATCTAGCTGGTACCGCGGAGAAGCGAAGTTGCAACAGGCGTCGTCTGCAGTTCAGCTCTCAGGAGACGCCTCCAGCTGCTGACTTCACCGAGCCTCAGATAGGCGAGGTGCGAAATATTATCACCCCCAACACACTTAAGAAGGCGGTCTGTGAGCAGAACTCGGTCCCATTACAGGAGAAGAAGAAGGCACGCAAAAGAAAGACTAACAAGGGTGCGGGCCAGCCGACACCGAGTACGATCCGTGCTCAGGACGGGCCACCTTCACCTGAGGATTTAATGAGGAGGCTACATGTGGCGGGTAGGCCGATGCTACCGAGAAATATGCTCGATGCTGCAACCGGTGCTATGCGGAGTCTGCCTAACAGTGTTCTTTCTTTGGAGAAGTGGCGTCTCAAAGAGAAGGATGTGGCATACCCGGTTTTCGCGGCCAAGGTGCCAGAGGGAAGGGCTTTGTGGATAACTCCATCGGGGTACGATCGTCCTGTGGTTTGATGACATCCACGCTATGTTGAACCTTCATCCGCTGCACTACACCTTCGTTCAGCTATTTTCGCTGAGTATGGAGATGCGGATCATTCGCGACAAGACCCTGGACATCGTGATAGTCGACCCCTTCTACATGCGTGCCAAGATCTTGGGCAGCGCTGGGGACCGGCAAGTCGCGACTTCTTACCTCGAAGGCGTCATTCTGGCAAACCAAGATAAGGATAACTTCATTGTGCCTTACTTTCCCGAGTAAGTCCTCCCCTCAACCGCCCCGTAACATGCGAATTCTTAGATTTCGATCGTTTTTCTTTTAACATTCCATGTTTTCTGCAGTGACACACATTGCACGCTCATCCTCCTAAGCCCCAAATATTCCATGGCCACGTATTTCGACCCGGACCGTCATTCGAGCGTAGACTACACAAATGTCAAGATGGTTCTTGATGATGTTCTCCCCGGCTACGCCAAATCTGGCGGCACCTTCACCAGGCCTATTCGTAAGTACGGCAAGCACGTGTTCTCCCACAATACGATGTTCTGCTGCGTCAAGCAACCGCCTGGCGGTCAGAAGGGTGCCTACTACGCCATCCATCACATGCGGGCGATCGTACGGGACCATCATCAACTTCTGCTACCGAGTAAACTCAAATATTGGGCCACGAGCGTGTCGGCAATCCAGGACGCGGACATCAGACAAGAATTCTTTCACATCCAGTTAGAGTTTGCGGAAATCATCTATCAAGATGTCCTTCGTACCTCGGGGCAGTTCTACCTCAGAAATCAACCGTCCAACAATGACATCGACACAATGCTACAAATGCAGGCTGACAACGACCGTTATTTCATGACTCCCACGATAGACGGCGGCTTCATCCATGCTCCGGTCCCTTGAGTCGAGTCGAAAGCAGTGATGCTGTGTGTAGTTCTGAAACATCGATTGGCTCATGTTGTAATTAAACTTTAATGAAGTTCTAGTATGTCTCTTTGGTTTCGAGAGTCGTTCAACTTAGATGTAATCGATGCTATTAATGTCTTGCTTTTCTCTTCCGATCGTTCTGTTGCATACTTATATATTGCTTATGTATTGTCTGTGAATTGGTACTAATGTTTCGTTTGGCTACTGCATGTGTACAAGGGTAAGGTTCCCGGAGTCTACGACGACTGGGAGGAGTGTTGGAGACAGGTTCACCGATTCAGCGGTAACTGTTACAAAGGGTACACCACTAGGGCCGAGGCCGAATCTAGATACGCCCGCTATCTAGCGGGAGAGGGGAGGGAGCGCTGGAGGAACCGGATGAAGACGAGTTTCATCGTGATGATGCTCATCGTGATGACCGCAGCTCTCTTCTATGTGATGGTAGTTTAGATGATTGATATCGACGTGTAATGTGAAGACAAACTCGCTACTCGCGGTCTCGAGACTTGTAATATAATGTTCTATCTTTCTTCGGTCTTTTCAATTCGGAGACTAATATGATGAATTGTATTCGGAGACTAATATGATGAATTGTATTCAGAGACTAATCTTCTATTGTATTCGATGAATCTGTTGTTGATGTGTGCTGTCTATATTTTATCCAATTATACATTTTGTAACCTATGCAAAAAACAGAAATTTTAAAAAAATAAAAAACCTAATATTCATACTAATGGCGCATCACATCACAGTGCGCCATTAGTATGCCAAAGGATACTAATGGCGCATCATTAAACAGTGCGCCATTAGTATGCCGCAGTTACTAATGGCGCATCTTGGTGTTGTGCGCCATTAGTATGCCAAAGCACCTGGGTATACATGGCCCCCTGGGAGGCATACTAATGGCACACTGTTGTATATACTAATGGCACATCTGAAGTTCCCCATTAGTATCCTGTGGTGCGCCATTAGTAAAATATACTAATGGCGTGGCACTAATGGCGCACCACTAATGCGCCATTAATGGCCAAATTAGGTGTGCCATTAGTAGGCCTTTTCCTAGTAGTGATAGATCAACTTAATGATCTCGGTAGGACCGAAAGTAGGGTATCGGTCAGACCGAGAATCATAAAGAGGTTTTGGAAGTTTAAGTCTATGATGAATCGGGGACTCCGAGCGCTCCTCACACAGAGTGGTTCAAATCTGACTTGATCAAATTTTGTGATGTAGCATGAATAGAGTTTGAGACGAGAAAAGCATAGATAGCTAGAGGAGGTTCTTAGGCATTCTTGTCCATCCACTTGGCAAAAGGAAATAAAACCGAACAATCAAAACAACAAGTGGATGTCCTCGAATGAGTAAAATATCCAACCAGCATGCTCACACAATAAGATGGCAAATGAAATATGTGACAAGGCATGCACAACCAATTCTAGCATCTATCAAGCAATTTGCAATGACAAGGTCATCTATATATGAGTATATTGACTTAGGAGTCAAGTGAGAACACTTGATCATAGGTCATACTCATCGTTTAAGCTCAAGTGGGGTTACCACTTTTACATAAAGCATTGTTGTGTTCACATCTTTAGAGTTGCTTTAGCTCAAGTCTTAGAGTAAAGCTCCCCCTAGATGTGATATCCCCCCTTAGAGGGATGAACTAACCTCGGGTTTTGTCGATGATGACTTCATGTAGATGTTGAAGATGTGGATGCTCAATGTTGATGTAGATCACTTGGAGCTATCCCTTTGAGTGGATTGCACTTTCAATACCTACATGGGTTAGTCCCGCAAGGAACAAACAAGGATATCCATAGACATAGAGTGATGCACACACAAGATGATGTCCATGAAAACTTTTAGGTTACCTTGTCCCTTGTCTTACCAACAAGAGGGTTTGTGACTCCTTGAACTAGTGCAAGATGTGGAAGTTGATTGCACTTGTTCTTGCCAAAATGATAAGAGTGAAGTATGTTGGCGGAGTCACCCTCAAGAACTCTTTAGTTCTTCTTCTTTTGGATCCACACCATCTTGATGGGAATCCTTGGAGTTGTAGTCGTACTTGATGAAGTGGAACTTGAAGTAGTCTTGGGAATCCACTTGACTAAGGTCTTAGGAGCTTCTTCAAATGCATCAATTTCCTCTTGAAGCTTGTCCTTGCCTTTTTGCTTGTAGTCTTGTGGTGGAAGATCATCTTGAGCTTGTGTCCCCTTGAAAGAAGTATCATACTTCTCTTGTTGAGGAACAAACTTTGTCTTGGGGTATTGATCTTCTTCCCACTCAACTCCATTGGCATTGAACTTTCGTTCAAAACCAACACCTTGATTCTTCCAGTGCATTCCTTGCTTGCGCACAATTTCCTCGAATTGCTTACTCCCGGCAAGGCTTTTGTATACTCCTTTCTCTATAATTCCCTTCAATAAGCTATTTTCTTGCTCAAGTGTAACTTGGCTAAGAGAATCATTAGTGGAATCAAGAGAACTACTAGAAGCAACAATATTGGATTTAGCATGATCATTGTTACTGCTAGAGGAAGAATCTTTCTTGTTCTTGTTACTAGACTTGACTTGAGGCATGTAAGTGGATAAGAGTAAACGCTTGGCAATGTAAGGAGAACTTTTCTTGCGAAGATCATCATTGATTGCTTTTAAGAACTCATGCTCTTGCTCAAGATTGAGCTTTTCAAAGCGTAATTTCTCATGAGCTCTTAAAAGTTCTCAATGATCTTCGAAGATAGTTTCATGAGCTAACTTAAGAGTGTTTAGTTCTTTAGTTAGAGCCTCAATCTTCTCCTTATCATTGTCATTCGTTTTATCTTGATTAGCATGATTAATTGACGTTTCATCATAGTATTCATCACTAGAGTTGTCAACAAGCAAATCATCACCTAACAAGTCATCTTCATCACTATTGAAATCAACATACTCGGGGTGTGTTACCTTAGAACCTTTGGCCATGAAGCAGCTTCCAATTCCTTCATTTGGTGAGTCAAATATGTCGTAGGAGTTAGTTGACACAAGTGCTAGAAGGGCAACACCTTCATCTTGAGTATCTTCGGAGTCGGAGTGATAACTTCTCTCGGAGTGGCTGTCGGAGTCGGAGCCGGATACCCATTCACCAACATGAGCTTGATGTCTTCGTTTTGTGTAGCTCCTTGATGATTTTTCCTTCCTTTCCGAATCCTTGCTTCTCCGTGTGTATCTTCGTTCATAACGATCATCTCTACTCCTTCTCTCTCTTGGTGTTGATTCTTTGCTTCTTCTTTTTGGAGAATCTTCTCTTCTCTTGTAGGGAGCCGTACACTCATTGGAATAGTGTCCGGGTCTTCCACAACTGTAGCAGTTTCGCTCTCGACTAGAAGATCTTTTGTCATTGTAGGACCTTGACTTGAAGCTTCTATCTTTGCTTCTACTCTTGTAGAACTTGTTGAAGTTCTTCACCATTAAGCTCAATTCTTCATTGAAGTTTTGTTTCTCACTTGATGATGTAGGGGCTTCACATGAGGCTTTGTAGGCACCACTTGATTTGTTGTGAAGTTCCTCTTTATCCTTAAGTAACATCTCATGAGCAACAATTCTTCCAATCACCTCCGTTGGCTTGAGATCTTTGTAATTTGGCATCATTTGGATCAATGTGCACACGGTATCATATTTTCCATTCAAGGCTCTTAGAATCTTCTTGATGATGAATCTATCGGTCATCTCTTCACTTCCTAAGCCGGCAATCTCATTTGTGATGAGAGCAAGCCTAGAGTACATTTCAGCAAAACCTTCACCATCCTTCATTTTGAACTTGTCAAGTTGACTTTGAAGCAGATCCAACTTGGATTCCTTGACGGAGTCGGTACCTTTGTGCATATCAATCAAAGTGTCCCAAATTTCCTTTGCATTCTCAAGACGGCTGATTTTGTTGAATTCTTCGGGGCACAATCCGTTGAAGAGAATATCACAAGCTTGAGCATTGTATTGCAACATCTTCAACTCATCCGCGGTAGCTTCACCGTTTGGTTCTTTCACATCAAAGAAGTCACCTTGCAAACCAACACACACAATAGCCCAAACGGCGGGGTTATGTCCAAGAATATGCATTTTCATTTTATGCTTCCAACTAGCAAAATTAGTACCATCAAAGTAAGGACCTCTACGGTGATAATTTCCCTCGCTAGACGCCATACTCTCCTAGGTTGTGAAACCATGGCTATGACCACCAAAAGCTATGGAGATCAAAGCAAATGGAGACCAAAGCTCTGATACCACTTGTAGGATCGAAAGTATGTCTAGAGGGGGGGGTGATTAGACTACTTGACCAAATAAAAACTTAACCTTTTCCCAATTTTAGTTCTTGGCAGATTTTAGCTATTGTAGGACAAGTCAAGCAATCATCACACAATTCAAGCAAGCATGCAAAGAGTATATTGGCAGCGGAAAGTAAAGCATGCAACTTGCAAGAATGTAAAGGGAAGGGTTTGGAGAATTCAAACGCAATTGGAGACACGGATGTTTTTCCCGTGGTTCGGATAGGTGGTGCTATCCTACATCCACATTGATGGAGACTTCAACCCACGAATGGTAACGGTTGCGCGAGTCCACGGAGGGCTCCACCCACAAGGGGTAACGGTTGCGCGAGTCCACGGAGGGCTCCACCCACGAAGGGTCCATGAAGAAGCAACCACCCACGAAGGGTCCACGAAGTAGCAACCTTGTCTATCCCACCATGGCCATCGCCCACGAAGGACTTGCCTCACTAGCGGTAGATCTTCACGAAGTAGGTGATCTCCTTGCCCTTACAAACTCCTTGGTTCAACTCCACAATCTTGTCGGAGGCTCCCAAGTGACACCTAGCCAATCTAGGAGACACCACTCTCCAAGAAGTAACAAATGGTGTGTAGGTAATGAACTCCTTGCTCTTGTGCTTCAAATGATAGTCTCCCCAACACTCAACTCTCTCTCATAGGATTTGGATTTGGTGGAAAGAAGATTTGAGTGGAAAGCAACTTGGGAAGGCTAGAGATCAAGATTCATATGGTAGGAATGGAATATCTTGGTCTCAACACATGAGTAGGTGGTTCTCTCTCAGAACATATGAGTTGGAATTGTGTATGTGTTCTGATGGCTCTCTCCACGAATGAAGAGGAGGTGGAGGGGTATATATAGCCTCCACACAAAATCCAACCGTTACACACAGTTTTCCAATCTCGGTGGGACCGAATCAACAAACTCGGTCGGACCGAAAAGGTAAACCTAGTGATCGTTAGAGATTTTCGGTGGGACTGACATGCAACTCGCTAGGACCGATATGGTTAGGGTTTGGGCATAACGTAATCTCGGTGAGACCGATTACACAAACTCGGTGAGACCGATTTTGGTAATTAGCTAACCAGAGAGTTGGTCAGGCAAACTCGGTGGGACCGATTTTCTCTTTCGGTGAGACCGAAAAGTTACAAAAAGGAAACACTGAATTTATATTGCAATCTCGGTGGGACCGATCCGCTCTTTCGGTGAGACCGAAAAGTTACGAAAGGGAAACAGAGAGTTTGCAATCCCATCTCGGTGAGACCGAGATCCCTATTGGTAGAACCGAATTGCTAGGGTTTGGCAGTGGCTTATGACAAGTGAAACTCGGTGGCGCCGGATAGAAAGAATCGGTATGACCGAGTTTGGCTTAGGGTTTAGGTCATATGTGGATATGGGAAAGTAGTTGAGGGTTTTGGAGCATATCACTAAGCACATGAAGCAAGAGGCTCATTAAGAAACACCTCATCCCTCCTTGATAGTATTGGCTTTTCCTAAAGACTCAATGTGATCTTGGATCACTAAAATATAAAATGAAGAGTCTTGAGCTTTTGAGCTTGAGCCAATCCTTTGTCCTTAGCATTTTGAGGGTTCCACTTTCACATCCATGCCATGCCAATCATTGAGCTTTCCTGAAATAGTCATCTTGGAATAGCATTAGCTCAATGAGCTATATGTTGTTATGAATTACCAAAACTACCTAGGGATAGTTGCACTTTCAGCACCCCGGGTCCTTTAATCAACAACCCAGGCCAGTGCTCCTCATGAGTGTTGGTCCAAAACAGAGTTGTGCGCGGCTGCCCCCGGGGCAACTCGGGTCTCAGTTGTTGTAGGTTGTGCTCATCCGATCGTGGCATGAGACTAGATACACGCGGCTACTATCAGGGTGTCGGCATGTCGGGAGGTCTTGCTGGTTTTGTTTTACCATTGTCAAAATTTCTTGTGAACCGGGATTCCGAGCTTGATTGGGTTGTTCCAGGAGGAGGGTTTTCCTTCGTTGATCCTGTGAGCTTGTTGTGGGCTAAGTTGGGACACCCCTACAGGGTTTAAACTTTCAAGAGTCATGCCCGCAGTTATGTGGCAGATGGGAGTTTTTAATATCAGATTGTAGAGAACTTGACACCAAATCAGAAATAAAATACACCAACCGCGTGTGTAACCGTGACCGTCTCTTTTCAAGTGAGTTCGAGAAGAGAACATGGTGGGGTTATGTTTGAACGTAAGTAGTTCAGGATCACATCTTGATCATGAATAGTTTGCGACCATTGCATAGTTTCATATCTTATTCTTGTACTCATAAGTTAGCCACCACATGATGCTTAGTGCTGCTGCAACCTCACCACTTATCTATTCCATACCCATTAAGCTTTGCTAGTCTTGATACACATGGTAATGGGATTTCTCAGTCCTCGTGGCTCACATATTACTAGAACAACAGTTGCAGGTACATGCGATGCTATGACGTGTGAGCGATGGTTGTTTGTTTGGATTTCTTCCTCTTCTTCTTCTTTGATCAAGGGATTGGTTTCGAGCTGGGGAGCTTGGGATTAGAAGGGTGGATGTTGTTCTTCTTTTTTGTTTGATTTCATCCGTAGTCGGATCTTGCTCTTCTTTATTATGATTTCTATGTATTGATGAACTGTTGTATTCATGTTGTAGCTTGTGGCCAGTGTAAGCCTTTATCTGTTATTCTCATCTATTCAGTACATGGTATGTTGTAATGATATCCACCTTGCTATGCGCTCGAAATGCGATTGTGCCCCGATCATGAATTCATCACGTGATTGGGATAGAATCGCATCTTGGGCGCTACAGATCGCATCGCCCAGATGGTGCCTATGGGCGACCACGTCCCTCGCCGCTCTCCCTCCCTAGTGGCTAATGCCACCACCGACCCTGCTACCCATGAGCAGCATGATTCGTTGCTGCCAGCTTCCGTGCGGTGCGATGGCCGCACCGCGACTCCATCACCCACTCCGGCCATTGCGTCATCTTCTCATGGTCATCATGGGCTGGCGGGCGCGCAACCTATGCTGCTCATGGCGCGGGAACTCCTGCATTATCACCCCGCCAACGACTGGCTTGGCCGCATCACCGAGCTCATCAACGCCGCCAGCGAAGCCCCGACGTCATCCCGCTCGCCGCGTCCTCCATTGCTGTCACATCCCTAGCTGCTGGTAGTGCTCTAGGCTAGCTCATGTGTGCATCATGTTTAGATTCTGAAAATTTGAACTGAGGGAATTTTGGAAGCCTCAAAAACTTAAATAAAAGAGGGGCAAAAACCCTAGAAATCTCATTCATTGCTCCAAAATGCTCTTCTTAAATGTTTGATAATTTTTGGTAAGGGTTCTGGTCCCAACCAAAATATTGAACATTTTTAAGGATTTATTTTTGGGACTTTGGATTTAATTCATTAGCTATTTGAATTTGAATTATATTCATATAATTGGAATATAATTTCAAATACCCCTGAAATATTTTATAAGCTTTTGGAAAAGTCCATCTAGCAATATAAAATATTCAGAGGAGTTTTTGGCATTGTTTGAATTATTTTAAATTCAAAAACAGTGGCAAAATAAATTAAATAAATAAACAGAACAGAAAAAAAATAATAAAACCGAGCAGAGGACTACCTGGCGCTCACCTCAGCCCACTTACCTGGCCCAGCTCCTCCAGCGCGGCCCAGCCGGCCCAGCCCATCTCCACTCCCTCCCCTGTCGTCTTCCTCCCTGCCAGGAGGACGGGCACGCGCCCGGCGCGCGCGGCCACGCGCCCCGGCCACCTCCTGCTTCCCGGCCACCTCCTGCTTCCCCCCGGCCTCCCTAGCGACGCCACGACGAGGCCTCGTGTCCCCTCGCTCCCCTTCCTCCCCCGCTGCATCCCCTCTCTCCTCTGCTCCCCCTCTCTCGCCCGAACCCGAACGCAGCCATCGCCACCGATGAGAGCCACCGCGGCCACCGCCTCCCCCTCGCCTCTCCGACGCGCCCCCGAGCTCCGCCGTGACGTCCCCGTCCCTACCACGGAGCCACAAGACGCCGGACGCCCTGGAGCGCCGTCACCGACGCCATCTTCTTCCTCTGCACCGACGGCCGTCGTCGCTTGATTCGCCGCCCACAGAGTGTCCCCGGCCTCGCCCTCGCGCTCGTTGGACTCGCGGTGAGCCGCTGACCCGTTCCCCTCTTCTTCCCATGCCGTTTGGCCCCTCTAGCTATTGCTTCCGCCGGACCCGAGAGCTCGCCGCCGCCGTGCCTCGTCACTGTCATGGCCAGAGCCACCGTGGCTCAAAGCCGGGCACACCACCGTGCTCCAAACCTCACCAGGAGCATGTAGAACCCACCAGCTTTCCCTCCCGAGCACCACAACGCCAAACCCGCAGGTGCCCGAACTCCGGCCGCCGCCTTGGAGCTCGCCGCCGTCGACTCAGGCCACCCCAGCTCCTCTGGCTTGCTCCATTGGATGCGCACGAGCTCGAGCTCCCTGTAGAACCCCTCGGCGCGTCGAATGGGCGCCGGAGCAGCCATTCCGGCGAGCCACCGCCGCGTCTGGTCATTGCTGGCGGTTAGACGCCGGTGGATTAGCCCGGTTGACCAGGGATTTGACCCCCCTGGGTCACCGACGTGTGGGCCCGTCCCCTGCTAACTTTTGGTTAATTTAATAACTAATTTAGTTAAGCCACTGACTCACTGACATGCGGGCCCCGCCCGGCTAACTAAGTTAGTTAGGGTTAATTTTAATTAGGTTAATTAGTCCAGACACTGACACGTAGGGCCCACAGGTCAGTTTGACCTGGACGGCGCCCGTTGACCTGCTGACGTCACTATGAGGTCATGATGACGCAATAATTCCTTTCTGGAATTTAAATAATTCTTAAATGATTTATTAATTCCAGAAAATTGTATAAACTTCTAAAATTCATAGAAATTCAACCGTAACTCCAAATTAAATAATTATATATGAAAAATTATCAGAAAAATTCAAGGAATCCATCTGTACCATTTTCATGCATGTTAGAACAACTTATAGCTGCTGTCTAGCACAAATCAATTAAATGGCATTTGAATAATCACATATGGAGTTTGAATTTGAATCTTGTATTCAAACCAACTTCATTTAATCTGTTGCTAGTTGCATTAGCCCAAAACACATTCATTTTGCCATGTCATGATCATGCATCATATTGTGCATTGCATTGATTGTGTTCCCTTCTGTGTTGCTGGTATTTGTCCCCTCTCGATAGACGTGATACCGATGATGTGATCGTTGACACTGATGAAGACTCAATGTTATCTTCAGAAGTGCCAGGCAAGCAAAACCCCCTTGTTCATTCCGATAAAATCCCACTCTCTCGCTCCTGCTCTCTTTTACTGCATTAGGACAACAACGACATATTTGTTACTTGCTGCGGTAGCTGAACCCCTTTATCCTTTGCATGACCTGTCATTGCCACAGTAAATAGATGAAACCCACTAGCATGAGTAGGAGTTGTTTGAGCCCTGTTGTGCCTACTCATTCATGTTTGTCTGTCATGCCTGCTACTGCTTAGAGTTGAGTCAGGTCTGATTCATCGGGGATGAATCAGAGGCATGTGAACATGTCCTACTGTGTGTGAGCTAAGTGTGTGAACACGATTTGGTAAAGGTAGCGGTGAGAGGCCATGTAGGAGTACATGGTGGGTTGTCTCATTGAAGCCGTCCTTAGGAACTGAGTTCTGTGTTTGTGATCCATGATTCAGCTACTACCATGCATTGGGCCCTGAAATATGACCCCGCTCGACTTCTTATTCACCCTAGTCCTCTGTCCAGGAGTTGCAAGTAGTTTCTGGTGTTTGTAGCTTACTGGAGGCCGTGGACAGCACTGACCGTAGGGGTGGGCTGTGATGCGGTAGGTACGTGGCATGGTGTATCGGATGCCCGTTTGGTATCTCGGGAACCCTGTTCACATCGTTTGGGGCTGTGAGCGAAACTCCGGCCGGATCTCCTCATGGATGGAACCCGAATAGGCGATAAACCTGGACTAGAGACTTGAGTGTTTAGGTAGGTCGTGGTCTACACCCACGTCGGCTTTCGCTTGAAGTCTGCCGAGCACATGTCGTGTGCAGACGCTAAGTGGTGGAAACATGTATGAAGAAGTACACCCCTGCAGGGTTAACATCATCTATTCGAATAGCCGTGTCCGCGGAAAAGGACTTCTGGGTTGCTTATATCAGTTCATAGACAAGTGAAAGTGGATACCCTAAAACACGCAAGATAAGCGTGAGTGCTATGGATGGCGTTCTCGTAGGGAGACGGGAGCGGATCCATAGTGGTGTATTGATATGGTGAATATGTGGACTCGTGTGCGCCACCTCAAAAGAGTCGCTTGCAGTCGTAGTTTAGGATAGCCACCGAGTCAAAGCTGGCTTGCTGCAGTTAAACCCCACCATCCCCTTGTTGAAAATGATGCATATGTAGTTAGTTCTGATGTAAGTCTTGCTGGGTACATTTGTACTCACGTTTGCCTATTTTATGTTTTTGCAGAGAGACTTCAGTCTCACTAGTAGTTCCACGTGGACTTCGACGTTTAGCTTGTTACCTCAGCTACGATCTTGTGCCCTCGGCAGGATCTGATAGATAGTCAGGCTTCTCAGCCTTTTTCATTTATAGATGTCTGTACCCAGACATGATAGCTTCCGCTTGTGCTTTGATTTGTATGCTCTGAATGTTCGGTCATGAGACCCCTGTTTGTAATATCTCGCTCCTCGGAGCCTATTGAATAAATTACTTGAGTCGTAGAGTCATGTTGTGATGACATGTTGTGTTTGCACATATCGAGCATATTGTGTGTATGTTATTGAAATGCTTGGTATGTGTGGGATCTGACTATCTAGTTGTTTATCTTTAGTAGCCTCTCTTATCGGGAAATGTCTCCTAGTGTTTCCACCTAGCCATGGTAGCTTGCTACTGCTCCGGAACACTTAGGCTGGCCGGCATGTGTCCTTCATCGTTCCTGTGTCTGTCCCTTCGGGGAAATGTCACGCGATGAATATCGGAGTCCTGTTAGCCCGCTACAGCCCGGTTCACCGGAGTCCTGCTAGCCCAGTGCTACAGCCTGGATTCACTCGCTGATGACCGACACGTTCGATGCTGGGTCATGAATGCCTGTCCCTGTAAGTCTGTGCCACTTTGGGTTTACGACTAGCCATGTCAGCCCGGGCTCCTTATCATATGGATGCTAGCGACACCGTCATATACGTGTGCCAAAAGGCGCAAACGGTCCCGGGCTAAGGTAAGGCGACACCCGTGGGAATACCGTGCGTGAGGCCGCAAAGTGATATGAGGTGTTACATGCTAGATCGATGTGGCATTGAGTCGGGGTCCTGACAATTGCCCCGACAGTCCATGTGGCTTATGACGCGCCTCCTCCTCCTCCTCGTCTGCATGACGTGGGTTCGAGCCAAGGCGCGACGCAACCCAGCGCGACCCACCATGTAGGATCCCAGCACGCAAACAAGAAAGCTGCCAAGTGGTATAGTGGCCCCAGGGGGCGGGGTGTGCGCCTCCAGCTGGTAAAGCAGGAGCATCAGAACCGGCGGCGCGTGGGCGTCAAGAACAGGCTCCCCAGCTGCGTTTGTCCCCTGTGAGTGCGGCAGGTTACCGTGCTGGCTCCCCCGCTGGGTCTGTCCCCTGTGAGTGCGGCAGGTTGTCGTGCTTTCACCCCGAGCTTCGTCGCATCGTCTGGCCTCTACGCTACGATGGTACTCCTGACCCCACTGAGTTCCCCATGGCATCGAGGTGGCAAACAACAACGAGAAGGTCATGGCGAACTTGTTCCCCATGGCACTCGTGGCTCCTGAACCTCCCTGTGGGGTCGATCTTCTCTTGGGACGAGCTGCGCGAGCGCTTTGTCGCCAACTACCAGGGCACTCGTGACCGCGCTCCTGCGGCAGGCGACCTCCAGTGCATCAAGAAGCAGCCGTGCAAAACCTTGCACAAATACATATAGTGCTTCACCAACATTCGCCTCAAGATCCCGAAGGTGTCAGACGAGGCCATTATTTCGGCATCCGCTGATGGCGTTCGAGATGTTAAGATGAAGGAAGGTCCCACCATACACGAAAACCTATGTTGAGCTCTGGAGATGTTCAATATGGTAACCAGGTGTGCGAGGGAAGAGGAAGGCCGCAGCTCCCACCTGGAGCTCCTCGAGGTCAAACCTGAAGACATGAAGGCCAACGCAAAGGATGCGAAACACAAGGGTCGTGCTGTGCTCACGACGGAACCTGAGATGAAGCATGGCTGCGACCACCCCGAATCCTCTAAGGGCAGCCGCCCTTTCTTTGTGTCTTCCGCAATGTCCACAGCCACAACACCAACGACTGCCAAGAGCTCAGGGCCATCTACGACAGGTGCCTTGGCCACTGTCCCAAGCACAATGACCGTGGCTACAGCCACGGAGGCCGCAGTGCAGGCCGCTGGGACAACCGTGACCCCCGCCAGGACTGAAGCGATCAGCCTCATGAGGACCACTGGCAAGGTCAACCTCGCGACGGCCAATAGAGGGACCAGCCTTGTGAGGATCGTCCTCAGGGCAGCTCCGACCTTCCTCCGCTTCCGCCACAGCCAAGAAGGAATGACGACCACTGCCAAGATGATGGGGCTGGGGGCTTCCAAGATCCTCGCCCATTGCTTGCATCCTGGGTGGCGCTCAGGCCACCGCCTCTCATTGCATCTTCAAGCAGTTCGCTTGTGAGGTGAACGGGCCCTCCCGAAGCTCCAGGCCTCGTGTACCCATAGGTGGTCCAAGTACGCCATCACCTTCGACTCTACAGACCAGCTCAAGTGTTCAGCTATCGCTGGTGCCCTCCAGATACTTCGCTCGCTGACCATCAGCAACGTTCTTGTCACCACGACACTCATCGACAGTGGCGTGGGGCTCAAGGTCCTCTCTGCCGAGACGTTTGAAAGTCTCTAGGTGCTCTACGACCAGCTCCTCCCCACCAAGTCCTCTCTAGGGCAGATTCGTCTCCCTGTCACCTTCAGAAAATGCGACAACTACTGCACCGAGCTTGTCGACTTCGATGTCGCCCACATTCACATCCCGTACAATGCCATCCTCGGCTATTTGGCCCTCACCAACTTTATGGTGGTGACTCACCACAGCTACAACTTCCTCAAGATGCCAGGAAGCGGCAACTTCATCACGGTCGCCTGCGACGAGAAGGATGCGGTGTGCTCCCTCGAGCGCGCCTACCAGGCCCCGGCGGTCGAGAACTCAGGTGACGAGGGTGACGTCCATTCTCATTAGGCCGTCCCCAAAATAAAGAAGCGGCTCCTCCTCAGGGGCCCTCAAGAGGCTGGGGCATCCGATGGTCGTGCCTCAAGCCCCGTGCCCATAGTTGGGGCGCCATCCTCATTCGGGCTCCATGTGGAGGCATGCTTCAACACGCGTTTCCATGAGCAGGGCGCGAGGTGCCAGGCGCTCAGGACTTCATCACCAAGGCAATCGAAGAGCTTCAGGAGGCACGAGCCATGCGCTGGGAGTGTTGCCCTGCACTGCTTAGTACAGCTGCAGCCCCTGACATGGGTGGCAAGCTGCGCATCTACGACAACATCCCAGGGATCAACAGGGCCGCTTCTCAGGAGATCTTCTGGCCGTCCCGCGTTGGACGTAGTGGGGGATGCCCCCGTAGTTACGTACGCATGCCATTTGGCCTACTAAACATGGATGCCATGCACCAGCGGTACATGCAGGGCATCCTGTCTACTCGCGAGGTCAGGCGCCAGGCAATCCTGAGAGGGGAGGCTGTCGGATTCAGGGTTCCCAGACCCTTGAGAGGTTCGAACACTTGGGTGCATGTGAAGAACTTGTCCTCACCAATCTGCCCATTGAACGATTCCTAAGACTAGCTCGACAAACCCAAGGGACAAGAGACACAACAGTTTATCCTGGTTTGGGCCACCTTGCGGTGTAATACCCTACTCCAGCTTTGTGGAGGATTGCCTCGAGGGGCTGAGGATGAACTAGTACAGTGGTAGAACAGCCTCAGGAGGTGAGGTGTTCTTCAGATCGACGAGCTGGTGGGCGAGGGGTTGATCTCAATGATCCGTCCCCCTCTATGGTGGTGGCTAAGTCCTAATTATAGTGGCCTTGGTCCTCTTCCCAAATTCAAGGTGGGAAGGGATCCCATAACGGCCAGATTTGAAGGGAGACAACTAGTACACGCTATCCTGACAAAAGCGGTCTTCGCCTGCAAAAGCCTTTGGTTGTGACACCACGGTGGGCTCCGCGATGACATCCGTCCTGCCATCCTGGCGGTCTTTGTCTTGTTGCATCAATATGGAAACCTTTTCTTGATTCCTCGGGAGTCACCGCGTGCGCTTGCCTCCTTGGCACCAAAGAGGAAACTGGTACACTGCGCCCGCCCGGCCTCGGTCGTCATGGCTCACGACATGTGAGCATCGCGAGGTGCACCTTGCATTGATATCTCCTCTCCTCGGGAGCCAGCCTGGTGAGGCCGCCCCCTAGGTTAGTCTTGGTGTCATCCGCCTCGCGAGGCTTGGCCCCTCGCGAGGGTCTTGGGTTGTTGTTGCTGAAGCTGCGGGCCATCAATGGAGCCATGTCGTGGGCCGCAGGCAGGCAAGTCTGGGTACCCCCGATCCCAGGACGCCGATAGTAGCCCCCGGGCCCAAGGCACACTCTAAATTGTCTTCAAGGAGAAGCCAATGGGCAAGTGCGGAGCGCCGCGGGCCCTAACCTCCTATGGCCTCGGTTGACGTGCGGCAATTAATGGGACGTGGGCACCCCCACTTCCCCATGCTGCCTCAGCAACCGTTCGACTTGACAAGACCCTGCTGCATCCAGGGAAAACCATCATTCTGTTGGATCACACAGGCCGGCGATTGGCCTCCTTCCGGCTATAAATGAGGGGAGTGGGGAGTCCCCTTTCTCATCTATGTCTTTTCACAACCCACTCCTTCTTCCTCCTCATAGCCTTGCTGACTTGCCGTAGCACCCATGGCACCAACGAGGAAGTTCTCTGCTAGTGAGAAAGGGAAGGCCCTCAAGGAGGGACCCGGGTCGCAGCCGCCCAAGAGAGGGCGAGGCCGCCCCTGCAAGCATGCCGCGACTCCTGTTGTGGCCCCTCGGGGCACGGGGGCACTCCTTCAAGGGTCGGCGCCACCATGTGCGGCCATGGTGGTGCTCCTTCTCGCGGAGGATGCCACAAAGGGCGAGGCACCCCCTACGATGAGGTGAGGCGCGCCGTGGTTGCCCGGCCTCCTCGGCCGCGCTTCCACTCGGCGGAGGTGCTCCCGGAGTTCCTCGTGCACCTGGCTCCAGCTTCCGCGCTTCTTTGCCGGTGAGCTGCCGACGGCGGGGCCTGACAGCCTCTGGCTGCAGGCTGACGGCTGTTGCAGCATGGCCTCGTGGGTCAGGGTCAATGTTTCTGCCATCGGGAACATGTCCCTGGCCCGCGGCTAGCAGGCATTTGCCCATGCGCGCAGCCTGAGCGGGAGGTGCACCCTCCACTTGAAGTTCAATGGCGTCACGACCCTCTTCGTGAGGGTCTTTGGGGATGACGACCGTCGCACAGGGTGCTGCCCCAATGAAGACGGCGGCGACGATGAGCTTGGCCTTGACGACAGCCACAACGGCAGCGGCGATGAGCTCGGCCTTGACGACAATCGCGACGACGCCGAGGGTGAGTTTGCCCTTGGTGACGGCCGCGACTCATTCAGTGGCTGCTCGTCCTCCAGTGAGAGCACGAGCAGTGGCGGCTATGACCAGCCGCCATGTCGTCAGGCTTGCTTCCAAGACAGTGGCAGATCGTCTTGTTGCCACGGCCCGGTGAAGCGGGAGGAAGGCTCGGGCTAAGCCCGGAGGCCTCCGGAGCCTGGCCTCAAGAGCTGTTGTGGTTGCACGAGCCAGTTTTGTTTAGCCTTTCCCTTTCCCTGCGTTTCGAAAAAAGTAGAGGGCCCTGCTGGGGCGTGTAATGAACCATGGTACTTATGCTACTATGTTATGCTTATTGTTCCGATGTTAGCTGTTATGTTAATGTCCGGGTAGGTGCGATATGATAACTTAGCTTGATATACTCGCGGTAGTCTCGCGCCTCATGATGGCACGCCCTGCATCATCTCGTGAGGTCCCCTTGCTGCTGGCTCAGGGGATGCTGGCCTCAGGAGATATCGTGAAGCTGCAAAATTGTTGGAAACTTTTCTTGGGTGTCCTGTTCTTCCTTACGCGAGCCCTCGAGCATGAGCTAGTCGTGGCTTAGTGCATCATGTCGCGGTACCCGGGGGCACGGACTTAAGAAGATGTGTAGATCACAAGCTCGTTCGGAGTGTCTCATGAGGATAGAAAAAGCCATGGCCCTAGGGGACAGGGCTATGGCGAAGTGTGTTCGTGGAGCGGGGCGGGCTCGACACGCACGCACACACGTGCCCAGCCCCCGCGCGCGAGACGCGCGAGGAAGAGCGACGGGCAACTTCCGTCCCTCCTGGGTCGAGACCGACAGCCAAGAGAAAAAACGGGAGGGAAATCCAACTGGGCAATCCAGAATGCAAGAACTGCAAATTCCATTAAAAGAAAGGGGGCAACCAACTACAAAAAGTAAGAAAATGAACTGCCGCGTCCGGCACCTAGACTAGTCTTATAACCAGTGAGGAGCTAAGTGCTGCCACAAAGACGTGGGAGGGAGCCCTTGAGGCCCGAGGGTGGCTCTTCAGAGACTCCGGGGCGTGTACAGCCCCACTCATTATTACGTGAGAGTGTCACGAGCGGAGATCTTCATAGGCACTAGGGCTTGCTTCATGGGTAGAACTTTCAGAGGTGCTAGATGTTCCAGGTGTTCTGGATGGGAATCCCGTCATGTGTCTCCAGGCACGCGGTACTAGGCCTGGAGACACGGGCGACCCTAAACGAGCCCTCCCACATGGGCGAGAGCTTATGCAGCCCTTCCCTAGAGAGCACCGGCCGTAGGACGAGATCGCCCACCTCGAGCATCCTGGAGCGGACGCTGCGGCAGTGGTACTGCCGCAATGCCTACTGGTACCTTGCCGCCCAGAGCGAGGCTTGGCGGCGGCGTTCCTGCCCTAGCATGATGTCCATCCCCCGCGTGGCATCCAGGCGTGCCTCGTCAAACGCCAAGACCCGCATGGAGCGATGCTTGACCTCATGAGGGAGAACCGCTTTGGCCCCGTAGACGAGGAAGAATGGAGTCTCACCCGTCGGCTTGGCGGTGGTGGTGCAGATGGACGACATTACTGACTAGAGCTCATTGAGCCAGCCCCTACCACCGGGCTCGAGCTTCTTCTTGAAAGTTCTTGACTTGAGGCCCCTCAGGACCGCTGCATTTCCACGCTCGGCTTGACCGTTGCTCTCGGGTGTGCTACTAGGGCGTAGCATATCTGCGTTCCAAGGTTAGCACAATATGTTTTGAAGAGATTGCTAGTGAACTGCGAGCCGTTGTCAGTGATGATATGATGAGAGACCCCGAAGCAGCTCACGAGGCCCTTGACGAACTTGACTACCGGACCGGTCGGGACGGTGCGGACGGCTTCCACCTCCTCCCACTTGGTGAACTTGTCGATGGCGACGTAGAGGTAGCGGTAGCCCCCGAGCGCTTGTGGGAACGGACCCAAGATGTCCAGCCCCCAGACCGCAAATGGCCACGAGAGCGGAATGGTCTAGAGGCCTTGAGCAGGCTTGTGGATTTGCTTGGAGTGGAACTAGCACGCTTCACAAGATTTCACCAGCTCGGTTGCATAGTTGAGAACCGGGGGCCAGTAGAATCTGCTACGGAACGCCTTGCCCATGAGGGTGCATGATGATGAGTGATGCCCGCAGTCCCTGCCATGTATGTCGTCTAACAGCTCGCACCCCTATTCCTGGAGATGCATCACAAGGAAACATGATTTGATCATTTTCGGTAGAGCTCACCGTCCTAAATAGAGTAGGTTGTGGCCTCCCGAGCCACGAGCTCCGCGTCTTCCTCCTTCTCCAGCAGGGTTCGCTGAAGCATTTACGCCTTGAATTCTTTGGTCCAGCACCCCTCTTGAGGCTCGAGCATGAGGAGCAGGCGCACTCCCGAGGTCGGGCCCCATGCGGGAGCTCCCGAGGTTGGTGCTGGGGGGAGCTCCTCCTGAGGCAGTGTTGGCTCCGCCGCCGGAGGGGCTGCGGAAGGCTTGAAGAGCCGCTCCTCGAAGACGTCGGGCTCCTGAGGCTGGTGCTTGGATGCTCTCTTGGTGATATCATTGGCTTTCTTGTTCGTGTTGCGAGGCACGTGTTGCAGCTCGAGGCCCAAATATTGCTTCTCAATTTTGTGTACCTCCACTAGGTATGCTTCCATGTGCTCGTGCTTCAGCTCATATACCTTGTTGGAGAAGTTGACGAGGTGCTGGGAGTCGCCCTTGATGGTAAGGCGCTTTACTCCCAAGGCTACCATGGCCTTGAGACCAGTGATCAAGCCTTCATACTCCACAATGTTGTTGGATACCTTTTTGACATGTTGGAAATAGAGTTGCACGGCGTAGTAGAGTCTATCATGAGTGGGCGCAATGAGCACGGCTCCAGCCCCCACACCCTGCCGTGCGAAGGCGCCATCGAGGTACATGACCCAGCCGTCTGGTGCTTCGCTCCCCAGCGAGAGAGATCGGTCCTTGCCTGCCTCTGGTCCTGGAGCGTCTGTCCATTACGCCATGAAGTCGGCGAGTGGAGTACCCTTGATGACCCTGGTGGTGCTGAACTCCAACTGAAATGCCTACAATTTGATGTTCCACTCGGCGAGCCTACCTGCAGCATTGGGGCTCCGGAGCACCTTCTCTAGTGGGTAGGTCGAGAGGACCTTGATCGTGTGGCCTTGGAAGTAATGGCGCAGCTTGCGTGAGGCGACGAGGAGCGCGAGCAAGAGCTTCTGCGACATGGGGTAGTGTGCCCATGTGTCCCGCAGTACCGTGCTGATGAAGTACACTGGGTGCTCGACGAGGGCTGAAGTGTTGGTGGAGTCCGAGACCTCCTGAGGTTGGGGGACCTCAGGAGCTGGGTGGCCTATTGGGGCAACTACGGCATCATGAGCACCGTCTTGCGGAACATGGTCATCCGTTAGTGTCGCCGAGCCTTCAGGGGTGCTGTCTTGGGGCTACATCGTCTCGACCGAGTGAGCGGTGTCGTACGGCAGGCCCTTGGCCTAGCGCCCCTCCCGAAGAGCCACCAGCGCTGTGCTGGCTAAGTGAGGCATGGTAGCCAAGTAAAGCACTAGGGGCTCGAGAGGACGCGACGCCACCATCACTGGTGGGCTGGTGAGGTATATCTTGAGGTCTTGGAATGTTGCGTCAGCCTCCAGAGTCCACTCGAACATGCCCTTCTTCTTCATCAGCTTGAAGAACAGGAGAGCGTGCTCCCCCAGCTTGGAGATGAAGTGCCCTAGCAAGGTCACACAGCCCCCCAGCTTCTGCATTTCCTTAAGAGTCCATGGCGGGCTCATCCTTTCTATTGCCTTGACTTTCTCTGGGTTCGCCTCGATTCCCCTGTGTGACACCAGAAAACCCAGCAGCTTTCCGGAGGGAACGCCAAACACACATTTCTCCGGGTTGAGCCGTAGGTCCACCTTGCGCAGGCTGGCGAATGTCTCTTCCAGATCCTCGATGAGGGTCCTTGCCTCCCGAGACTTCACCACTATGTCGTCGATGTTGGCCTCAGCGTTCCTCCCGAGCTGTTGGCCTAGAGCAATGTGCATCAACCACTGGAAGGTTGCTCTAGCATTACGCAGCCCAAAGGGCATGCAAGTGTAGCAGTACACCCCGCACGGGGTCAGGAAGGCTGTCTTCTCGACGTCTTGTACCGCCATCTTGATTTGGTGATACCCTGAGAATGCGTCCAAGAAGCACAACATGTCACACTCGATGGTGGAGTCGATGACCCAGTCGATGCGCGGAAGCGGAAAAGGGTCTTGAGGGCACGATGACAGTGTTTGCCAACCATTCTTGGTACCGCAACTCCCTAATGACACCAACATCTTGCGGCTTGCGAGTTTCTTAGATGATGAACGACTACTTCTCTGTGGACTGCCACCGCACCCTCTGCTTCTTTAGGCGTACATTGGGGCACACATTTAGGTGATGCCCGATCACCCCCCTTGGGACTTCAGCCAGGTCCTTGGGCTCCCACACTAACACCTCCTTGTTTGCGTGTAAGAAATCGACCAATGCCTTTTCTTGTCCTGGGCCAAGGTTGGCACCTATGGTGAAGGTGGCTCCCGATGCATCATCTTTGTCATCCGACACCTTCTTTGTCTTGGTCCGGTCTTGAGAGAACAACTGCTTCTTTTTTACTGGCGCAGCCCCTGGAGCCCCCGGGGCTCCTTCCTCCTCTAGTCGCGCGGCAGCCGCGGCCCTGAAGGCGAGCTTGAGAGCTGCTAGCGCCTCCTTGGTGTCCCCGGCCACAGTGAGGACGCCGCTGCTTCCTGGCATCTTCATGAGGTTGTAGGCAGGGTGAGTTGCCACCATGAACTTGGCCAACGCTAGGTACCCGACGATGGCGTTGTACGGGAGGCCGATGGGGGCGATGTCGAAGTCGATGAGATCGGTGCAGTAGTTTTCGTGGGTGTCGAAGGTGACGGGGATCTGGATCTGCCCCAGGAGGATTGCGGAGTCGTCGACGACCCCGAAGAACGGCTTGGTGGGGCAGAGCCGGCCATGTGACACGTGAAGCAAGCCGAAAACTTCCACAAAGAGCACATTGAGTCCGACCCCGCCGTCGATGAGGCTCTTGGTTACTGCTACGTTGTAGATTGTGTGGGTGCGGAGCATCGGGAGTGCACCTGCGCCCGCGGCGGTCGTAGGATGGTCCCTTGAGTCGAAGGTGAGGTCGGCCTTGGGTGCCGCCCATCCCGAAGGAGCTCCCTGCTGCACGCATGCGGCACCCGCTTGGCGAAAGAACTGGTTGATATGCCGGTCCGAGGGTGGCGCATGTGAACCGCCCAGGAGTGCTGTGATGGTGTGAGGCGTCGGTTCCGCAAAGCACGCGATGAGGAGGCCGCGCAACTCTTCCCAGGAGGCCACTGAAGATCTTGGCAGGTTGAGAAGCCAGGCGCGTGGCGTGCCCATGCGCGCCCATGATGACCTTGTCGTCACTGCCTACCGCCCAGACAGCTTCCTCATATGCCTAGAGGAAGCTTCCCGTGTCTGCCATGCCGTCGTATCGGGGCGGCAGGTCCGAGCTGAACTTGGGTGGCCGCTGCACTTGTCGTGAAGCAGGGGTGAAGGCCTAGAGGCCCTCATTGCCTCCGTGCACGCCGGTCGGTCCAACCGGAGGGGCGGCGCCCGCCAAGAGAACCGAACAAAGAGATAAAGCGGACGGAGAGA
The DNA here is from genome assembly GCF_018294505.1 of Triticum aestivum. Classification (NCBI taxonomy): domain Eukaryota; kingdom Viridiplantae; phylum Streptophyta; class Magnoliopsida; order Poales; family Poaceae; genus Triticum; species Triticum aestivum. The sequence continues at coordinate 302,992,089 of NC_057803.1, read as the reverse complement.
TGGAGCAGACAGAGAGGCGGAGCTTTGACGCACCCCTACCTGGCGAGCTAAACGTTGGATTCAGGATTCCGCAGACCCTTGGAGGTTCGAACACTTGGGTGCATGCTAAGAACTCGCCCTTAGGAATCTGCCCGCTGAACAATTCCTAGGCCTAGCACGACGAACCCAAGGGACAAGAGACACAATAGTTTAACCAGGTTCAGGCCACCTTGCGGTGTAATACCCTACTCAAGCTTTGTGGTGGATTGCCTTGAGGGGCTGAGGATGAACTAGTACAGTGGTAGAACAACCTTAGGAGGTGAGGTGTTCTTGAGCTCGATGAGCTAGTTGGTGAGGGGTTGATCTCAATGATCCGCCCCTCTATGGTGGCGGCTAAGTCCTATTTATTGTGGCCTTGGTCCTCTGCCCAAATGCAAGGCGGGAAGGGATTCCAAAATGGCCAAATTCGAAGGGAGACAACTAGATACCAACTATCCTGACAAAAGCGGTCATTGCCTGCAAAAGCCTCTAGTGGTGACACCACGGTGGGCCGTGATGACCTCCGTCCTGCCGGCCTGGAGGTCTTGGTATTGTTGCACCGATATGGAAACCCTTGCTTGATTCCTCAGGACTCCGCGCCTGCCACTACTAGGGAAAAGCCTAGCAGTAGTGCGGGTTAAATGTGTATCAGTAGTGCGGGTGGCCGCATTACTGATATGGCGCTACAGCTAATGCATATTAGTAGCTCGGTTCAACCCGCGCTGCTGCTATCTAGGTATAGCAGCAGCATTTGTATGCAAGACGCACTGCTGTTAATAGCTGCAGCGCCCTTTAACAAAGGGCGCTTCTACTACGAGCACACTGCTGCTAAAGACATACCCCGCGCTAATGTTATTAGTTTTTGATTTTTTTTTCTACTCCATATTTTTGTTGCTGAATTTTGTTTAGGGCTTTATACAATAGAATCTAGCATATCATACACATAAAAATTTAACCATAGCATATACATACAAATAGTCTCATCAAATCATGTCATCATCATAATCGTCATCCAACACAAAGTGGTCTCTTGTCATCATCTCGAAAATAGCGATACATGCAAGTCTCGAATACTTGTAACTACATCGTCATCCATCTAAACAATGATATACACGAGAAGTGCAATCACTATGAGTGATAGCGGAACTATGTAGTACATGAGGCGGAGGTTATGAGTCCTCTCTCGCGCTAGCATGAACCTCAAGTAACTAGCTTTTGCTTCTTGTCTGCTTTTGAAGCCATTATGGCTGGCGCCCCAGACCCCCTCCACTTGCGCCTGGCACTCGTGCCACTCGTCGTACACTCCCGAAACCTTCCCTTTGTACACGACATAGCACTCCTTCTTCGCCATCAAGAATCTAGGAACCACGTTCACATCACCTCCTGGGGTTGTTGGTGTTTGGCCTTCTCATGCAATGTCCTCTTAGATTCACTCGGCGCAGGCCACCTAAGCATCTTGTAGGATCCTTACAAATGTTCCGAACCAAAATTCAGGTGCAACCCGCCTTGAGGTGTGGGTAGCCTGCTCCTCGCGGAGGCCCATCAGCTCGGCTTCTGCCGTGTTGCAGTGCTCCTTGGCGGACACTGCATCAGACATCGCCATGTCACGAGCCACCATGGAGGCAGCCTCGGCCTAGCCCTAGGCTGCCCTGACGAACGCATCGACCGGGAGCCACCCAGACATCAACCCCAGGCGCCCCATAGCCACGCACCTGTCGGCGCCCTAAAGGTCGCTCGGACGTTGGTCCAGCGCGGCGAAGGCTACCTCCAGAGCACTGGGCCTGACGAGGGGGCGGCAGTCTGGCAACGCGAGGACCTGGGGAGGAGGCGGCACCGGCACCGGGACTGGCATCACCACAACAGCAATGTTCGCAGGGGGCTCCGTAGCACCCGAACCCCTCGTGGGTGCAGCGGGAACAGGCGGCTCCGGAGCCTGCCGTCCCACCGAGGTAGTCGCCTCTTGAGGTAACATCATGATGCTTCGAGGGGCTCGTTCCGTCATAGGGGAGCACGAGGTGACCTCCTCCGACTGCGCTAGGGTCACCATGGCCGTAGTGGGCGGTGTTGGCTGTGGCATCCCGGCTTCTTCCATCCTCTTCTTCAGTGCGGTCTCCACCCTGGGTGCCAAGAGGGGAGTGCTATGGGTACGTCATCAAGGATGGCAAACAAACGGTAAAGTAAGATTCTCACTCGTCAGTGGAGATGGACGCCCTCTTCCTACCGGCGCCAAGGCGCCTCCAACCTTCCTGAGCGCAGGCTTCGCCGCACCCTGACGATTGGCAGCACACGCGGCGACTAGCCTCGGCGCGGCGGCGATAGACGCGAGGCTGGGACGTTTCCTCGAATAGGTGATGCAACCTCGCCCTTCTTTAGAGTCTCTCTACACAGCATCCGCAAAGGGGTGGCCCCGGACCTCGTGACGACCCCAGTGGAGAGCGGGGATCACTCGACTGGGGGCTCGGTAGCGTCGTCATCGTCGGAGAGGCCGCGGAGAAGCTCACTCAACGACAGAGGAGAGGTCTCCACGGCGGCGTCCACGGTCGCCTCTGAGTCCTCCCCCCTCTGGTCGCTAGAGGACACCATCACCGAAGAGTTGGAGAGTGCTGGCGGCACGAGCCCCAGCTCATTGAAGATGAGCATCGCGGCGACTAGCTCCACCCCATCACCGCAGCGGTATAGTGGCAGGTAGACCGCTGGGAGGCTACCCAGGTCCTTCTCCAGCAGTGTGTGAAGGGCCTTGTCCACCTCCTTGCCTATCAAGCTCTCTAGGCGCATCCGGATGTCGTCCCTCATGCCCTTGAAATCCCACATGGGGCGCGAGTGTGCATGGAGCAGGGCCTAGCGCTACGTCAGGAACTCCTTGATGAGCATGGCCCCCATCAGCACCCCGGACTCCATGTCCGACTCGATCTTCCTCAGGACTGACATTGCTCGGGGGCCAGTGAGCTTCTCATGACTCCATTGGTCTAGCTTCTCCGGCAGCTCGGTCAGCAATTCCAACCGAGCATGGAGGCCCCAAGCGTCCATGAAGACCCACTTTTGCCGCAAGTTCTCCATATTCTTCCCGGCCCTCATTAGCATGTTGCCACTATGGACCACGGTGAAGGAGACGTAGGAAGAGCACTGGTTCGGGTCGTGCATCTAGAGGTAGAAGAAATGGTGGAGGAGCTCGACAGAGGGCATCATGCCAACGAATGCCTTGCAGTAGAATGCCAAGATGGACAGGAGAAGGATGGAGTTCGGATGCAGATGCAGAGCCTGAATCTGGTAGTGGTCAAGGGTGGCAGTGAAGAACTTGGAGAAAGGCGGGACGAGGCCCGCAAAGACGTTGTGGAGGAAGAAGGGATAGAACGTCCCTGCCAGAGCCAGCCGCTCGGCGAAGCCAGCCAGAAGCACCGTCTCCATCCCCTCGTTAAAGTTGCTCGCTGTCCGCGGGAGGGCGGCGGCGAAGTGCTTCCTCTCGGTTATGGACGACGTACCGAGGGCCGGCGTAGGAGAAGACGAGGAGCTCGTGGCCTGCGCGGCCAATTTTTCCTTCCCATATGCCATCCGTGAAGGGCTGGGGAGCAAAATTCGGCAGATCTGGGGATGCTCTTGGCAGGAACAAAGGGGATCTGGAGCAAGGTGAGAAGAAGGCAATGAAGGCTCTAGGATGGGCGCCAGTCTTTTGTTAGCCAGGGGTAGTTGTCGAGGCAGCATGGGGAAGTGGATACGCCCACGTCCCATCAAGCGCCATGCGTTGGCTGGGCCTGTAGGAGAATGGGGTCTGGGGCTCTTCTCCCTTGCCCGTTGGCTTCGCCTCGAGGCCAAGTCCGAGCACGCCTTGGGCCCAGGGGCTACTGTTGGCGTTCTGGGAACCATGGTACCCAGACTTGCCTGCCTGCAGCCAATGGCGTGGCTCCATCGATGGCCTGGTATCGCCCATCTACGGAACCTTCAAGACAAGACCTTCACGAGGGACCAAGCCTCGCGAGGTGGACAACATCAAGACCTCCGGAGGGAGCGGCCTCCTTAGGCTGGCTCCCGAGGAGCGGAGATTCCTATGCAGGCGCCCACCTCATGAGGCTGAGATGATGCCAGCCATGACAACCAAGGCCAGGCAGGTGCCAGCATGCATAGAGCAGCAGGTTTCCTCTTTGGCGCTAAGGAGGCAAGTGTAGGCACGGGGTCATGAGGAATCACCCAAAGGTTTCCATTCTCGTGCAACAAGATGAAGACCGCTAGGACGGCAGGACAGATGTCATGACCGAGCCCACCGCGGTGTCACGACCAAAAGCTTTGCAAGCGAAGACCACCTTTCGTCGGGATAGGAAGTACTTCTTGTGCCCCTTCAAATTTGGCCACTATGGGTGTCACATCCCTAGTTCTGGTATGACCTAGACTAGCTAGTCATTTGTGCATCATGTTTAAATTCCATTTAAATTTGAAATGAGGATTGTGAAACCCTCAGAAATCATTTCTGGAAATGACCAGATAAAAATTGATCCAAAAAGGTCCAAGAAAATGCATGTTGCTCTCTGAAAATATTGGACAGAGATAAAAATCAAACCAACATTTTCAGGAGCTCATAAGTATTTATTTTGGGCATTTGGAATTAATGCAGTAATTATTTGCTTTGGATATATATTGTTATATATATAATATTGTCCAAAAATTATGCTAGTAGGTGAGGAGCTCTGGAATAATACCACTAGCCCCTACAAAAATTGGCATAAGAAAATAAAATGGTTTAGTATTTTTATTAAACCAAACAAATGTCAGAAAAATAGAAAACAGAAACAAAATAGAAAAAAGGGAGAAACATACCTGGCGCCTCTGGCCGGCCCGTTTCTGTTCTGGCCCAGCCCACCAGGGGCATAGCCGTCTTCCTCCTCTTACATATACGGGAGTATGCATATTCCCATGACTCGTGCACGGACAAGCCATGGCCAGGCCAGAGTACAAGGGACCAAGAGATTTGAAGACCTAACATATAGCTCAGTGGGACCAAGATCAAGCCAGAGGAGCAATATATCGTCAAGAGAAGGGCCTCCCTTGTCGGGCAGGCGAGCCTGGCAAGGGGCGAGGCCACCACCTGAAGCAGGCAACCCATGCACCCTAGCAAGGTCTGTTAGGACTCGCGGGGGCAGAACCAACCCACCAACCACTCAAGCGCGACCTGCGTCGTCAATTAGTGTGGTGTGAAGCCGCAAGGTGATTATGTGGTAGCCATTCGCCACATGGCCGGCACGCAGCTGGCTGCCTAGCCTTTCCAGGCCTTCTCCTAACGCCGGACGTCACCGCGCCCCCCAAGCCTCTCTCGCTCTCTCCCATGCCATTCCCTCTTCCCCCTCGCTCTTTCTCTCACGGCTGAGCACGCCGTCGCCGCTGCTCGCCGTTGTCACGCTCACCGCCTCCCCCTCGCCCTCTCGTCGTGCCCACGAGCTCCGCGTCGTTGCCCTGCATCGTCTCCCTCAGCCACGCAAGCCAGAGCGCCCCGAGGCGCCTCCATCACCGTCGTCATCATCTCCGGCCACCGGAGATCGTCTTCGCTGCCTCGCCGTCTCCAGTGCGTCCTCGAGCTCACCGTCAAGCCCACCGGGACCGCTGTGAGCTCCTGCTCCTTATCCCTCTCTCTGTTTAGCCGTTCGCGCATCGTAGCCCCGTCCACCACCATGGTCGTAGCTCTTCGCCACCGTTCATGTCGTTGTCGTGGTCGCTATCACCTAGGGCCATGACCAAGCACACCATCATGCTCAGTGCAACGCCAGGAGGCCGTTGAGGCACTCCGCAGCCCCTGTCATGCCTCGTAGCTCGATTCCGCCCGAACCCGTGCTCCGGCCGCCGCTGCGAGCTCCGCTCCGGTGAGCTCCGGCCACCCCGCGTCCTCCCGTCGCCTCCACTAGATGCGCGCGAGAACCAGCTCCTCGGAGATGGTCTCCGCGGTCCATTTGGTTACTAGAGGACCAAATCCGAGGCCCTCCCCCGCGTCTGGACTCGCCGGCGTCGAGTCGTCGGCGGGTTTGACCCTGCTGACCGGGGTTTGACCTTCCCCCTTTTGTCACTGACGCGTGGGCCACCCCCCTGACATTTTAGTTAGTATTAGTTTAATACTAATTAACCTAGGTTAGTTAGCTAGTTAGTCGCTGACCAGTGGGCCCGGCGCCCACTAATCCTAATTAGACTAAATAACCCCCTGTTAACTAACTGAGTCACTGATGTGTGGACCCCACACGTCAGGTTTGACTTGGTCAGCGTCATTGACCTGCAGACGTAGGCATGACACTGTGCTGATGCAATATATCATTTTATGGTTTTAAATTAAATCAATGAATTCCAGAAAATTAGCTAATCTTCAAAAATTCATAGAAATTCAACTGTAGCTCAAATTGAAATAATTTATATATGAAAAATTATCAGAAAAATGCAATCTATCCAGCTGTACCATTTTCATGCATGACAAACCAACTTATACATGTTGTATATGAGAAAACACACTTATGACATTTAAAGGGACTTAATTATTGGTTCAAATGGACCTCTTCCAAATAGAATGCTAAATGCATTAGCTCAAAACACATCACATACTCATGCCATGTTCATGCATCATAGTGTTGCATATGATTGTGTATTGATTGCCGACACTGTTCCTTCTCGATAAGTCCTGCTCCAGAGACCGATCTAGAGTACCTGTCTGAGGACCAGTGCCCCTCTGTTGATCTACCAGGCAAGCAAACCCCCTTGTTCATTCCGATAAAATCCTACTCTCTCGCTCCTGCTCTCATTTATTGCATTAGGATAACAACAAGTCAACTGCTACTTTATGCTGCGGTAGTTGAACCCATTCCTCTGCATGACCTGTCATTGCCACAGTAAATAGTTAAAACCCACTAGCATGTGTAGGAGTTGATTGAGCCATGTTGTGTTCCTACCATGCTTTGCCTGCTATTGCTTAGAGTATGTCAGGTCTGATTCATTGGGAATGAATTAGAGTACAGTGCTATGTTCTAATGTTGAGAGTTAAGCGTGTGAACACGATTTGGTAAAGGTAGCGGTGAGAAGCCATGTAGGAGTACATGGTGGGTTGTCTCACTGGAACCGTCCCTAAGAACTGAGTTCTGTGTATGTTGTCCAAGGAATAGCTACTACCACACATTGGGTTCCAGTAACTCGACCCCTCTCGACTTATTAGCCAACTTGATCTCTGTCCAGGAGTTGCAAATAGTTTCTGGTGTTTGTAGGTAGTGCTATTTTTCTACCGAGTGGCACCCGGCAGGGTGGACTTGGGATAGACTAGGCACACGTGGCCCGGTGTACCGAGTGGCAACCGGATGGTGGGCTTGGGAACCCTCTACACATCGTTTGGGGCCGTGAGCGAAACCCCGGCCTGATCTCCTTGCGAATGGAACCCGAATAGGTGATAAACCTGGACTAGAGTCTTGTGTGGTTAGTCAGGTCGTGGCTGACACCCTCGCCAGGCTTCCGCTTGAAGGTTGCCGAGATACATGACGTGTATATGGTGATAGGTGGTGAGAGCGTGTGTGAAGAAGTACACCCCTGCAGGGTTTTCATGATCTATTCGAATAGTCGTGTCCTCGGTTATGGACTTCTTGGATGCTTACGTGGTACATAGACAACTTAAAGTGGATACTCTAAAATGCTCAAGACAAGTGTGAGTTCTATGGATGGCCTTCTCATAAGGAGACGAGGATGAATCCATAGTAGTGTATTGATGTGGTGATTAGTGGACTCGTGTGCGCTGCCTCACCTCAAAGAAGTTTCTCGTTGTCGTAGAACAGGATAGCCACTGAGTCAAAGCTGGCTTGCCGCAACTAAACCCCACATTACCTTCTTGACACAAATGCATGTATGATAGGATCTGATGTAAGTATTGTTGAGTACCTTTGTACACACGTTTTCTTTATTTATGTTTTGCAGGTGAGACATCTGTCTCACTAGTAGTACCGCTTGGACTTCGACGAGTAGCTTGTTACCTCAGCTATGATCTTGTACCCTTGGGAGGGACTTGTAGATAGTCAGGATTTTTAGCCTTTTTCTTTTGTAGTTGTCTATACTCAGACATGTAATGCTTCTGTTGCTTGTATGCTCTGAATGATGGGTCATGTGACCCCTGTTTGTATTTAATGCTATGTGCCTCTTCTGGGCCTTTATCTATATGAGTTGCATTATGTTGTGATGCCATATTGTACAACACATACTTGCATGTTATGCGTACGTGTAACGTGTATTGCTATGTGTGGGATCCGACAACCTAGTTGTCTATCCTTGGTAGCCTCTCTTATGGGGAAATGTAGTCTAGTGCTTCCACCGAGCCATGGTAGTCCGCTACAGCCCGGTTTACCCGGAGTCCTGCTAGCCCAACACTACTGCTCTGGAACACTTAGACTGGTCGTCATGTGATTCACTTCGTTCTTGTGTCTGTCCCTTCGTGGAAATGTCATGCGGTGACATCCGGAGTCCTGCCTAGCCTACTACAGCCCGGTTCACCGGAGTCCTGTTAGCCCAGTGCTACAACCCGGATTCGCACGCTGCTGACCGACATGCTCGATGTTGATTCATGTATGCCTGTCCCCGTAAGTTAGTGCCACTTTGGGTTCACGACTAGTCATGTCGGCCCGGGTTCTCTGTCATATGGATGCTAGCAACACTATCATATACGTGAGCCAAAAGGCGCAAACGGTCCCGCGCCATGGTAAGGCGACACCCGTGGGAATACCGTGCGTGAGGCCGCAAAGTGATATGACGTGTTACCGGCTAGATCGATGTGACTTGGAATAGGGGTCTTGACAACTTTGGTATCAGAGCCTGACTGCCTGTAGGATTACCAAGCCAACCTGGTCGAAGTTGAGTCTGGAAATTCTTTAGCTATATAGGGGAATTGATTGTGGAAGGGAACGTAAGGCTCTTTTTACTCCTTATACCTCATGCCTTCTGATCTGAGTCATCCTATCTTTCCTACGGGGTTAAGGAACTAGGCTTTCTCTTCTGTCTATCAGGATCACGTGTTACTACTCCGTAGTCTCTTAGGATTGGTTGATCTGAGTCATGTCTCCAGTGTAGCCTGTTTAGTAATATCTCAGAACCTTGAGTGATGATGTTGAGTATGGTGCTACCCCGCCTTTTGCAGAATGTCTCATTTTGAGAATTTTACTGCCGCTATGCTGCCGGAATTGTCCTAGGAGTTCGAGAGATACTAATTTCTTGTGCTACCTTCTCCATCCTATAGTTGATGCTGAATCCATCCTTGTTTTCCTTGGTTTCGTTCTTCAGGATGTTGCCGGTTAACCGAAGTTCTGTTGCTCGTAGTCGGAACCACGGAGATGGTAGGGATGAGGATCCTCCCGACCAGTCTTCATTGGCAGAGTTCATGTTAGAGATGGAGAAGGACAAGCATGAGACTAACCGCTTGTTAGCACGTATTGAGGAGAACACCTCCCATCAGTGCAAAGAGTTAGCGACCATCTATGATTTCATTGGTCTGAAACCACCTACCTTCCATCATTCCATTGAACCACTCGATGCAGATGACTGGCTTCGTAGTATCACTCACAAGCTGCGTTCTGCGAACGTAGCTGAAAGTGACAAGGTCACCTACGCTACTTATCATCTGGAAGGTCCTGCTAGTCTTTGTTGGCAGAACAATGAGGCTATGCTTCCAGCTGGCCAGATACCCACCTGGAGAGATTTCACTGAGGCTTTTCACGAACATCACATCCCTCTGGCTCTCATTGACCGCAAGAGAGAAGAGTTCTATAGTTTCACCCAGGATAAGATGGTTGTTGATGCTTACAATAGAAATTTTGAGAACCTTGCTCGCTATGCTACAGAAGAAGTGTCCACAGACGCCAAGAAGCATGCTAGGTTCCTGAAGGGTCTCAACCTCAAGTTGCATCGTGATCTCCACTTGCATCATTACAATACATTCCAGGCTCTTGTGAACAAGGCCATTAACCCAGAGACAGCTCAGCTTGCTTACGAGGAGTCTCGTAAGCACACCCGTGATTTGGTTCTTCCTCCGGTTCTAGTTCTCAGAAGCGCCGGATTTGGGTTCCGAACTCTGCTCTTCCACCCGGTTATACACCAAGGCCATCCTGTGTGGAACCTCACCCAGTTCAGCAGTATGCTCCACCCAAGCCTGTTGGTAGACCACCTTCCAATGCGGATCCACGTCCTACTTTAGGGGCTTGTTTCACATGCGGAGAGCCAGGACACTATGCACGTGACTGCTCTCAAACCAACTATGCTCCACCCCCGCCTGAGAAGTATGTTGGCCATGGTAAGCCACCATGCAAGATGATCAGTGCCAAGTCAGCTCCCACTAAACGTGGATGTGTGCATCACGTCTCGGCTAAAGACGCTCATGATGATCCGGATGTCGTTCTTGGTACACTCCTTGTCAACTGTCATCCAGCTTCGGTTTTGTTCGATACCGGAGCATCTCACTCCTTCATCTCTGAAGGCTATGCTCGTTTGCACGACATGTCATTTTGTGATACGCCAACTCCACTTGAAATCCAAACTCCAGGGTCTAGATGGCAAACTACCAGAGTAAGCCATGGTAATGAAATCCTTGTTGACAGACTTGTATTCCTTGCATCACTTATAGCCCTCAAGTCTACAGATATTAACATCATCTTGGGTATGGACTGGATGAAAGCTCATTATGCCAAGATTGATTGGTACACAAGGACTGTTCAGCTTACACACCAATCTGGCAAGATAGTAACTGTCTCTACTAGAGTTGCAAAGCGCCAACTCTATTCTCTTAATGCCAACCCTATTCCTGACCTTGAAGATATCCCGGTAGTCCGTGACTTTTCGGATGTCTTTCCAGAGGAACTGCCAGGTATTCCACCTGACAGATATGTAGAGTTTGTCATAGATCTTATCCTAGGAACCGCTCCAATCTCTAGGAGACCTTACAAGATGGCACCCTTAGAACTAGCTGAGCTTAAGAAAGAACTCGATGAATCCTTGCAAAAGGGTTTCATCTGTCCTAGTTCTTCTTCCTGGGCTTGCCCCGTCCTCTTCGTCAAGAAGAAGGATGGTACGGGTCGGATGGTTGTAGATTATCTTCCCATTAATTTGGTCACGATAAAGAATAAGTATCCGCTCCCCAGGATCAATGACCTGTATGATCAGCTTGCTGGATCCTCGGTCTTTTCAAAGATGGATTTGAGGTTAGGCTACCACCAAATCAAGATCAGAAATGGGGACATTCCTAAGACGGCTTTTGTCACTCATTATGGTCAGTACGAGTACACCGTCATGTCCTTTGGTCTAACCAATGCTCCAGCTACATTCTCCCTCTTGATGAACTCGATCTTCATGGAGTACTTAGATAAGTTCGTCGTGGATTACCTCGATGATATTCTTATTTACTCGAAGAACAAGAAGAGCATGCCGAACATCTTAGACTTGTGTTAGAAAAACTTAGAGAGCACCGCCTTTATGCCAAGTTCTTCAAGTGCGAATTTTGGTTGCCAGAAATGATCTACCTGGGCCACGTGATATCTAGTAAGGGCATTGCTGTCAATCCCGAAAGAGTTCAGGCCGTTCTTGATTGGACTCCGCCTGAAATGGTTAAGCAAGTTAGGAGTTTCCTTGGCCTAGCCAGTTATTGTCGCCGCTTCGTTGAGAACTTCTCCAAAGTGGCCAAACCTCTCACGGAACTTCTCAAGAAAGATAAAAAGTTTGAGTGGTCCCCACAGTGTGAGCACAGTTTTCAGTGGCTTATGAAGCTGGCGACAAGGCTTACCTTCGGGTTACTCCTTTGAAGGGTACCCATCGTTTCGGTACCAAGGGAAAGTTGGCTCCTCGTTATATTGGTCCCTTTCTCATTCTCGCTAAACGAGGAGAGGTTGCCTACCAGTTGGAACTACCCCCACATCTTTCTTGAGTTCATGATGTCTTCCACGTCTCTCAACTCAGGCGTTGCACCTCGGATCCCATCCGCGGAGTGGACCACGAAACACTTGATCTCCAAGATAACCTCACTTATCGAGAGTACCCCGTCCGCATTCTGGATCAAGCAGAGCGTGTCACTCGACGTCATAACATCAAGTTTCTCAAGGTTCATTGGTATCATCACTCCGAGAGAGAAGCTACCTGGGAGCATGAAGATCGTCTTTGACTTGAGTACCCCGCTTTCTTTCCGCCAACTCCTAAATGTCGGGACGAGATTCTTTCGAGTGGGGGCGAGTTGTCACATCCCTACTTCTGGTATGACCTAGACTAGTTAGTCATTTGTGCATCATGTTTAAATTCCATTTAAATTTGAAATGAGGATTGTGAAACCCTCATAAATCATTTCTGGAAATGACCCAGATAAAAATTCCTCCAAAAAGGTCCAAGAAAATGTTCATGTTGCTCTCTGAAAATATTGGACAGAGATAAAAATCAAACCAACATTTTCAGGAGCTCATAAGTATTTATTTTGGGCATTTGGAATTAATGCAGTAATTATTTGCTTTGGATATATATTGTTATATATATAAAATATTGTCCAAAAATTATGCTAGTAGGTGAGGAGCTCTGGAATAATACCACTAGCCCCTACAAAAATTGGCATAAGAAAATAAAATGGTTTAGTATTTTTATTAAACCAAACAAATGTCAGAAAAATAGAAAACAGAAACAAAATAGAAAAAAGGGAGAAACATACCTGGCACCTCTGGCCGGCCCGTTTCTGTTCTGGCCCAGCCCACCAGGGGCATAGCCGTCTTCCTCCTCTTACATATACGGGATTATGCATATTCCCATGACTCGTGCACGGACAAGCCATGGCCAGGCCAGAGTACAAGGGACCAAGAGATTTGAAGACCTAACATATAGCTCAGTGGGACCAAGATCAAGCAAGAGGAGCAATATATCGTAAAGAGAAGGGCCTCCCTTGCCGGGCAGGCGAGCCTGGCAAGGGGCGAGGCCACCACCTGAAGCAGGCAACCCATGCACCCTAGCAAGGTCTGTTGGGACTCGCGGGGCAGAACCAACCCACCAACCACTCAAGCACGACCTGCGTCGTCAATTAGTGTGGTGTGAAGCCGCAAGGTGATTATGTGGTAGCCATTCACCACATGGCAGGCATTTCCTACAGAAGAAACCCACAGATGTCACACATCCTGCGATGTGTCAAGGGAATAGGCACGGAGCTGGCAAGATAGCCCGGCAAGCCTTGCCGGGCCACCAGTGATGTGATGCTAAGTGGTGCATTTAGTGCACCCTGTCAGCCCGCAAAGTTAGGTATGATAGCACTGTTTGCTATCATCTCGGTGGATAATGACTACTTTGCCATTATGGTGACCCCTTGATCTACAAAAGGAGGCCCATGGCACCCGTAGGGGGTTGGAGAATGGACGAACCCAGATGCCCATACGTGTGTAGTCGCTGCCGCCCCAAGGCAACCCCTGCTGGGCAAGTGTATTATGCTCCACAACCTCCATTCCACCATCAATCCACTAAAGCTGGAGTAGGGTTTTACGCATCAAGGCAGCCCGAACCTAGGTAATTTGCTTGTGTGCTCTCTGCCATGCTGCCGTGCGCTGGTCTGCTCTTTGCGCAACGCGACATCCCCCTGCCGAACCAGCAAGGGGCCTCCTGGCCCCATAGGTTCCCGTGGATATCCCGCGACACGGGATCACATCATTAGGAAAATGATGTGATGGACAAGACCCATCCGTTAGCTTAACATAGTGATCGTTAAGTTTTATTGATATTGCTTTCTTCATTACTTATATATATTCCTCTGACTATGAGATTATGCAACTCCCGAATTACGGAGGAACACCTTGTGTGCTATCAAATGCCACAATGTAACTGGGTGATTATAAATATGCTCTACAGGTGACTTCGAAGGTGTTTTGTTGGGCTGGCATAGATCAAGATTAGGATTTGTCACTCCGAGTATTGGACAGGTATCTCTGGGCCCTCTCGATAATGGACATCACTATAAGCCTTGCAAGCAATGTGACTAATGAGTTAGTTGCGGGATAAAGCATTATAGAACGAGTAAAGTGACTTGCCGGTAACAATATTGAACTAGGTATGAGGATACCATCGAATCTCGGCCAAGTCACATACCGATGACAAAGGGAATAATGTATGTTGTTATTGCGGTTTGACAAATAAAAGATCTTCATAGAATATGTAGGAACCAATATGAGCATCCAGGTTCCCCTATTGGTTATTGAACGGTGATGTGTCTCGGTCATGTCTACATAGTTCTTGAAATCATAGGGTCCGCACGCTTAACGTTCGATGACAATTTGTATTATGAGTTATGTGTTTTGTTTACCGAAGTTTGTTTGGAGTCCCAGATGAGATCACGGATATGAAGAGGATTCTCGAAATGGTCGAGAGGTAAAGATTGATATATTTTACGATATATTTGGACACTAGAATGGTTTCGGAAAGGTTTAGGTATATTTCGGATTACTGAGTGGTTACCGGAACCTCCGGGGAATTATTGGGCCTACATGGGCCTTAACGGAGAGAGAGGGGAGCCCGCAAGGGGTGGCCACGGCCCCCCATGGGAGTCCGAATTAGACTAGGGGAGGGGGCGGCGCCCCCTTTCCCTCTCCCTCTCCCTCTCCTTCCTTTTCCCCTCCGATGAGAACAAAAAGAGGCGGGGGCGAATGTCGGTGTGAAAACCAGCGGATCTCCGGTACGGGGTCCCGAACGCTGGGTCTAAGGTTGATGGTAACAGGGGACAGGGGACATGATGTTTACCCAGGTTTGGGCCCTCTCTATGGAGGTAATACCCTACTTCCTGCTTGATTGATCTTGATAAATATGAGTATTACAAGAGTTGATCTACCACGAGATTGTAATGGCTAAACCCTAGAAATCTAGCCTGTATGACTACGGTATTGAGTATCTCCTTTCCGGACTACACCCTCCGATTTATATAGACACCGGGGGGATCTAGGGTTACATAGAGTCGGTTACATAAGATGGAATCTTCATAGTTGTTCGCCAAGCTTGCCTTCCACGCCAAGTAGAGTCTTATCCGGACACGGGTATAGTCTTCGGTCTTCATATCTTCACAGCCCATCAGTCTGACCCATAGATAACAGGCCGGATGCCTGAGGACCCCTTAGTCCAGCACTCCCTCAGTAGCCCCTGAACATGGCTTCAATGACAAGGTATACAGCGCGTAGTGCTGTCTTCGGCATTGCAAGGTGGGTTCCTCCTTCTGAACTCCCCAATAGTCCCCAGATGAATTAATTGTGCACGGACCTGTAACACACACCGCACACAACCGTAGAGAGAATATAATAACACACAAGTCTAATCTGCTGACAACTTTAGTAATGTGACATCACGCCTGTCTGGTCATAATTTCGAACCGTTTTTCGCCCCCACGTTTTGAGACGCGGTTGTCATTGGCACATCTTGTCAAAGCAGAGATCGTGTCCCCTTATTACGGGATTTTCATCAATACGAGTGTGGGTAACCCAACCGTCCTGCGAGAAAGATTCCTTAGGAATAGGCAGGTTCTTAGGCTTAGGAGGAGACGTTCAATACTGGAGGTGTTTATAAAGGAACCAAGGGCCGTCTTTTTATGCCAAACCTCTCCTAAGCCTCCCCAATCCCGAGTTCAAGCACCCAAGGTTCGACTCCATTGCTTTCAGCCTTCCCATCATGTCCGGATCCAGCTCCCAAGGCCGATGGGTGGCTTCCTCCGTTACAGAGGAGGATATCACAAAGCTTTGGGCAGCCAGATATCTGACCGCAGAGATCCACCACCAGCTGCCCGCTCAAGGACAAGTTATTCCAACCCCCAGATCCAGCGAGAGGGTGGTATTCGTTTCCCACTTCCTCCAGGGGTTAGGGTTTGCTCTTCACCCCTTTGTCTGAGCGCTAATGTTTTATTACATACTAGATTTACATGCTCTTGCAACGGACTCGCGGGCCTGCATCCTGGCCCAACAACAGGTTAGGTTTCTAGTCGTATGCAGGCCACTGTGGCGCCGTAGGTGGGCTTTTTTTCCTAAATTTTTTTGCTTTATTTATGTTTGTTTTATTTATTTTTGAGTTGTTTTTTGCTGTATTTAGAGTTTCTTTGTGAATATTTTTGCTTTAGGTACAAAAAATTACAAACTTTCTGTTAGTACCGGTAGTTTACAAATTTGAATAGTTTAAATTTTGAATTCTTTGAAATTTGTGTGAATCACTAGTTTGTGAATAACTTAACTTTGAAAATAGATTTTTCAGTGATTCTTTTTTCTTATGTTTAATATTAGTGTGTTTATCATTATATTCAATTTGGTAATGCTTAGGTTATTTAAAAAATGAAATGCCTTTGTAACGGATGAGTTTTCGTCCAAAACCCTGATACTTCGAAAGAGATTATCCATTTTGTACACAAAGTGCATCCAGTTTTTGCGGTAACCCTCTCTACTTTTTTGCACATGGTATGTGGGTGAAATTATGATACCATGCCAACTTTCAACCTTTTCTGAGTTCATTTGAAATTCTTTTTAATTTCAGGGTCATTTAGCTGAAAAAATCAGTAAATGCATGAAAGAATTTGCTTGCACATAAAATTTCTTCGCATTTCAAATGCCAAAACACATAACTAGCTACCCTAACTATTACAGAGATTCGCTCCTGGGTGTGAAACACAGAAGAAAGTGATGATAGTGAAGCCGATCACATCCCAGATCTTTGGGTGTGAAACTTTTTCTTCGCGTGTGTCCCTTTGCGCCGTAGCCATGGAAAATCTTCATCATTTAACTGGATGCTCGGGTCAATATTCATTGTGAATGGAGCAATTTCATCAAACTTTTCATAATCTCCTGACATGTCTGTCTTGTCATCCACTCCATGATGTTTCTCTTCCCAGAAAGAACTATGTGCCGCTTTGGCTCATCGTACGATGCATTCGCTTCCTTATCTTTTGTTTTTCTCGGCTTGGTAGACATGTCCTTCACATAGAAAACCTGTGCCACATCGTTGGCTAGGACGAATGGTTCATCTGCATACGCAATATTGTTGAGATCCACTGTTGTCATTCTGTACTGCGGGTCTTCCATTACCCCGCCTTGTGTCATATTGACCCATTTGCACCGAAACAAAGGGACCTTCAAACCACGTTGATAGTCAAGTTCCCATATGTCCTGTATATAACCATAATATGTTTCCTTTCTCGTCTTGGCTTCTGCATCAAAGCGAACACCACTGTTTTGGTTGGTGCTCTTCTTATATTGGGCGATCGTGTAAAATGTATTTCCATTTATCTCGTACCCTTTGAAAGTCATTATATTTGAAGATGGTAACTGGGATAGCAAGTAAAGGTCATCTTCAATAGAGGCGTCATGCATGGTACGTGTCTGCAACCAGCTGGCGAAACTCCTGGTTTGTTCACGTGTAATTCAGTCATCAGACCGCTCCGGGTGTTTGGAGCGTAGCAAATTCTTGTGTTCATCCATATACGGAGCCACCAAGGCGGAATTCTATAGAACTGTGTAGTGTGCTTCAGTGAGAGAATGTCCATCCATACATATTATTTGTTCCCCTCCTAGCGTGCCTTTTCCATCCAGTCTGCCCGTGTGCCGCAATTGAGGAACACCAATCGGCTTAAGGTCAGGAATAAAGTCAATACAGAACTCAATGACCTCCTCATTTTCATGGCCCTTGGAGATGCTTCCTTCTAGCCTAGCACGGTTATGAACATATTTCTTTAAGACTCCCATGAACCTCTCAAAGGGGAACATATTGTGCAGAAATACAGGACCCAAAATGTTAATCTCTTCGCATAGGTGAACTAGGACGTGCGTCATGATGTTGAAGAAGGATGGTGGGAACACCAACTCGAAACTGACAAGACATTGCACCAAATCATTCTCTAACCTTGGTATGATTTCTGGATCGATTACCTTCTGAGAGATTGCATTGAGGAATGCACATAGCTTTACAATGGCTAATCAAACGTTTTCCGGTAGAAGCCCCCTCAATGCAACCGGAAGCAGTTGCGTCATAATCACGTGGCAGTCATGAGACTTTAGGTTCTTGAACTTTTTCTCTGCCATGTTTATTATTCCCTTTATATTCGATGAGAAGCCAGACGGTACCTTAATACTGAGCAGGCATTCAAAGAAGATTTCCTTCTCTTCTTTGCTAAGACCATAGCTTGCATGACCCTGATGTATGATGTCTTTTCCGTGCATACGTTGCTGGTCCTCCCGTGCCTCAGGTGTATCTTTTGTCTTCCCATACACACCCAAGAAGCCAAGCAGGGTGACACAAAGATTCTTCGTCACGTGCATCACATCAATTGTGGAGCGGACCTCTAGGTCTTTCCAATAGGGCAGGTCCCAAAATATAGATTTCTTCTTCCACATGGGTGCGCGTCCGTCAGCGTCATTCAGAATAGGTTGTCCACCAGGACCCTTTCCAAAGACCACCTTCTAATCCTTGACCATATCATGTACATCAGCACCAGTACGGTGGCGAGGCTTCGTCCGGTGATCCGCCTCACCTTTGAAATGCTTGTCTTTCTTTCTTACGGGATGCCTGCTCGGAAGAAATCGACGATGTCCCAAGTACACATTCTTCTTACAATTAGCCAAATATATACTGTCGGTATCGTCCAAACAGTGTGTGCATGCACGGTATCCCTTGTTTGTCTGTCCTAAAAGGTTACTAAGAGCAGGCCAATCATTGATGGTCACGAACAACAACGCCTTTAGGTCAAATTCTTACCCCATGTGCTCATCCCACGCACGTACACCTGTTCCATTCCATAGTTGTAAGAGTTCTTCAACTAATGGCCTTAGGTACGCATCAATGTCGTTGCCGGGTTGCTTAGGGCCTTGGATGAGCACTGGCATCATAATGAACTTCTGCTTCATGCACAACCAAGGAGGAAGGTTATACAAACATAGAGTCACACGCCAGGTGCTATGGTTGCTGCTCTGCTCCCCAAAAGGATTAATGCCATCTGCGCTTAGACAAAACCATACGTTCCTTGCGTCATCTATAAACTCATTCCCGTACTTTCTTTCGATTTTTCTCCACTGCGACCCGTCAGCGGGTACTCTCAACTTTCCGTCTTTCTTACGGTCTTCTCTGTGCCATCGCATCGCCTTGGCATGCTCTTTGTTTTGGAACAAACGTTTCAACCGTGGTATTATAGGAGCATACCACATCACCTTGGCAGGAATCTTCTTCCTAGGGCGCTCGCCCTCGACATCACCAGGGTCATCGCGACTGATCTTATAGCACAATGCACCGCATACCGGGCAAGCGTTTAAATCCTCGTACTCACCATGGTAGAGGATGCAATCATTAGGGCATGCATGTATCTTCTGCACCTCTAACCCTAGAGGGCAGACAACCTTCTTTGCTTCGTACGTACTCTCGGGCAATTCGTTGTCCTTTGGAAGCATATTCTTTATCATTACCGACAACTTTCCAAATCCCTTGTCAGATACACCATTCTCTTCCTTCCATTGTAGCAATTCCAGTGTGGTGCCCAACTTTTTCTTGTCACCTAGGCAATTTGGGTAAAACAATTTTTTGTGATCCTCTAACATCCGCTGCAACTTCTTCTCCAAATCACTTGCGCAGTTTCTCTTTGCATCGGCAATGGCCCGACCTAGATCATCAACGGGCTCATCTGATGCCTCTTCTTCAGCTTCTTCCTGCATTGCTGGCTCAGCTTCTTCCCGCATTACCGGCTCAGCTTCTTCCCTCATTGTTGTATCATCGTATTCAGGGAACCCATGGCCAGGATAGTTGTCATCGTCCTCTTCTTCTTCATTGTCTTCCATCATAACCCCTCTTTCTCCATGCTTGGTCCAAACATTATAGTGGGGCATGAAACCGGACTCAAACAGGTGGACGTGAATGGTTCTTGACGTAGAGTAATTGTGTCCATTCTTACAGCCAGCACATGGACAAGGCATCAAACCATCCGCCCGCTTGTTTGCCTCAGCCGCAAGCAGAAAAGTACGCACGCCATTAATGAACTCAGGAGAGCATCGGTCATCGTACATCCATTGCCGGCTCATCTTCAATACACAGCACCGAAAACACCAAATTAATACAATACATAAAATTCGTACATAAAGATCATACAACACTTAAATGCAACAAACAGATAACTCTCTAGCTAAAGAATTTAAATGCAACAACAAATGCGATCAAGATCGCAACTAAGGTAACAATTGATCCAACAGCATAATGATACCAAGCTTCACTATGAATGGCATACTTTCTAATCTTCAAGCACATTTTCTCCATCTTAATCTTGTGATCATCGACGACATCGGCAACATGCAACTCCAATTCCATCTTCTCCCCCTCAATTCTTTTCAATTTTTCCTTCAAATCCTCGTTTTCTCTTTCAACTAAATTTAACCTCTCGACAATAGGGCCGGTTGGAATTCCTGGTTCAACTACCTCCTACATACAAATATCTATGTCAAGTTGATGGGAATAATTTGTCATAAACACGAAATGCAATGAATAGTTTTAAAAGAGAATATACCACATCCGAATCATAACCCGGACGAGGGCTGACAGGGACGGATATCAAAACCATGGCGCTATGTATAACAAACAACGTATGGGTAAGATAATTATATGAGAAACTATATATCCAAATCACACAAACATCAATTTTTTATATAAAACTTCATGAACAAGAGGCTCACCACAAGGTGGTGCCGGCGACGGGACATTGCGGGCGACCGACGGTGGTTACGACGGAGATTTAGAAGGCACTAAGTAAACCACACCTACATATGTAAACTAAGTGTTATTTTTGACCTCAAAATGCATATAAATCAAATACTAGCACATATATATAATTCCTCCCAAGTAACTAAACTCAAAAATCAATCACTATATAAAGCATTGCACGAGCTGATCTAGCAATGAGAGATGAAAGGGCAAAGTTGCTAACCTTTGTGATCATTTGAATGGATGGGGGCCTTCAAATCTTGACAAATTTTGGGCAAAATGTGTGATGAGCTTGAGAGGAAGAGGGAAAAGAACAGAGAGGAGAGGGGAAAGGGGAAGAACAGAGTGAGCTCGGGTGGACGAAGGGTCTATGTAGGACGACCTTTAGTAGAGGTTCGTGATACGACCCGGTACTCAAGATGCTAGAGGGGCCCCGGACTGACAACATCCTACCACCACTCACTTTAGTACCGGTTCGTGGCACAAACCGGTGCTAAAGGTTCACCACGAACCGGTACTAATGATGTCTGCCCGCCTAGCCGTTGGAACCGGCACTAATGGACACATTAGTGCTGGCTCAAATTCAAACCGGCACTAATGTGCTTCACATTTGACCCTTTTTCTACTAGTGTCGGTCTAGTAAAGTAGTCAATTGCTTGGGGACAATTTTGCAACTCCTACCAGCACTTTTCCACACTCGCTATACTAACTTTATTGCTTCTTTACCTAAAACAGCCCCTAGTTTTTATTTACATGCTCTTTATATTCTTGCAAACCTATCCTGTTACACCTACAAATTACTTCTAGTTTCATACTTGTTCTAGGTAAAGCGAACGTCAAGCGTGCGTAGAATTGTATCGGTGGTCGATAACACTTGAGGGAATATTTGTTCTACCTTTAGCTCCTCGTTGGGGTCGACACTCTTACTTATCAAAAGAGGCTACAATTGATCCCCTATACTCGTGGGTTATCAAGTTACACATTCATTGGATTGAGAGGAGATGGGAAAGAGAATGGACGGAGTATCGATATGTGACTCCCAAGTACATGAAGAAATTCGTCGTACGCCATCCATGCCCAAGACCTCTATTGGCTTCAGGCCAAAGAGCTGATCCCTCTAGCATCAGAAGAGGTGAGGAATTTCCCAAGGAGTGGGCCAAGCGGCAAGCTAAGTTGGCAAAAATGGCCAAAGAAGGAGTGAAGAAATTCAATGAAGATTTTGCTGCTGCCGCTGCTAAGTCCTCTGCTAACAAGCCTAAGAAGGCAATGCCAAAGAAACCATCTATCAAGCCAAGTTCCTTAGCTGCAATGCCCTCACGGTGTAACACCCCGGATGTAACTTGCCATAATTGTAACTCCGACTCTGCCATTTTCAGCTTTAAGTTATGAGATTCCCTTTGTGGTTGGGTTTTGTCTTCGTTTTGCATTTTGTTAATGTCATGCCTTTCATATCATGTCATCATGTGCATTGCAGTTGCATACGTGTTCATCTCATGCATCCGAGCATTTTTCCCGATGTCTGTTTTGCAATCCGACACTCCTACATCCTCCGGCATACCCCTCTTGCCTCTTTTCCTGAGCGGGTGTTAAACTTTCTTAGAATGGACCGAGATTTGCCAAGTGGCCTTGGTACACCACCGGTAGACCGCCTGTTAAATTTTGTGTCATTTGGAGTCCGTTTGATGCTCCAACGGTTAACCGGAGAACCGCAAAGGCCTCTTGTGAGTTGCAGCCCAACACCCCTCCAAAACGGCCCAATAACCCATCCAAACCACTCCCATGTCCTCCGTCGCCGGATCACTATCGCGTGGTCGAAAACTACACTCCATTTGGACACTCCTACCTCCTCCTACCTATAAATATGTGCACTCCTCCAAAAATTCGGGTCCCCAACCCTACCTCTCCCGCACCAACCATAGGGTGCCACGTGTCGCCGCCGCTGGCTCCCACCGCGCGCCACCGCCGGGCCCGCTGAGGCCCAGATCTGGCCCTAGCGGCCCGACCGCGCCTCGCCACCGCGCCTCCCCGCGCCCGCTCCCGCTCCTCTAGTGCGCCACCGCCACGCGCCTGGCCACCGCCACCGCTCCGCTGCCCGGCTCCGACGAGCTCCACCACCCTGCCACCACCAAGCTCCGCCGCCACGCCGACCCCGCGGGCCGTGCCTCCCTGTTGCCGGTCTTCTCCTCCGCCTCCCTGCACCCTTCCGTACGGCCCCTTCCTCTCCGGCCATCTCCCCCCACTTCGGCGTCCAGCTCCGGCGAAGATCCGGCCACCTCAACATCCGTGCGAAGAACCCTAGATCCATTTCGGAGGGGTATAGTTTTCCAAAGTCCTTTCCCCTTATATTTTTAGGCTCTGTTCATTCCATCATAACTCCATGACCGTAGCTCTGTTTCGTGCACATTATATATCAAAATGTTCATTGGGAGATGCTCTTAATTTCATTCCATTGTGACATGCTTGTTTGAGTCCATCTTGGTGCCCAAATCATTGATGAAAGAGTGCTATAAAATGTTTGCTCCTGTTACTTAGCAGATTATGATGATTTGTCATTTTTGTCACATTTGATGTTTGCTTCATATGGGCATGTGCTCTACATGTGTTTTGAGCTATGCCATGCCATATTTACAGGGGTGCTTTCCATGTATTTTTGTTATCAATGTGGTGACTAGCACAAGCATGCAAAGGAGCCTTCGTGATATTGCTGATTTCAGGAACTTAGGATTTTGCTAAGTCCTTGTTCTGATGTTATTTTTATGCCATGTAAACTTGATGCTACAGTGAGATCCATGCTTGTTTTGACTATCTTCAGTAAGGGTCTTTTGAACATATGGTTATTCTCTATCCATCCATGCCCCTGTTTGAAATTATGGAGTGCCCTAGCATGTCTTAATCTTGACCTACTTTTGCTGTAAAATGTTCCTGGCAGATTGTTTACATGTTAATCAATCTTGCCATGGTTTTTGTAAGTGATCCATGCATGCTATCAACTTTCTATTGCCATGGTTAGCTTTATGAACATGTCTCTTGCTGATTCTATACTTGTTTTGTCATGTAATGCTTTGTAATGAGTGATTTGAGCTTGCAAAGATGCCTTCATAATTCTGTTTATGCCATGCTCTATTTTCTGCAAAGTCTGAAACTGATAATAAAACTTGCTATGTTTACATGAGTGCCATCATATCTTCTGTGCCTTTTTGTCTCATGGTTAGTAAGGGACTATTATTCTATGCATTCAGTAGATTCATGTCGTGCCTTGTTTTGCTACGTTATGTTCCTGTAGCATGTTGTTTGCTTGCTCTAAACATTGCTTCCTGATGTTAATCCTGGCATGTTAGTATTTTCAGTAAGTTTGTGAAGCTGATATCTTTTGCACTTTTGCCATTCTTGTTTGAACCTGCTCTGATGTGATTTAGCCGTAGCTCAGTCTTCATGTTTTGTCAAGCATCTTGAGTACATCACTACCATGTACTTTGTTGCTATGTTGGAGTGCAGTAGCTTAGTTTCTTGTTGCCTTCTAGATGGCATCGTGCTGTTAATCGCAGAATTGTGCCATTCTTGTTTTGCTCGCCATTTGCAAACCGTGCCTCCGTTTCCGGTGATCTTTATATCAATTTCGACCAAAATAATCTCATCTTTCCAGCGGCACACTTGGTTTGCCAAGTTGATGCTTTGTTCATCCTTTTCCTTCTGGAGCACGCATATGCATTGGATATCATGTCGCATATCATGCCATGTTTTGCATCATGTTGATTGTGCATTGCACCGTGTTTGATTGTTGGTCCTTTGCTTATGTTATTGCTTTGGGTAGAGCTAGGAGATGAGTACGTGATCGAGGAACCTGTTGAGTACGCTAACGAGGATCAAGCTTTCGTCAACTCTAAGAACTTTGCAGGCAAGACGACCATACCCTTGAAATCACTTCTATCTTTGCTTTGCTAGTTGCTCGCTCTATTTCTATGACGCGCTACCTACCACTTGCTTTATCATGCCTCCCATTTTGCCATGTCAAGCCTCTAACCCAACTTTCCTAGCAAACCATTGTTTGGCTATGTTACCGCTTTTGCTCAGCCCCTCTTATAGCGTTGCTAGTTGCAGGTGAAGCTGAAGTTTGTTCCATGTTGGAACATGGATATTACTGGGATATCATTATTATATCTTGTTTACTTTAATGCATCTATATACTTGGTAAAGGGTGGAAGGCTCATCCTTATGCCTGGTGTTTTGTTCCACTCTTACCGCCCTAGCTTCCGTCATACCGGTGTTCTGTTCCTTGATTTTGCGTTCCTTACACGGTTGGGTGTTACGCGAACCCCTTAACAGTTCGCTCTGAATAAAACTCCTCCAGCAAGGCCCAACCTTGGTTTTACCATTTGCCACCTAAGCCTTTTCCCTTGGGTTCCACGGAATCAAGGGTCATCTTTATTTTAAACCCCCGGGCCAGTGCTCCTCTGAGTGTTGGTCCATGATACGTCTCCAACGTATCTATAATTTTTGATTGCTCCACGCTATATTATCTACTATTTTAGACATTATTGGGCTTTATTTTCCACTTTTATATTATTTTTGGGACTAACCTATTAACCGGAGGCCCAACCCAGAATTGCTATTTTTTGCCTGTTTTAGGGTTTCGAAGAAAAGGAATATCAAATGGAGTCCAAACGGAATGAAACCTTCGGAAACGTGATTTTCTCATCAGATAAGATCCAGGAGACTTGGACCCTCCATGAAGAAATCCACGAGGTGCTCACAAGGGTAGGGGCGCCCCCTAGGGCGCGCCCCCTGCCTCGTGGGCCCCTCGAAGCTCCACCGACGTACTTCTTCCACCTATATATATCCACATACCCCCAAACGATCGTGGACGGAGCCAAAAACCTAATTCCACCACCGCAACTTTCTGTATCCATGAGATCCCATCTTGGGGCCTGTTCTGGAGCTCCACCGGAGGGGGCATCGATCACGGATGCCTTCTACATCATCATCCAAGCCCCTCCGATGAAGTGTGAGTAGTTTACTTCAGACCTACGGGTCCATAGCTAGTAGCTAGATGGCTTTTCCCTCTTTTTGGATCTCAATACAATGTTCTCCGCCTCTCTCGTGGAGATCTATTCGATGTAATCTTCTTTCTGCGGTGTGTTTGTTGAGACCGATGAATAGTGGGTTTATGGTCAAGTCTATCTATGAATAATATTTGAATCTTCTCTGAATTCTTTTATGTATGATTGGTTATCTTTGCAAGTCTCTTCGAATTATCAGTTTGGTTTGGCCTACTAGATTGGTTGTTCTTGCCGTGGGAGAAGTGCTTAGCTTTGGGTTCAATCTTGCGGTGTCCTTTCCCAGTGACAGAAGGGGCTGCAAGGCACGTATTGTATTGTTGGCATCGAGGATAACAAGATGGTTTTTTATCATATTGCATGAAACTATCCCTCTACATCATGTCATCTTGCTTAAGGCGTTACTCTGTTTTTAACTTAATACTCTAGATGCATGCTGGATAGCGGTCGATGAGTGAAGTAATAGTAGTAGATGCAGAATCGTTTCGGTCTACTTGTCTCAGACGTGATGCCTATATACATGATCATACCTAGATATTCTCATAACTATGCTCAATTCTGTCAATTGCTCAACAGTAATTTGTTCACCCACCATAGAATACTTATGCTCTTGAGAGAAGCTACTAGTGAAACCTATGGCCCCCACGTCTCTTTCTCATCATATCAATCTCCATCACTTTACTATTATTTTGCTTTTACTTTGTTTTTACTTTATTTATTTTGCATCTCTATACCAAAAATACCAAAAAAATATCATTATTATCTCTATCAGATCTCACTTTCATAAGTGACCGTGAAGGGATTGACAACCCCTAAGCGCGTTGGTTGCGTTGAGCTATTGTTTTTGTGTAGGTACGAGGGACTCGAGCGTATCCTCCTACTGGATTGATACCTTGGTTCTCAAAAACTGAGAGAAATACTTATGCTACTTTGCTGCATCATCCCTTCCGCTTCGGGGAAATCCAACGCAGTGCTCAAGAGGTAGCAAGAAGAATTTCTGGCGCCGTTTCCGGGGAGTCTGCGCAAAAGTCAACATACTAAGTACCCATCACAATCCCTATCTCCCGCATTACATTATTTGCCATTTGCCTCTCGTTTTCCTCTCCCCCCAATTCAACCTTGCCGTTTTATTCGCCCTCTCTCTCTCTACCCTCCCTCTCTATTTGCCTCTTTTGCCCGTTTGCTCTTGTTTGCTCGTGTGTTGGATTGCTAGTTTGTCGCGATGGCTCAAGATAATACTAAATTTTGTGACTTCCCCAATAACAACAATAATGATTTCCTTAGCAATCTCCTCTTACCGATGCTGAATCTTGTGAAATTAATACTGCTTTGTTGAATCTTGTCATGAAAGATCCGTTCTCCGGCCTTCCTAGTGAAGATGCCGCTACCCATCTTAATAGCTTCGTTTATTTGTGTGACATGCAAACGAAGAAAGATGTCGATAATGATATTGTTAAATTGAAGCTATTTCCTTTTTCGCTTAGAGATCATGCTAAAGCTTGGTTTTCGTCTTTGCCTAAAAATAGTATTGATTCATGGAACAAGTGCAAAGATGCTTTTATCTCTAAGTATTTTCCTCCCGCTAAGATCATCTCTCTTAGAAACGATATTATGAATTTTAAACAACTTGATCATGAACATGTTGCACAAGCTTGGGAGAGAATGAAATTAATGATACATAATTGCCCTACTCATGGTTTGAATTTGTGGATGATTATACAAAATTTTTATGCCGGATTAAATTTTGCTTCTAGAAATCTTTTAGATTCGGCCGCGGGAGGCACTTTTATGGAAATCACTTTAGGAGAAGCTATTAAACTCCTAGATAATATTATGGTTAATTATTCTCAATGGCATACTGAAAAATCTACTAAAAAGGTGCATGCGATAGAAGAAATTAATGTTTTGAGTGGAAAGATGGATGAACTTATGAAATTATTTGCTAATAAGAGTGTTTCTTCTGATCCTAATGATGTGCCCTTGTCTACTGTCATTGAGAATAATAATGAATCTATGGATGGGAACTTTGTTGGTAGGAACAATTTTGGTAACAACGCGTATAGATGAAATTTCAATCCTAGGCCTTATCCTAGTAATCCCTCTAATAATTATGGTAATTCCTAAAACAATTCTTATGGAAATTATAATAAGATGCCCTCTTATTTTGAAGCTAATATTAAAGAATTTATTTCTTCGCAAAAGAATTTTAATGCTATGATTGAAGAAAAATTTCTTAAGATTGATGATTTGGCTAGGAACATTGATAGAATTGCTCTTGATGTTGATTCTTTGAAATTTAGATCTATTCCACCTAAGCATGATATCAACGAGTCTCTCAAAGGCATTAGAATTTACATTGACGAATGCAAAGAAAGAACCGCTAGGATGCGTGCTAAGAAAGATGCCTTTATAATAGCGTGTTCTTCTAGTTCCTATGAAAATAATGATGAAGATCTAAAAGTTATTGATGTGTCCCCTATTAAATATTTGTTTTGCAATATGAATCTTGATAATTATGGGACTGAATATGATCCACCATTACCTAGAAGGCGTTCTAAGAATTCGGAATTTGTTGATCTTGATGCTAAATTTGATAAAAGTGGGATTGAAGAAATTAAAACCCTAGATGTTGCTAAACCCACTATTATGGATTTCAAGGAATTTAACTATGAAAATGGCTCTTTGATTGATTATATTTCCTTGTTGCAATCCGTGCTAAAATCTCCTCACGCTTATAGTGATAGAGGCGGGGTGTCCCGATCTTTCGATGAGATGATAACTATCGATTTGGTGGAGACGACTTTGATGATCCGACTACAAACGTGCACGATGTTGCGCCTTAGCAATCGCTAAACCAATCTCCTGAGGTTATTGACCACGCCGGAAGCACGGTCAACCTGACCACGAAGGTCTATTCCTGCAAGCAATCGAAGAACAAGCAAGAATATGATAAAGCAATCTGAATATTGCGAATATAGATGAAGTATTGATAAAGGTGGGGATCCGTAAACGGTCTTGGTCTGGTCGTTGGACACAAACAAAGTACACGAAGTTGCAATGGCTAACTTTTAACTAAACAAATCCCAATGAAAAGCTACTAGATGGATCTACTTATATAGGAGCAAGGGGTGGCGGCCAAGGAGGTGGGAGGACGTCCCAAGGCAGCCTAAAACTAAATCTAGGTCGTACAAGGCCAATGGGCCCAAGTGGAGGTGATGTAACACCTTTGGACTTGTAGTTTGACTCGGATTCTGCTGCAGCATCAGATTGTTTCGTCCACAACTCAACGCTCCGGACGAATTTGAAGGTGATTTCCAATTGGGTTGGAAAGTGCACGAAATCTAGTTTCCAACAAAAAAAGAATCACCCAATTCGGAGTCCGTATGAAAAACTTGTGTGCGTTTTGAGTCAGGTGTGTCTGTGCAGTCCGAATCTGAATCCAGAACGTGAGAGACTTGGACTCTATCTTCTCTTGGGCCAAAAGTGACGTGAGAGAACTTTTTGGACAGCAAATAAACATCTCTTTCTTCCTTATCTTCATATGTGGATTGTACAAATGTCCCATACACCTGCAATTAGACAAAACACAAAAGTGTGTGAAGTATTTTTGTTCTGGATAACATAAATAGATTATTGAATAGTTTGCACTAGAAATCACCTGACAAATATGCATATATGCAATATTTTTGGTCATATCCAAGGTAGTCATGTCCTCATCATCCTCCCCTTCTTGAAAATAAAGCCGTCCTCGGCGTTGCTTAATCTGAAATGTGGCTAACAAAAGAGACAAGGTGTACATGTTGTATATGTATATGTCATCCATTTTTACTTCCCTTGATTTTTGCATATATGACACATGAATAGATGAGTAACTTGCATAGTTCATAAAATCTAAAGCCAAAAAATTAGCACAAGAAGTAGAAGGCATGAAAATATTGCAACTCAGTTTGCACATATAAGTGAAGCTCTTATTCATTTCAAAAGATTGACAATGTTCATCATTAAACCATCCCAACATTGGTGAATAAACCTTACTTGCATCAAATTTACATGCTACAACATGCTTAAATAAGCAAACATGCAATAAGTCATTCAACACAGAATCATCACCAAGATTAGAGGTCATATCAAAATGATTAAACATTGGTTCTTTTGCATCAATAGTTAATTCAATGGGTGCACTCAAAATTGTTGGTATTTCAGTTGTTTGATCACATGGCAAAGTCAAATTATCAACGTAGTCCTCTAAAATAGGTGGTGTGATCAAAGTAGTGGGTAGCTCATCAGATGGTGCATTCAAATTGACAAGGCATTCATCATTCTCATGTAGAGATGGAAGATCAGTACCTTTGTCATTACCTCTTATGATCAACTCAGATGATGTAGCCACTCTCGGGGGCGATGTGTCACATGGTGGAGGTGATGTAGTCCTGACAACAACGGATGTGGTTGTCATAGTATGCCTAGTAGTTGAAGGAACAATCATATCAACTCTTGGAATGTGCACCGTGCGCTTGTTCTCCTCGTGGCCAACACGTCGTTTTATTTCCTGTTCAGCTTTGCAAGCAAGATGAAACAAATGGTCCATAGGATAACACTCTTCATGAATTAGTATCTCTTGAATATCACGGTTTAATCCTCCCCAAAATCTATCCATAAAATCATCTTCACTTTCTTCTAAAGAGGAATGCAACAAGGTAGTTTGTAAATCATCATAATATTTTGTTACAGTTTCACTACCTTGTTTTAAGTGTTGCAACTTCTTAATCATGTCACGAGTATAATAAGCAGGGACGAAAGTATGTCGCATGGCAAGTTTCAAATCATCCCAAGTAGTAGGTATATAATCAGGGTGTAACCGACAATATTCACTCCACCAAACCAAAGCATAACCAGTGAAAGAACCAACCGCAACCTTAACCTTTTTATGTTCATCGAAATTATGGGAAGCAAATATATTTTTTATGTCGAACTCCCATTCAATATATAAAGCAGGTTTAAAACGGCCATTAAATGGTGGTATAGATACATTAACCTGATCATGTGCATTTGGATGTTTGTGCACCTCTCGTGACGGTTGTGGTATTTGCAAAGGTGGTGGCACGTCTCCCGCGATCGACAAAGCCCATGAATTGACTCTGGATCCTGTCATGATTAGTAGAACAAGAAACAAAACCAAAAATAATGTTCCTATAACTACTAGGATGTGGTGGTAAAACGCTCACAGTAAAGCAAATATCAATGTCTTACAAGTTCTTACCATGCAGCAGGCGGTGATCGGCAACCAGCGGTGTCAAGTAACTCCGAATATTGAGTAAAGCGATTGCCAGGGGAGCGTACGTATACACGGTGTAGAAATATGTGGAGCTGGGTTGGCTATATATGGTAGCAAAAGATTAGCAATAATCAATTCAAAGATGCAATGTTGAATAAACGCTCAACGACGGTACTGTGCTGGTCCTAGGCTAGACCGGACTAGAGACGCGAGCCTAGAACACTAATGAGGTCACGGCGTAGCACAACTAGCATCAATGAAGGATACTAAGTAGCTCTTGACAGCAAGATATAAGTGAAGATCACAACGGCAGTGAAGATAATGATGAAAAACAACTGCCAAGCAGGATATACAACAACTCTCTCTCCAACTTTCCTCTTGAAAAGTTTGAGACAATTTTCTGATAAATTCTTTCAAAGAATGCTACTAACTCAAGCTTTCCAATGCAAAAAGAATCACTCAATTCCGAGTTGATATGAGGAGTCAAAGAATTCTAAAACTGGCCTGAAAAATTGGAACAAGCTGTGTTCACGAACTTCGGAGGGCAAAAAGACCTATTTAGAAGCCGATTTTGAGGTGTCAAATATTGAACTAGCTTCTGCAACTATTTAGATGCGGCTCGTTGCTAGCTTCAATTTGAGTACTCACGGAGCCAAAACGGACTTCGTATGAGGAAGATACACCTATTTTACTGAACAGTGCGCAAAACAGATTCCAATCCGAATTCAGGTACGAGATTGATTCTAGATAGATCCAATTTTTTTTCTTCTCTCTTTTTTTTCTCACCCTTTTTTTTCTTTTTCTTCTCTCTCTTTTTCTTTTTTTCTTTCCTTTTTTCTCTTTTTTTTCTCTATCTTTTTTTTTCTTTCCAAGACAAACTAGATAAGATGCAGATTGGATCAGGCGAAGATGTGAATGACCTCAACTATGATTATGACAATGAACAGTGCGTAGCACGTGGTGGAAATTAATAGATGGGATGGTGGACAGCGGAAGGGATAATGATGCAGCGGCGGCGTGACTAATGTGAACAGAACTCGAAACTCTAAAGGAACTAGACACTAAGACCAGCAACTGACACGACGATGCAACCGATAATTCAACTATGCAAGCAATGAATAGAAAATTGCAAAGGCTCAGACTGGCTTGGATAAAGGATGAACAGATCTAACTTTTTTTGTGTGGCTTTTTCTTGGACAATAGGTAAGAAAATAAATCTAATCTAGGAAAACTGGAAATTCTCACCGAGCAACCTGAAAACTGATACCACTTGATAGAGGCGAGGGTGTCCCGATCTTTCGATGAGATGATAACTATCGATTTGGTGGAGACGACTTTGACGATCCGACTACAAACGTGCACGACGTTGCGCCTTAGCAATCGCTAAACCAATCTCCTGAGGTTATTGACCACGCCGGAAGCACGGTTAACCTGACCACGAAGGTCTATTCCTGCAAGCAATCGAAGAACAAGCAAGAATATGATAAAGCAATCTGAATATTGCGAATATAGATGAAGTATTGATAAAGGTGGGGATCCGTAAGCGGTCTTGGTCTGGTCGTTGGACACAAACAAAGTACACGAAGTTGCAATGGCTAACTTTTAACTAAACAAATCCCAAGGAAAAGCTACTAGATGGATCTACTTATATAGGAGCAAGGGGTGGCGGCCAAGGAGGTGGGAGGACGTCCCAAGGCAGCCTAAAACTAAATCTAGGTCGTACAAGGCCAATGGGCCCAAGTGGAGGTGATGTAACACCTTTGGACTTGTAGTTTGACTCGGATTCTGCTGCAGCATCAGATTGTTTCGTCCACAACTCAACGCTCCGGACGAATTTGAAGGTGATTCCAATTGGGTTGGAAAGTGCACGAAATCTAGTTTCCAACAAAAAAAGAATCACCCAATTCGGAGTCCGTATGAAAAACTTGTGTGCGTTTTGAGTCAGGTGTGTCTGTGCAGTCCGAAACTGAATCCAGAATGTGAGAGACTTGGACTCTATCTTCTCTTGGGCCAAAAGTGACGTGAGAGAACTTTTTGGACAGCAAATAAACATCTCTTTCTTCCTTATCTTCATATGTGGATTGTACAAATGTCCCATACACCTGCAATTAGACAAAACACAAAAGTGTGTGAAGTATTTTTGTTCTGGATAACATAAATAGATTATTGAATAGTTTGCACTAGAAATCACCTGACAAATATGCATATATGCAATATTTTTGGTCATATCCAAGGTAGTCATGTCCTCATCATATAGTCAAAATAAAGCGTTTACTAAACATATCGTTGATGCCTTGATGCAATCTTATGAAGAAAAACTAGAACTGGAAATTTCTATCCCTAGAAAACTTTATGATGAGTGGGAACCAACTATTAAGATTAAAATAAAAAATTATGAGTTTTATTCTTTGTGTGATTTGGGTGCTAGTGTATTTACTATTCCCAAAATTTTGTGTGATTTACTAGATTTCCGTGATTTTGATGATTGCTCTCTAAACTTGCATCTTGCGGATTCCACTATTAAGAAACCTATGGGAAGAATTAATTATGTTCTTATTGTTGCTAATAGGAATTATGTGCCCATAGATTTTTTCGTTCTTGATATAGATTGCAATCCTTCTTGCCCTATTATTCTTGGTAGACCTTTCCTTAGAATGGTCGGTGCAATTATTGATATGAAGGAAGGGAATATTAGATTTAAATTTCCATTAAAAAAGGGCATGGAACACTTTCCTAGAAAGAAAATAAAATTACCATATGAATTTATCATGAGAGCCACTTATGGATTGCCTACCAAAGATGGCAATACCTAGATCTATTCTTGCTTGTTATGCCTAGCTAGGGGCGTTAAACGATAGCGCTTGTTGGGAGGCAACCCAATTTTATTTTTATTCCTTGTTTTTTGCTACTGTTTAGTAATAAATAAATTATTTAGCCTCTGTTTTGGTTGTGCTTTTTGTGTTTAATTAGTGTTTGTGCCAAGTAGAACCGTTGGGAAGACTTGGGGAAAGTCTTGATTGAACATGCTGTAAAAAAACAGAAACTTTAGCGCTCACGAGAACTGCTGTCATTTTTATTTAGAAAGTAATATTTAGTTAATTCTTTTTGAAGATGATTAATAGATAAATTCCTCATGTCCAGCAGTTTATTTTAGAATTTTTGGGGTTCCATATCTTGTGCTATCTACATATTACTACAGACTGTTCTGTTTTTGACAGATTCTGTTTTTCATGTGTTGTTTGCTTATTTTGATGAATCTATGGCTAGTAATATAGTTTATAATCCATAAAGAAGTTGGAATAAATTAGGTATAACACCAATATAAATAAAGAATGAGTTCATTACAGTACCTTGAAGTGGTCTTTTGTTTTCTTTCGCTAATGGAGCTCACGAGTTTTCTACTTTAAGTTTTGTGTTGTGAAGTTTTCAAGTTCTGGGTAAAGATTTGATGGGTTATGGAACAAGGAGTGGCAAGAGCCTAAGCTTGGGGATGCCCATGGCACCCCCAAGATAATCTAAGGACACCTAAAAGCCAAAGCTTTGGGATGCCCCGGAAGGCATCCCCTTTTTCGTCTACTTCTATCAGTAACTTTACTTGGAGCTATATTTTTATTCACCACATGATATGTGTTTTCCTTGGAGCGTCTTTTATGATTTGAGTATTTGCTTATTAGTTTACCACAATCATCCTTGATGTACACACCTTTTGAGAGAGCCATACATGATTTGGAATTTGATAGAATACTCTATGTGCTTCACTTATATCTTTTGAGCTTTATAATTTTGCTCTAGTGATTCACTTATATCTTTTAGAGCACGGTGGTGGATTTGCTCTATAGAAACTATTGTTATCTCATGCTTCACTTAGATTATTTTGAGAGTCTTAATAGCATGGTAATTTTCTTAAAATCCTAATATGCTTGGTATGCAAGGTTAATAATAAAACTTTCTTATGAGTGTGTTGAATACTAAGAAAAGTTTGATGCTTGATGATTGTTTTGAGATATGGAGGTAATAATATCAAAGTCATGCTAGTTGAGTAGTTGTGAAATTGAGAAATACTTGTGTTGAGGTTTGCATGTCCCGTAGCATGAACGTATGGTAAACATTATGCAACAAATTTGAAACATGAGGTGTTATTTGATTGTCTTCCTTATGAGTGGCGGTCGGGGACGAGCGATGGTCTTTTCCTACCAATCTATCCCCCTAGGAGCATGCGCGTAGTGCCGAGATTTTTGATGACTTGTAGATATTTGCAATAAGTATGTGAGTTCTTTATGACTAATGTTGAGTCCATGGATTATACGCACTCTCACCCTTCCACCCTTGCTAGCCTCTTCGGCACCATGCATTGCCCTTTCTCACATTGAGAGTTGGTGCAAACTTCGCCGGTGCATCCAAACCCCGTGATATGATACACTCTTTCACACATAAACCTCCTTATATCTTCTCAAAATAGCCACCATACCTACCTATTATGGCATTTCCATCATTCCGTTCATCATGACACATTCATCATTGTCATATTTCTTAGCGTGATCATGTAGTTGACATAGTATTTGTGGCAAAGCCACCATTCATAATCCTTTCATACATGTCACTCTTGGTTCATTGCATATCCCGGTACACCGCCGGAGGCATTCACATAAAGTCATCTTTGTCCTAGTATCGAGTTGTAATCATTGAGTTGTAAATAAATAGAAGTGTGATGATCATCATTATTAGAGCATTGTCCCAAGTGAGGTATAAAAAAAGAAAGGCCATAAAAAAGAGAAGGCCCAAAAAAGAGAGGAAGACCATAAAAAAGAGAAGGCCTAAAAAATGAGAGAAAAAGAGAGAAGGGACAATGTTACTATCCTTTTACCACACTTGTGCTGCAAAGTAGCACCATGATCTTCATAATAGAGTGTCTCTCATGTTATCACTTTCATATACTAGTGGGAATTTTTCATTATAGAACTTGGCTTGTATATTCCAACAATGGGCCTCCTCAAGTGCCCTAGGTCTTCATGAGCAAGCAAGTTGGATGCACACCCACTAGTTTCTTTTGTTGAGCTTTCATACATTTATAGCTCTAGTGCATCTGTTGCATGTCAATCCCTACTCCTTGCATTAACATCAATCGGTGGTCATCTCCATAGCCCATTGATTAGCCTCGTTGATCTGAGACTTTCTCCTTTTTTGTCTTCTCCACATAACCCCCCTTCATTATATTCTATTCCACCCATAGTGCTATGTCCATGGCTCATGCTCATATATTGCGTGAAAGTTTATAGGTTTGAGATTACTAAAGTATGAAACAATTGCTTGGCTTGTCATCGGGGTTGTGCATGATGATAGCATTCTTGTGTGACGAAAATGAAACATGACTAAACTATAAGATTTTGTAGGGATGAACTTTCTTTGGCCATGTTATTTTGAGAAGACATAATTGCTTAGTTAGTATGCTTGAAGTATTATCATTTTTATGTCAATGTGAACTTTTCTCTTGAATCTTTCGGATCTGAATATTCATACCACAATTAACAAGAATTACATTAAAATTATGCCAAGTAGCACTCCGCATCAAAAATTCTGTTTTTATCATTTACCTACTCGAGGACAAGCAGGAATTAAGCTTGGGGATGCTTGATACGTCTCCAACGTATCTATAATTTTTGATTGCTCCATGCTATATTATCTACTATTTTAGACATTATTGGGCTTTATTTTCCACTTTTATATTATTTTCGGGACTAACCTATTAACCGGAGGCCCAACCCAGTATTGCTGTTTTTTGCCTGTTTTAGGGTTTCGAAGAAAAGGAATATCAAACAGAGTCCAAACGGAATGAAACCTTCGGAAACGTGATTTCTCATCAGGTAAGATCTAGGAGACTTGGACCCTCCTTCAAGAAAGCCATGAGGTGCTCATGAGGGTAGGGGGCGCCCCCCTAGGGCGTGCCCCTGTCTCGTGGGCCCCTTGAAGCTCCACCGACGTACGTCTTCCTCCTATATATATATCCACGTACCCCCAAACGATCGGGGACGGAGCCAAAAACCTAATTCCACCGCCGCAACTTTCTGTATCCACGAGATCCCATCTTGGGTCCTGTTCCGGAGCTCCGCCGGAGGGGGTATCGATCATGGAGGCCTTGTACATCATCATCCAATCCCCTCCGATGAAGTGTGAGTAGTTTACTTCAGACCTACGGGTCCATAGCTAGTTGCTAGATGGCTTCTTTTCTCTTTTTGCATCTCAATACAATGTTCTCCCCCTCTCTCGTGGAGACTATTTGATGTAATCTTGTTTTTGCGGTGTGTTTGTTGAGACCGATGAATTGTGGGTTTATGATCAAGTCTATCTATGAATAATATTTGAATATTCTCTGAATTCTTTTATGTATGATTGGTTATCTTTGCAAGTCTCTTCACATTATCAGTTTGGTTTGGCCTACTAGATTGGTTGTTCTTGCCATGGGTGAAGTGCTTGGCTTTGGGTTCAATCTTGCGGTGTGCTTTCCCAGTGACTGAAGGGGCAGCAAGGCACGTATTGTATTGTTGCCATCGAGGATAACAAGATGGGGTTTTTATCATATTGCATGAAACTATCCCTCTACATCATGTCATCTTGCTTAAGGCGTTACTCTGTTTTTAACTTGATACTCTAGATGCGTGCTGGATAGCGGTCGATGAGTGGAGTAATAGTAGTAGATGTAGAATCGTTTTGGTCTACTTGTCTCGGACGTGATGCCTATATACATGATCATACCAAGATATTCTCATAACTATGTTCAATTCTGTCAATTGCTCAACAGTAAATTGTTCACCCACCGTAGAATACTTATGCTCTTGAGAGAAGCCACTAGTGAAACCTATGGCCCCCGGGTCTCTTTCTCATCATATCAATCTCCATCACTTTACTATTGCTTTGCTTTTACTTTGTTTTTACTTTATTTATTTTGCATCTCTATACCAAAAATACCAAGAAATATATTATTTATTATCTCTATCAGATCTCACTTTCGTAAGTCACCATGAAGGGATTGACAACCCCTAAGCGCGTTGGTTGCGTTGAGCTATTGTTTTTGTGTAGGTACGAGGGACTCGAGCGTAGCCTCCTACTGGATTGATACCTTGGTTCTCAAAAACTGAGGGAAATACTTACACTACTTTGCTGCATCAGCCCTTCCTCTTCAGGGAAATACAATGCAGTGCTCAAGAGGTATCAGTCCAAAACAGAGCCACTTGCAGTGACACCTCGGGGAAACTTGAGGGTTGGTTTTAGTTGTACGTAGTGTTCATCCGGTGTGCTCTGAGAACGAGATATGTGCAGCTCCTATTGGGATTTGTCGGCACATCGGGAGGCTTTGCTGGTCTTGTTTTACCATTGTAGAAATGTCTTGTAACCGGGATTCCGAGTCTGACCGGGTCTTCCTGGGAGAAGGAATATCCTTTATTGACCGTGAGAGCTTGTGATGGGCTAATTTGGGACACCCCTGCAGGGTTTTGAACTTTCAAAAGTCGGGCCCGCGGTTATGGGTAGATGGGAATTTGTTAATATCCGGTTGTAGAAAACTTGACACTTAACTCAATTAAAATGAATCAACCGCGTGTGTAGCCGTGATGGTCTCTTTTCGGCCGAGTTCGGGAAGAGAACACGATGTCATCTTATGCTTGAACGTAAGTAGCTTCAGGATCACTTCTTGATCATTTATAGCTTCTCGACCGTGCTTTGCTTCTCTTCTCGCTCTCTTTTGCATAAGTTAGCTACCATATATGCTAGTGCTTGCTACAGCAGCACCTCACTACCCTTTTCCTACCCTTAAGCTTAAATAGTCTTGATCTCGCGGCTGTGAGATTGCTGAGTCCCCGTGACTCATAGATACTTCCAAACAGATGCAGGTGCCGATGATGCCAGTGCAGGGGACGCTACCGAACTCAAGTGGGAGTTCGACGAGGATTCGGGCCATTACTTTGTTTCTTTTTCGGATAATTAGTAGAGGAGCCCAGTTGGGACGATCGAGGTTCTAGCATTTGGGGTTGTCTTTCTTTATTTTTATTCCGTACTCGGACCTTTGAATGTACCTTGGTTGATGTATGACTATTTATGTATTGTGTGAAGTGGCGAGTGTAAGCCGACTCTTTATCCCTTTCTTACTCAGTACATGGGATGTGTAAAGATTACCCCTCTTGCCACATGCCTACCATGCAGCTATGCCTCTAAGTCATGCCCCGACACGTGGGAGATATGGTTGCATTGTGGGTGTTACAAGTTGGTAATCAGAGCCTTCCCCGACTTAGGAGCCCCCTGCTTGATCGAATCGCTGACGTTGTTGAGTCTAGAACAAAATGTTTTGAGTCTTAGGATTATATCGGAGAGTAAGATTCTTTTTACTCCTCAGTCCCTTCATCGCTCTGGTGAGTCCTCCTGACGTAGAGTTTTGACTCTTCTCTCCTCAAATTTCATGAAATTGTTTTTAGGATCACGCGGGTATCTTGGAATCGTTCCGATGGTTTTGTGACGAGAACATTGTTCTTGGTGCCTCCTGACATTTAGGGGTTGTGGCAGTGTCCCGGGGAGTTGAGCTCTGAGGTGTTGTCGTCACAATTTTATCGTTGCACTTCTGGAATACTTGAGTTCGCCGACATCGGAAATCTCTTTTATGCAGTTGTTGGTGAGATAACCTCGACGCCACCCAGTACTGGGGCGGGAGTTCGGGAGTATTGCCATAACTCATATAACGGATGCTTTTTGAAGGTTGAGGTAAATGATTTCCGAAGGTTTCTTGGTTATGTGTTGAAGGATGGATACAGCTGGATGTAGGATTTGCTAGTTTTGGGTGAGATATTATGCTTCCCCTGTATCCCCAACACCTGATTGCATAACCAGAAAGTTTCGGGAGTTTCATAGGTGGGAATTCAAGCAGCTTTAGTATTTCTTCCCATAGATATTTGGTTTGTGATTGGGTAATCCTTACCACTTATTTGTTCATATCCGTACCTTGTTGCTTTATTGAACTACCTTTATCTAAGTGGCTTCTCAACTTAATGGAAGTGTGATGATTTACTTTGGAATTCATTCGTTCATTCTTGTTCGAATGTTAAGGCTATATGTTGCAATTTCGATCCATTGATTCAGCTTGAATATTTGTCTTTCAAGATGCTAATGGATGTCAACCTCTTTAGGATGGCTCCTCCAACGCATCAGAATCCGAACCCTCCGCCACCACCTCCACCTCCGGAGGCATGGCAAGCTGTCATGGCAGCCCCAACACCAACAATTAGATGCATTTGCAACTCTTGCAAGAGCGCAACCAAGGTCAAGGCAACCAAGGATATCAAGGCCAAGGCAACAATCAGCCTTAGCTTGCTACCTTCAACCAGTTCCTCACAAACCAGCTGAAGTCCTTCAGCCACTGTGTCGAGGCCACAGACACCGACGACTAGCTCGTGGATATGTGCAAACATTTTGAGTGTAGCAATGTCAGGCCTGAGGACTTTGCCAAGTTTGCTTCGTTTCAACTCAAGGATCAAGCTGATGAGCGGTATCAACAATACAGAGATTCCAATGGAGGTCGTGTGATTACCTGGGATGATTTCCACCAAGACTTCAAAGCTCATCACATTCCACAAAGTGTTGCTGAGAGTAAGCGTGAGGAGCTCTGCAATCTCAAGAAAGGCAGCATGTCTGTGTATCAATACAATATCCAGTTTTAGAAACTCGCTCGCTTCGCCAAACAAGACGTCCCTGATGAAAAGAGTATGATTTATCAATTAAGAGGTGGCCTCAGAGAAGATCTGCAATTAGCTCTCGTGCTTCTTGAGCCGACTAAGTATGATGAATTCTACAACATGGCACTAAATCAAGAAGCTGCTTAGCTCAAGTGTGAGGCATCCAAGAAGAGAGTCAGGGATGCAGTTCAATCTTCTTCTTCATTTCAAGTGGCAGCTAAGCAACAGAAGTTCTGGTTGCATCCTCCTGCTCCATTTCGTCAGCCTTATCAACAGAAGAGTAAAGGTGGCAATGGATCTTCCCACCCACCCAACCCAGGCTATCAGAACGAAGCTTAGTCTCATACTCCAAGGTCGAGTGCTCCTTATCACTGTCCGCTCTCAGAGGTTACTTGCAACAAGTGTCAGCAGACAGGGCACTATGCAAACAAGTGTTTCAACCAAAGGTGCCTTCCTCCTCCTCCTCATGTGAGATCTGCTAGCAATGCAGTGGTCAAGCATAATTCCAAGTTTGCGAAGGTCAACATGATGAACGCAGCTCAGGCAGAGGACTCTTCAGAAGTGATCATGGGTAATCTTCCTGTTAATGATTTTCCTGCAAAAGTTCTTTTTGACACTGGTGCATCGCTTAGTTTCATCTCAAGACCATTTGCATCTAAGCATGAGTTGGCTTTCCAAGATTTGCCTAGACCGTTAGCCATTGTCTCACCAGGTAAATGCTTGTACGCAAGCTACATAGTTCCAGATGTTTCTATCAAGATGGGTGACTATAAATTTCTGTCCTCTCCAATTGTTCTTGGTGACTCGGATATTGATCTAATTCTCGGCATGGACTGGCTTTCTAAGCACAAGGCTCAGCTTGATTGTGCTGCCAGAGAAATTCAATTGACACACTCTTCTGATGAAGTGATCATCTATGCCGCTCGTGACGAAACCATTCGGCTGTTTTCTCTCAATGAGAAGGGCGAGTTGAATGCCATCTCTCAGATTCCAGTCGTATGTGAATATCAAGACGTCTTTCCATAAGAGCTTCCGGGAATGCCTCCTCACCGACCAGTTGAATTCGTTATTGATCTGGAGCCTGTCACGGAACCTGTTTGCAAAAGTTCTTACAAGCTTGGACCAGAGGAGTTGAAGGAGTTGAAGAAACAACTCGATGAACATGAGCGTATGGGTCTGATCAGACCTAGTTCTTCTCCATGGGGTTGGGGTGTTCTTTTTGTCAAGAAGAAGGATGGAACGGAACGCCTCCGCATCGACTACCGTCCATTGAACAAGAAAACAATAAAGAACAAGTACCCACTTCCCAACATCAATGAGCTTTTCGAGCAACTCAAGGGTGCTCAAGTTTTCTCCAAGCTTGACATCTGTATGGGCTATCATCAGATTCGCATTCATGAACAAGATATTCCGAAGACAGCATTAAGAACAAGTTGTGGTTCTTATGAATATAATGTCATGTCTTTTGGCCTTGTCAATGCTCCTCCAATGTTCTCTCGCATGATGAACTTCATCTTCAACCCTTTCACAAATGATTTTGTCCTGGTGTATCTCGATGATATTTTGGTCTTTTCCAAGAATAAGGAGGATCACGCCAAGCATTTGAGATTGGTGCTGAACAAACTCAGAGAGCATCAATTCTATGTGAAGTTTTCCAAGTGTGAGTTCTGGCTTGACGAAGTTCTTTACCTTTGTCATATCATCTCCACCAAGGGCATCGTTGTTAATCCCGAGAAGGTGTCTGCAATTGTGAATTGGGAACCTCCTCAAAATGTCAAGCAGCTCCGCAGTTTTCTTGGGCTTGCAAGCAATTGTCGAAGATTCATTGAGAATTTCTCTAAGATTGCAAAGCCTCTTTCCAACCTCCTCCAGAAGCATGTCAAGTATATCTAGACGCCTGAATGTGATGTTGCTTTCAACACCCTCAAAGAGAAGCTAGTTACAGCTACTGTCTTGACTCCTCCTGATGAATCCAAGCCATTTGAAGTTTTATGTGATGCCTCCCTGCAAGGTCTCGGTGTTGTGTTAATGCAAGAGAATAAAGTTGTTGCATATACCTCTCATTAGCTAAAGTCCAACGAAAGGAACTACCCCACTAACGACCTTGAGTTGGCAGCAGTTGTCCATGCATTATTAACATGGAGACATCTCTTGTTGGGAAGGAAAGTGGACATCTTCACAGATCATAAGAGCCTCAAGTACATCGTCACTCAACCCAACCTCAACCTCAGGCAGACTCGTTGGGTCGAAATAATTCAAGAATACAATCCGAGTATTGAATATACTCCAGGAAAGGCCAATGTCATTGCAGATGCTTTGAGCAGGAAGGCTTACTGCAACAGCTTAACTCTCAAGCCCTTCCAACCGGACCTTTGTGAAGCTTTCCTCAAACTAAATCTCCAAGTTATTCCTCAAGGCTTTGCTTGCCAATCTTCAAGTCTCTCCTACTTTGGAAGATCAAATTCATGAGGCACAACTTCTTGATTCCATGGTGAAGAAGGTGAAATATGGGATTGCCAAGAGCCAACCCAAGTACAAGTGCTATAGCATTCATGACAAAGACACTCTATTCTTCAAGGATCGAATTGTGGTTCCTAAAGGTGATCTAAGGAAAGTCATTATGAACGACGCGCACAATTCCCTTCTATCCGTTCATCTTGGAAGTACAAAGATGTACCATGACCTCAAGCAGTCGTATTGGTGGACTCGAATGAAGTGAGAAATTGCTTAGTTCGTGAATGAATGTGATGTCTGTAGAAGGGTGAAAGCAGAACACCAACGGCTAGCTGGTCTCCTCCAACCTCTTGCTATTCCAGAATGGAAGTTTGACCATATTGAGATGGACTTCGTGACTAGATTTCCCAAGTCCAAGAGCGGAAATGATGCTATCTTTGTGGTCATCGACAAGCTTACTAAAGTGGCTCATTTCGTTCCAATCATTGAATCTATCACAGCAGCTCAGCTGGCAGAGCTATACACCTCCAGGATTATCTCCTTGCCCAGCATTCCGCAATTGATATCTTCATATTGTGGAAGCATCTTCACTTCTAAGTTCTGGGATTCCTTTCAGAAGGCCATGGGCACCACCATTCGCTTCAGCACAGCCTTCCATCCTCAAACTAGTGGCCAAGTCGAGCGAGTCAATCAAATCCTTGAAGATATGCTCAGGGCTTGTGTCATTTCCTTCGGTATGAAGTGGGAAGATTGTCTTCCATATGCTGAGTTATCCTACAACAACAGTTTCCAAGTGAGTTCGGGCAAGGCCCCATTCGAGATTCTCTATGGCAGAAAGTGCCGTACTCCTCTTAATTGGTCAGAGACTGGTGAACGCCAACTTCTTGGCAATGACTTAATCACAGAAGCTGAAGAAATGTGTAAAGTCATCCAGGAAAATCTGAAAGCCATGCAATTGTGCCAGAAGAGTTACTATGATAGCAAGCACCGTGACTTGGCTTTCGAGATCGGAGACCATGTCTACCTCCGCGTCTCTCCAATGAAAGGCACTCATCGCTTCGGTATCAAAGGGAAGCTTGCCCCTAGATACATGGGTCCTTTCAAGATCATTGGCAAAAGAGGTGATCTCTCCTATCAACTTGAGCTTTCGTTCAACTTCGCAAACATGCACGATGTGTTTCATGTGTCACAACTTCGCAAGTGCTTCAAGACTCCTGAGCGCACCATCAACTTCGAAGAGATTGATCTCCAAGGAGACCTGACTTATCATGAGCATCCCGTTGCTATTCTTGAAGAAACCAGACATAAGACTCGCAACAAGTCTATCAAATTCCTGAAAGTGAAGTGGTCACACCATTCCAACCGAAAAGCCACCTAGGAACGCGAGGACCACCTCCGTTCTGAATATCCGAAGTTCTTTCAGTCCTAGATCTCGGGGCAAGATCCTTTCGTAGTGTTGGAGTGTTGTAACACCCGGATGAAACTTGCCATAATTGTAACTCTGACTCTGCCATTTTCAACTTTAAGTTATGAGATTCCCTTCGTGGTTAGGTTTTGTCTTCATTTTGCAGTTTTTTCATGTCATGCATTTCATATCATGTCATCATGTGTATCGCAGTTGCATACGTGTTCGTCTGATGCATCCGAGCATTTTCCCCGTTGTCTGTTTTGCAATCTGACACTCCTACGTCCTCCGGCGTACCCCTCTTGCCTCTTTTCGTGAGCTGGTGTTAAACGTTCTCAGAATGGACCGATATTTGC
The DNA here is from genome assembly GCF_018294505.1 of Triticum aestivum. Taxonomy (NCBI): domain Eukaryota; kingdom Viridiplantae; phylum Streptophyta; class Magnoliopsida; order Poales; family Poaceae; genus Triticum; species Triticum aestivum. The sequence goes on along the minus strand of NC_057803.1, from coordinate 302,947,126 downwards.
CAAGTGGCCTTGGTACACCACTGGTAGACCGCCTGTCAAATTTCGTGCCATTTGGAGTCCGTTTGATGCTCCAACAGTTAACCGGAGAACCTCAAAGGCCTCTTGTATGTTGCAGCCCAAACCCCTCCAAAACGGCCCAATAACCCATCCAAACCACTCCCATGTCCTCCGTCGTTGGCTCACGATCGCGTGGTCGAAAACTACACTCCATTTGGACAATCCTACCTCCTCCTACCTATAAATATGTGCACTCCTCCGAAAATTCGGGTCCCAAACCCTAGCTCACCCTCTCCTCGCGCTGCTGGACACGTCCGGGCCAAGCCGGACACATCCGCCGCTGCACCCGCACCAACCAGAGGGTGCCACGTGTCGCCGCCGCCGGCTCCCACGTTTACATGAGTGCCATCATATCTTCTGTGCCTTTTGGCTCATGGTCAGTATGGGACTTTTGTTCTATGCATTTAGTAGATTCATGATATGCCTTGCTTTCCTATGTTTTGTTCCTATAGTATGTTATTTGCTTGCTCTAAACATTGCTTCCTGATGTTATTCCTGGCATGTTAGTATTTTCAATAAGTCTATGAAGCTGATATCTTTTATGCTTTTGCCATGCTTGTTTGAACTGCTTTTATGTGATTTAGCCGTATCTCAGTGTTCATGTTTTGTCAACCATCTTGAGTACGTCACTTTCATATACTTTATTGCTATATTGGAGTGTAGTAGCTTAGTTTCTTGTTGCATTCTAGATGGCATCGTGCTGTTAATCATAGAATTGTGCCATTCTTGTTTTGCTTGCCATTTGCAAACCGTGCCTCCGTTTCCGGCGATCTTTATATCGATTTTGACCGAAATCATCTCATCTTTGCAGAGGCACACTTGGTTTGCCATGTTGATTCCTTGTTCATACTTTTCCTTCTGGAGCACGCATATGCATTGCATATCATGTCTTGCATATCATGCCATGTTTTGCATCATGTTGATTGTGCATTGCATCGTGTTTCATTGTTGGACCTTTGCTTGTGTTCTTGCTTTGGGTAGATCCGGGAGACGAGTACGTGATCGAGGAACCTGTTGAGTACGCTAACGAGGATCAAGATTTCGTCAACTCTGAGAACTTTGCAGGCAAGATGACCATACCCTCGAAATCACTTCTATCTTTGCTTTGCTAGTTGTTCGCTCTATTTCTATGTCGCGCTACCTACCACTTGATATATCATGCCTCCCATTTTGCCATGTCAAGCCTCTAACCCACCTTTCCTAGCAAACCATTGTTTGGCTATGTTACCACTTTTGCTCAGCCCCTCTTATAGCGTTGCTAGTTGCAGGTGAAGCTGAAGTTTGTTCCATGTTGGAACATGGATATTGCTGGGATATCATTATTATATCTTGTTTACTTTAATGCATCTATATACTTGGTAAAGGGTGGAAGGCTCGGCCTTATGCCTGGTGTTTTGTTCCACTCTTGCCGCCCTAGTTTCCGTCATACCAGTGTTATGTTCCTTGATTTTGCGTTCCTTACGCGGTTGGGTGTTATGGGAACCCCTTGACAGTTTGCTTTGAATAAAACTCCTCCAGCAAGGCCCAACCTTGGTTTTACCATTTTCCACCTAAGCCTATTCCCTTGGGTTCCGCGGACTCAAGGGCCATCTTTATTTTAAACCCCCGGGCTAGTGCTCCTCTGAGTGTCGGGAAAACTTGAGAGTTGGTTTTAGTTGTATGTAGTGTTCATCCGGTGTGCCCTGAGAACGAGATATGTGCAGCTCCTATCGGGATTTGTCGGCACATCGGGAGGCTTTGTTGGTCTTGTTTTACAATTGTTGAAATGTCTTGTAACCGGGATTTCGAGTCTGATCGGGTCTTCCTAGGAGAAGGAATATCCTTCGTTGACCGTGAGAGCTTGTGATGGGCTAAGTTGGTACACCCCTGCATGGTTTTGAACTTTCGAAAGCCGTGCCCGCGGTTATGGGCAGATGGGAATTTGTTAATATGCGGTTGTAGAAAACTTGACACTTAACTCAATTAAAATGAATCAACCGCATGTGTAGCCATGATGGTCTCTTTTCGGCGGAGTCCGGGAAGAGAACACGGTCTCGTGTTGTGCTTGAACGTAAGTAGCTTCAGGATCACTTCTTGATCATTTATAGCTTCTCGACTGTGCTTTGCTTCTCTTCTCGCTCTCTTTTGCATAAGTTAGCCACCATATATGCTAGTGCTTGTTGCAGCTCCGCCTCACTACCCTTTTCATACCATTAAGCTTAAATAGTCTTGATCTCGCTGGTGTGAGATTTCTGAGTCCCCATGACTCACAGATACTTCCAAACACATGCAGGTGCCGATGATGCCAGTGCAGGGGGCGCTACCGAACTCAAGTGGGAGTTCGACGAGGATTCGGGCTGTTACTATGTTTCTTTTTCGGATGATCGGTAGAGGAGCCCAGTTGGAACAATCGAGGTTCTAGCATTTGGGGTTGTCTTTATTTATTTTGGTTCCGTTGTCGGACCTTTGAATGTACCTTGGTTGATATATGACTATTTATGTATTGTGTGAAGTGGCGAGTGTAAGCCGACTCTTTATCCCTTTATTATTCAGTACGTGGGATGTGTAAAGATTACCCCTCTTGCGACATGCCTACCATGCGGCTATGCGTCTAAGTCGTGCCCCAACACGTGGGAGATATATCCGCATTGTGGGTGTTACACACGGCCAAGCTCTTCAAATCCCTCACGGCCTATTCCTCAAGCAACATCCTCAAAAGCAGCTCCAGGTCCCTGTGTTGCAAAATCCTCAGCAACTGCTGCAAAGTCCTGAGCACCTGTGCATCTTTCCTCGTACCAAAGGACTACAGGAATCTCAATTGCTTTAGGAGCATCTGCAAGTTCCTCAGCTCCACCTTAGTCCTCAACTTCTCCGACATTGCTGAAGAAAAAGGCTGCTTCTGGATGCGGGTCTAGGCCAAGCCCTGACAAGAAGCAGGTTGCCTTTCAAGTCCCTTCAAGCGACGATGAAGCTGATGATGAAGAATTAGCTGAAATCATCAGAGAATGGTAGCAAAGGGCCGCTAGAGACAATGGCAGTGAAGTGCCACTCTTGCTTGATCCAAAGTTGATCCTTTATTTCATCGATCTTTGGCACAAGGACCGAAATACTCCACTACCTGATCTGAACCTCACGCCTGGCAAGAGCCACATGCTCAATGCCTTTATAGGCAAAGAAATCTGGAAATTTGAGAAGGACAGACATGCAAAGAAAGCTCAGTACAAGAAGGAGTGTTTTCTGAAGAAGAATGTTGTAAACATGTCTCCCGAAGAACTTGTGAATCTACAAAAGCAGACCAAAGACCTCAGCGATGAATTTGACGCGTATCGTGCAGATTGGCTAGGTGCCTAAATCAGATTTGTCAAACTGGCTAAGGGTTTCAAACTGAAGGTTGCATCTACATAACAACAAGAAAGTCCTTAGGTTGAGACATCTGCTCAGCCTACTTAAGAACATGCAAGCACAACTTATGAAAATCAGACTGTTGAAGAAAATGAGAGTACCAGGGCTGCTGAAGAAATTCTAGCCTCTGAAGAAACTGCCAGAGCAACCTCCAATGTTGCGCCCGAAGAACAAACCAGGCCAGTTGAAGCATCTGCTACTACGCCTAAGGAAACTGAACATGCCAGGGCAACTGCATCAGTTGTGAAAGAAGAAACTGAACCAATTTCATCTGCTCCTCCTGCAAAGTCATCACAGATGAAAAGTATCAACCTTCCTTCACGATTAGAAGTGAAGAAGACTAAAGCTATGGAGATGGCAGCTGTGAAGAAAAGGAAAGCATCGACAACTACAAAATCTTCAGCTCCTAAGAAAGTGAAGACTTTGATAAGCTCATTCACTAACCCAATTTATGATGTTCCTATCTCGATCGTGCCCTCAAAGGAGATTGTTCCCTTTGGTGAGGAATATGTCATACCTGATGACATGGATGAAGAAAATCCTTCTGCTGCTTCTTCAGAGCAGTTGGATGAAGAAATTGAAGTGGATAACATCCCTTCACCCAGCTGGTATCATCACCTATGCCTTAGTTCATAGCTGAAGAGGCAGGCATTGAAGAAATTGGTGAAGAAGATGAGGATGTGGATATTGGCTCTACCACTCCTGTGCTCAATAATGATTATTGGGAAAGAATTCACCCCAATTCACCTTTGACCACTCCACTGCATCAGATCCCTCAGTCCCCATTTCAAACTGAAGAAATTCCCCATTTCAAACTGAAGAAATTCATACGGGCTCTAATGGACCTCATGCCTCACTTCTGTCTATTCCAGAAGAAGATCCAGCCACTAGTGCTGAAGAAATGGAGGCCAAGACTACAACTGATGAAACTGCTACTAAAATTCCTCAGTCTGTGGCTCCAGAGGTTGTGGGCCCGGAGGCTGTAAAGCCATCCACTATAAATATTCAGCTGAAGCTACAAAATCCTCATACGAAGAAGAAAAAATTTAAAGCCGGTGATTTCTTTGCTGAGCATCATTTCTTAACGAATTATAATCCCTATGACTCTACAAGACTTTGGTGCAAGCGCTTCTGGATGGCTAGCGAAATGAACTTCTATTTCTCACTGCTATTCGATAAGGACAAGATTTTTGAACATTGTAAAATTACTCATGTCGACATGGAATCACCCCTTGCTTCCAACCTGTCCGCAGTGTTCTTCATGACGCTGGGCTGCTGAGCTTCTGTGCTGACATCTGTGACTCATTCTTCAATTTTATGCTACACTCCATCTTAGTGGCAATGTGGAAGATGTGAATTCTTGGTTGCTAGACTGGATGACCGAGAATAATCATTATAAATAATCGGCCTCTGAATTGCTTCATGCCATTCCAGTCAGTCCTCGTGTTGAAGGTGCAAGGCTTGTCTATGAAGAACCTGAACTCTCCAGTCACTTGATGCAAGTGCTGATGAAGCCACTGAAGCCTAGCCAAGCTCCAAGGACCACATTCCTCGTCAAGGAATTGCTTTATGTGCCAAGGGCAGTATATTGCATCTTGACCAAAACCCTCAGTCCGTCAAGGGCCACAACTCTGATGAAGAACAGGTTGTTGCCATAATGAAGAATCTGATGTTGAATATCATACATGGTATTCCTATCAACTACCATGATTTCTTCATGAGGACTTTGGCCAATGTTGCTCTGTCACCTTTTGAATTGAAGTCTTATTGTTGGTGTCAAAACCGGCGGATCTCGGGTAGGGGGTCCCGAACTGTGCGTCTAGGCCGGATGGTAACAGGAGACAAGCGACACGAAGTTTTACCCATGTTTGGGCCCTCTCTATGGAGGTAAAACCCTATGTCCTGCTTGATTAATATTGATGATATGGGTAGTACAAGAGTAGATCTACCACGAGATCGAGGAGGATAAACCCTAGAAGCTAGCCTATGGTATGATCATTGATGTGTATGTTGTCCTACGGACTAAAACCCTCCGGTTTATATAGACACCAGAGAGTCCCATATACACATCCCATATACACCGGATAGTCCAGGAGTCTGGCTATCCGAACACCCCCTAATCCAGGACTCCCTCAGTAGCCCCTGAACCAGTCTTCAATAACGACGAGTCCGACACGCAGATTGTCTTCGGCATTGCAAGGCGGGTTCCTCCTCCAAGTACTTCATAGAATATTTTGAACACAAAGATAGTGTCCGGCTCTGCAAAATAAGTTTCCACACATTGCCATAGAGAGAATAATATTTACACAAATCTAATCTGTTGACGTATTCCGTAGTGTGACATCACACCACGGCCAAGCTTTTATTCGAACCGTTTTACTGTCCCATCCCCGCGCGTTATGCGAGGCGGTTTCCTTGGCACGTCTTGTTGAAGCAGAGATCGTGTCCCCTTATTCCGGGATTCTCATCAATACGGGCGTGGGTAACCCAACCACGCCATTGATTACGGCGCTTGGAGATAAGCGAGTCTTACCAGGCTGGTGGGGACATGTAGTTGCGTCCACCCATATAAGGGGATAAAGATCCACCTTTTCACCTACGCCTTCTTCCTCCTTCGCCTATCCATTCTTGCGCACTCGAGCTCCAGCGCCCAAGTCCGCACTCCCCACCTCAACCTTCTCCAGTCATGTCCGGAGCGGGAGGCAAGTGGATGGTCTCCTCCGTTAAGGCGGGACACATCAAAAGATTAAGGAAGGTCGGATACTTGTCCAATGACATTGCGCACCGGCTTCTCGAGGAGGGGCAGCTCATCCCTACCCCTAGGCCCATGAGAGGGTGGTGTTCCTCCCCCATTTCCTCCGCGGACTGGGTTTCCCTCTCCATCCATTTCTCCAGGGGCTCATGTTCTACTATGGCCTAGATTTCCACAATCTGGCCCCGAATTTTGTCCTCAACATGTCGGCGTTTATCGTCGTGTGCGAGGCCTTCCTCCGCATCCGCCCCATTTCGGCCTATGGCCCAAGACTTTCAACGTCAAGCCGAAAGTGGTGCGTGGTAGCCAGGCGGAGTGCGGAGGTGCCATGGTGGGCAAGATGGCCAACGTCCTCTGGATTGAGGGCTCCTTTGTGGAGACCCTGAAGGGGTGGCAATCGGGGTGGTTTTACATCACCCAGTCGCGCGATGCCGAATGGGTCGCACCCCCTGAGTTCCGGTCCGGACCCCCAACGCGGCTCACGTCCTGGAAAGAGACGGGCCTGTCGTGGGGTAAAAAAGGAGAGCTGACCGGACTCCAAACATGCGTCAAAACCCTGGTGGACAAGAAGCTCAAACTTGTCAATGTTGTCCAGGTTATGCTCATCCGCTTGATCCTCCCGTGCCAACAACAGGCTTTCAACCTGTGGGAGTTTGACCCAGCGCGGCACCAAACTCTGAGCAGGCTCTTCGACATGACGTATGAAGATGCCTGGAAGGTGCTTTTCAAGGGCGCCGAGGCTCCCGCATCTGCTACTAAGGATCGCGGATTCAGTGCGCAGTGTCACGCTCTCGCGGTAAGCTGTTTTTTTTCCTTTTACAGGGTATCAGTTTTTCATAGTTTGACTCCATGCGGGATCTAAGCTCCCTGTCCTTTAATAGGATTGGCAGGTGACGTCCGGATAGATCAACTGTCCGGCTCCATTGCCCGAAGGCCCAGCGGACGCTCGCTTGACGAGGCTGCTGGTTTCTGCACCCTATGTGGTGCCGGAGAAGAAGGTCAAGAAGAAGGCCATGGGGACTCGAAAGAGTGCCCGGCGCCCGGAGGTGTCGGATTCATCATCCGACAAATCCAAGATGCACTCCTCCCACGAAGACGAGGAGGAGGAAGAAGAGACCCCTCCCCCTCCAGCGGGGGAAGGGAAGAAAAGGAAGGCCGCCCCAACTGGGGAGGCCGAAGGGTCCAAGAAGGGGAAAACCCTTCCTCCGGACTGCTCCACCGACGCCGACGGCGGCGGAGAGGAGTGGGCGCCCAGGGCCAAGCCCCTGGCCAAATCGTAAGTATCCGGATACCAGAGTAATTCATAGTATTCCTTTATTGCACAGCTTTCCCTCATGTCGAATATGTTTATGCAGCCCACCCAAAGACCGGCTCGACGCGTCGTTGAGCGGCTCACTGGACTCGTCGGATGTGAACTCGCTTCTGACGGCTTCCTCCCCCCGCCCTACGGACAACACCGAAGTGTTGTCCCACCAGGTTCCAAGCCAGGAGGAGGTGGTCCTGGAGACGCCGCAAGGCGACCTCCCGGACTCCAGGAGCAAAGGGGATGAAACCCCCCAGGGCTCCAAGTCCGGCTCTAGGCCGAACACCGCTCTGGAACCTTCAGAGGTTCCAGAGTCCGGCGGGAGACCTCCTTCCAAGGGGAGCAAGTCCGTCGTGCCAGTGGCCCCCGTCCAACCGGAGGCACCGGACAATATGTTGGAGGCGCTCCAAGGCGCCTCCATCGACGAGGAGCACCGCGCTATTATGAGTGCGGTGGTCCAGAAGGTTCAGTCCGCCAAGAGCGGACTGACTGAAGCTTGTACTAGCCTTTTGACAGGCTTTGAGGTAAGTAAAGAATGTGTAAATAATAGTACCGCATAGACAGTAGCCCCTGATGCTCTGTTTGGCGTTCGGGAAGAAAAGCCGAATAGAGGATCAAATAGAATTCGCAGGAGTCTAACAAAACTGAGTCAATATGCGTATGCAGGCTTCCCTGCTTGCGTCTGCCGCACTGACTGTGGAAGTGGACACGCTAAAGTAGAACCTCGAGCGGTCCGAGCAAGAGCTCGAGCGTGCCAAGAAGCAGCTCGAGGATAATGAAGGTAAGAATTACCTTGTTAAAAATATATATAAAAAGGTGCAATTGCAAAGAATGACAGGATTATCGTGGCTATTGTAGGGGCCACGTCTGAAGTGGCGACCCTTAAGCAAGCGTTGGTCGAGGCCGAGAAGAGTGCGGCCTCGGAGCGCACCGAGCGGGAGAAATATGAGGCCGAGGATGGCAAGGTGCGGCAAGAGCTCCAGGCTCTCATGGAAAAACATGAGAGTTTGGAGCTTGGCTCGAAGACGCAAGCGTCCGAGCTCGCGGTGGCTATTGAAAATGCCAAATCTGCCAAGGCCGAATCCCAGAAGACCCTCCAGGAGTTGGATGAGGTGAAGAAGATAGCGGCGGGTAAGGCATTCTTTATGCAAATCAAACACATAAACGTGAGTTACTTGTTACTTACCTGAATCCGGAGTTCTCCAGGAGTGTTCGCAGATCTTCCCCGAAGTGTGTCCGATGCTGCCGCGTTCTATCGAGCCGAGGAGGGCAGCTCGACGGAGAAGGTGTTCTGGTCTCAGTACGCTGAGGCCGGACACCCCGTGCCCCTGAGCGACCAGCTGAAGCAAGTGGTCGAGCTCCACAAGGCGGCCGAACAGGCCATGAAGGGCCTTATTGTTCGGCTGTGGCCTAGAGGGGCTCTGCCTGGGAGCTATTTCAGGTTGGTGCGGCGGCTGGTGGAGGCCTGTCCAAGGCTCGAAGTCATCAAGCGCTCCGTCTGCATTGAGGGTGCCCGTAGGGCCCTTGCCCATGCTAAGGTGCACTGGGGCAAGCTGGATGCTGAGAAGCTTGTGAAGGACGGGCCACCTCCGGGGAAAGAGCATCGCAAGCCCGAGAATTACTATAAGGATGTTCTGAAGGGTGCCCGCCTTGTGGCGGATGAATGTTCTAGGGATGTAATTTTTGAGTGAAACTTGCTCGTTTTGTCCTGTGTGCTGAAAACTTGTTTATATGCGCTAAGAAATGCTGTTGGAATTTAAAATATTACCTTCTGCGCGGCTGTTTATCAATTCTGAGAGATGGTGAGTCGTCAGCTTCTGCCCCCGTGCCGCTAGTGCTGGGGTGTTCGGGGATAAACCTGAGTGCTCTTTTTCCCATGTTTGGGTCCTTCGAGGGAGGCGCTCAGCCCAACGAACAAGGCAATTAGACTATAATGCGTGAACACTCTCACTTAGCCATAGAATTCTATAATTTTAAATTTCGGCGAAGCCCCTGGTATTCGGAGGACCGAGTTCGGGGCGCTATCCACGCCTTGGCCGGACAGAGCCGGCTCCTCGCCCTAAGCGCCATAAGTCTTTAGGGACTCAGAAAAACCTCTCGAACAGCGACCAGCTCACGCTTCATCATGACAGTCAGTTTGACCTTTCTCCACTGAGGTGCTCGACCCAGCTCAACCGGGGCACAATCGCAGTGGTTCTCCTAGTGCTACCTTAGCCAATATAGCGGAACATAAGGCACCAAAACATAGGAGCCGGGCAAACCCAACTATTGACCCAAGACATGATTCAGGGCCGATGCATATAATGCTATAAGTTCGGGGTGCCGCACTTGTTAAAGTGTTCGGACTTCTCACACCATATTGAGGGGTACTAAAGCCCCTGGCGTATTTTGGCAGTACCAACGTGTACGGGTGCAACATGTCATTAAGGAACATATATAAAGAAAAAAGGTAATGCAAAAATAGACGAAACCTATGCATTGTTTATTAAAAAGATGTGCGATCAAGGCAGAATGATACAAATAATGCGATGAGTGGAAGGTTGGACTAGTTAACATGTCCATTCCAGGGGCAAGCTGCGGAATAGTATGCGGAACGGGTATACTGCTCATGATAGAGACCACCTGGGAGTTCCGTCGTGCGGCGTGGCTTGTCTGCTTCCCTAGTTCTTGCATCGTTTGTGCGGCAATTGAACCGCCGAACAGGCCTTCCGAAGGATGAAGTCCTGAAAGTAGGAGAAAATTAAAAAATTGGCAGCCCCTGGTACGGTTTAAGCCGTGTTTTGGGCGTGCCGTGATGGTGCCCCTCCCCCTGTGCCCATGGTATCTCTAGAGCGTAGTTATGTACGCGAAGTACTGGCGTCGCCTTTTTGCGAGGGTTGGGGTTGGGGCCGCATTGCTACGCCTGCTCGGATCGTGCCAGGCGGTCTTGTTGTAGGTTACTCCGGGCGCGCTTGACGGTGTCTGGTCATTTAGTGGCCGGACTAGAGAACTGCCTGGAGAGGCTGCTTTGAACTTCCGCTGCAAGGGCCGCCGTGTGCTCCTCCATTCGGAGGGAGTGTTCGGTGTTTCCATTGATCGTAATTACTCCTCGAGGGCTTGGCATCTTGAGCTTAAGGTATGCGTAATGCGGTACCACATTGAACTTAGCGAATGCAGTTCGCCCGAGTAGTGCGTGATAGCCACTGCGAAACGGGACTATGTCGAAGATTAACTCCTCGCTTCGGAAATTATCCGGAGATCCGAAGACCACTTCATGTGTGACTGAGCCTGTACAGTTGGCCTCTACACCTGGTATTACACCTTTAAAGGTCGTTTTGGTGGGCTTAATCCTCGAGGGATCTATGCCCATTTTCCGCACTGTATCCTGGTAAAGCAGGTTCTGGCTGCTGCCGCCGTCCATAAGGACTCTAGTGAGATGAAATCCGTCAATAATTGGGTCTAGAACCAATGCGGCGAATCCGCCATGACAGATGCTAGTGGGATGGTCCCTTCGATCAAATGTGATCGGGCAGGAGGACCATGGGTTGAACTTTGGGGCGGCTGGCTCTACCGCGTATACGTCCCTTAACGCACGATTCCGCTCCCTTTTGGGGACATGGGTTGCGTATATCATGTTCACCTTCCGCACTTGTGGGGGAAAACCCTTCTGTCCACTATTGTTCGGCGGCCGGGGCTCCTCGTCGTCATCGCTATGCAGCCCCTTGTCTTCATTTTCGGCGTTTAACTTGCCAGCTTGCTTGAACACCCAACAATCCCTGTTGGTGTGATTTGCTGGCTTTTCGGGGGTGCCATGTATCTGGCACGAGCGGTCGAGTATTTGGTCCAAACTGGACGATCCCCTAGGATTCCTTTTGAATGGATTTTTCCGCTGACCGGATTTAGAGCCTCTGAATCTGGCATTAACTGCCGTATCCTCAGCATTGTCTCCGTTAATGTGGCGCTTCTGCTTGTTGCGATGCGACCTACCACTACTGTCCCTGGTGTCCGAATTACCAGGGTTCTTGGTCATATTGTTGCTACGAGCAAGCCAGTTGTCTTCTCCCGCGCAAAAGTGGGTCATGAGTGTCGTGAGTGCTGCCATAGATTTCGGCTTTTCCTGTCCAAGGTGCCGGGCCAGCCACTCGTCACGGATATTGTGTTTGAAGGCTGCTAGGGCCTTAGCGTCCGGACAGTCGACTATTTGATTTTTCTTTGTTAGGAGTCGTGTCTAGAATTGCCTGGACGATTCCTCTGGCTGCTGAATTACGTGACTTAGGTCATCGGCGTCTGGGGGTCGCACGTAAGTGCCCTGGAAATTGTTGAGGAATGCAGCTTCCAGGTCCTCCCAACAACTGATTGATCCTGTTGGCAAGCTGTTAAGCCAATGCCGAGCTGGTCCTTTAAGCTTGAGTGGGAGGTATTTGATGGCGTGGAAATCATCGCCGCGGGCCATGTGGATATGAAGGAGATAATCCTCAATCCATACCGCAGGATCTGTTGTGCCATCATATGACTCGATGTTTACGGGTTTGAAACTCTCGGGGATTTGATGATCCATTATTTTGTCTGTCCAGCAGAGTGGGAGTGCGGTGCCTCTGTACTGGGCTATATCATGACGTAGCTCCAATGAGCCTTGTCTACTGTGTTTGGCCCCGTCGAATTTGTGGCCGGTGTGATGGTTACCGTCTCGAGCCGTAGGGCGCCCACGCGATCCGTAGATCGATCTTGTTTGCCTTGGCTTGTCCTCCAACATGTCTCATAAGTCCGACGCATATTCCCGTGCCTTGGTACGGGGTGCGGCTTGAGTGGAGGGCCGAGAGGCCTCTCTGTCGCGACCACGAGGTGGCCGGTCAGCCGCATCAAGTGCTTCCTCCTCTAATCGGGGTAGCAACCTGCGATTTGGGTAGCTCTTGGAGGGGCGTTTGAGCTTATGCTCTTCGGCCGCAAGGACTTCAGTCCATCTGTCGACTAGCAAATCTTGATCAGCTCTAAGTTGTTGCTGTTTTTTCTTGAGGCTTCTTGCCGTGGCCATAAGCCTGCGTTGAAAACGCTTTTGCTCGACGGGATCCTCTGGCACGACGAATTCGTCGTCGTCGAGGCTTGCCTCGTCTTCGAAGGGAGGCATATAATTATCATCCTCGACCTCTCTGTCTGCCGCTCTCTCATGAGGCTAGTTTCTCTATCCTCCTATGCTAAATCTTGCTGGAGGGGGTTTTCTTTGGCGCTTTCCGGAGTATTATTATCTCCCGTGCTGGAATCACCGTGTTTGTTTTGGCGGGATTTTGAGTGGCGCCGCTGACGCCGGCGCTTAGGATGTTTCTTGGCGGGGTCATCCTCCGCTGTTCCATCGCCATCTCCCTCTTTTGGGGTGTCCACCATGTATATGTCATACGATGAGGTGGCTTTCCAGGGCCTAGTAGGCACTGGTTCTTCATCATCTCCTTCATTGGCGTCCATACCGTCGATGTCCTCGGAGTTGAAGTCGAGCATGTCGGTTAAGTCATCGACAGTGGCTATAAAGTGGGTGGTGGGTGGGCTTTGAATTTCTTCATCGTCCGTACCCCAACCTCGCTGACCGTAGTCCAGCCAGGGCTCTCCTGATAAAGAGAGAGACTTCAGTGACTTCAGGATATCGCCGAAAGGCGAGTGCTGAAAGATGTCCGCGGCAGTGAACTCCATGATCGGCGCCCAATCGGATTCGATCGGCAGGGGCGTAGAGGGTTCAGAGTCCGGAGAAGAGTCCGGCTCCTTGGAGTTACGAGTCTCGTAGAGTACGGGGCTGGTGCTTGGCTCAATCGCCGTTGGGGTCGCAGCCCCCGAGGTGGCGTCCAACCACCCATCCTCGATCGACGCAGTTGGCTCCGAATTAAGGGTCGGAGCCGATGCGGGTGTGGCCTCTAGGGCACTGTTCGACGGCAGAGCTAGATCATGCTCGTCGTGACAGTGCGGCGCGCTCGGCAGTGGCTCGAATCCGTCGAAGATCAAGTCCCCGCGGATGTCAGCCGTGTAGTTAAAACTTCCAAATCTGACCTGACGGCCAGGGTCGTAGCTTTCGATCTGCTCCAGACGGCCAAGCGAATTAGCCCGTAGTGCGAAGCCGCCGAAGACGAAGATCTGCCCTGGGAGGAAGGTCTCACCCTCGACTACATCACTATCGATGATCGTAGGAGCCATCGAGCCTGACGGCGACGACACAAAGGAACTCTCAATGAAAGCACCAATGTCGGTGTCAAAACCGGCGGATCTCTGGTAGGGGGTCCCGAACTGTGCGTCTAGGCCGGATGGTAATAGGAGACAAGGGACACGAAGTTTTACCCAGGTTCGGGCCCTCTCGATGGAGGTAAAACCCTACGTCCTGCTTGATTAATATTGATGATATGGGTAGTACAAGAGTAGATCTACCACGAGATCGAGGAGGCTAAACCCTAGAAGCTAGCCTATGGTAGGATTGTTGATGTGTATGTTGTCCTACGGACTAAAACCCTCCGGTTTATATAGACACCAGAGAGGGTTAGGGTTACACAAAGTCGGTTACAATGGTAGGAGATCTTCATATCCGTATCGCCAAGCTTGCCTTCCACGCCAAGGAAAGTCCTTTCCGGACACGGGACGAAGTCTTCAATCTTGTATCTTCATAGTCTAGGAGTCCGGCTGAAGGTATAGTCCGGCTATCCGAACACCCCCTAATCCAGGACTCCCTCACTTATGCTCCATGGATCATGAAATTCATCAGATCAAGGTATTCAATTCATTACCAGGCTGACTATCAAAATCATCTCTGCTACTTGCCACGAATTGAAGTCCTCAGACAGACTATTTCCTCAGCTGATGAGAAGGGCAAGGCTGCTGTTATTGATGAAGACACTCGTCCATTGGATGGATAGTTTCGCAAAGCTGCATCCTATTCCACCAATGATGACTCTGCAACACAAGACACTATCGCAAAAGCTTCAAAGCAAAATCCTCAAGCGACTGCTCTGCGTGTGATGACTGATCGTGACCTTCTCCTCAGTCTTCATCAGAAAGTGGATAGAAATCACAAGTGGGTCAAGCATCAGTTTGGTGCAATACTTCAGAACATGAAGTCTTTGACCACACTTGGGATATTCTGTCTAATCTTTATAGTGCTAAAGATCTCAAGGAGATGGAATTTCAACAACACTTTGACTGGGCGCAACCACCTTCGAAGAAATTCAAGGTCAAAGTTCCTCAGCTTGTTGCCAGCTCATATTCCTCATCGTGTGAAACGGATGAAGCCGAAGACTTGAACGACACCGCGATAGGCCCTACTCCAATGGACGACCCCCACAACACTGACGCTCCTCCATCGACATCATGATGATATTCTTCAGGGGCATTAGTCCTCATTTTTCGTCCCTTTTGGTCATTCGAAGACAATGGGGGAGAAATCTAAGTTAGTCTTCAAGTGGGTCTCTTATATGGGCGTTTTTTTGCTAAGTTACAACTCTTGCTCTTCTGAAGTGTTTGCTCTGATGAGTTGTAAACTTAAGTCTTATGGTGCTCTGACTCTTTTGAACTGCTTTTCTGCATGCTTATTTCTCAACCGCCTTAATGCACGCATGCTGAATTCGTCAGAGTCCATATTTGATCATGCATTTCAAATTCTTCATATCTTATGTTAAATGCATGTATGAATTACAAGATATAGGGGGAGATCTCAATAATATTACTCTACAATGTGCATTTGCTACTCAAAGCAAATTCCTCAAATATGCACATCTTCTGGGGGAGTTCTTCTTTATCTTGAAATCAAATTCCTCAATATCGGTATTTACACTTCATATGTTTATCCCCGTTGAAAACTTAACCTATATTGTCATCAATCACCAAAAAGGGGGAGATTGTAAGTGCATCTAGTGCCCCTTAGTGATTTTGGTGTATTAAAGACTTATAAGTTAAGTAACTAATGTGTTTGTGAGTGTACATAGGTCTATAAGACTATGAGGAGTTTGATATTAAACATGAAAGTCGACCCCTTAAAATGATTGTCTTCAGTTGAAGACTTTGGTGTTCTTGAAGACTTCCAAAGTGAGGAATTTGGTGTCACCCTAAAGACTTGATATTCATATGAGGATTATGAAACGTGAAGACTTTTGTTTTCGTAGTTTTATTTTCTCTTTCTTGAGTCATAGGCAACACCGTGCTATTAAAGGGGGTCGAGGTAAAACTAAGGAAAATTTTCCAAGTGATGCTCATATCAAAATCGTACACCTACCCAATCCTTTCGAGTGAAGCCATTGGAAATCTCATATAGTTCAGTGAATTTCTTCACTGATAGAGAGGAAGATCTTTTGTTCTTAGAGGAATTTGTTCTTACTGAGGAGTTAGGAATTCACCAATGCGGATTGCCTACAAGTGAGGAACATGATAGCCCTGTGGAATTTTAGAGCTCAAACATCTTACCGTTGCTGTGCTATGCGCCAGCTGTCCCAAAATATGTACCGTCCTAATGGTCATATCGTTGAAGGGCATTCATGTCTTATCATGTCGGGTTGCTCCCTAGGCTATAAATAGTTGCACCCTGCAACCACTTGTTGGTTGGCTGCTCTAAGAGAAACTAACACTTGCCATTGAGAGCATCCTGTCCTCTGAGGACATTGAGAGAAATTTATCAAGTGAGGAAAAACCTAAAGCCAAACATCTACGAACCAAAAGTGATTGGGCATCACTGAACAGATTATTCCTGTGTGGAACCGGCGCTTGTTACCTTTCAGGACTGCGTATCCTCCAGACGGTTAGGCGTCATTTTCTAGAGCATCCAAGAGGATATTTTGGATTGCCGAGTGACCGATTCTGTGAAGGTTTGGAAGTCACCTGAAGTCTTACCACGAGTGATTGGGTGAGGTCTGTGAGACCTTAGCTCAAGGAGAATATGGTGAGGACTGTGTGCCCTCAGATTTAAATACCTAGCCGCTCCAACCAGACGTACGACTATCACAACAGTTGGAACTGGTCTACCAAGTCATCTCCTTCACCAAGCTACTGGTTCTATTTCCAAAACCCTTTCATTTTCCTCATTCATGTGTTGATGAACTTGACTGTTACTGTTTGAAGACCTGGACTGAAGACTTCCTCAATTTCCTCAATCCTAATTCTCCAGTCACTCTGTCTTCAGCCTACTTATCCTGTTTATATGCTACTTGTGCTCTATGCTTTTTTTCATTTCATCATGATGACTATGCTACTGCTCTGTTATGCATGCACCTGAGTACTTATTACACTGCTAAGTAGTTCGTTACTTAGGAAATTCCTCACGTAGAATTTCCTCAGTGACGAATTTGTAAAAATTACCTATTAACCCCCCTATTGATGATATAACACACTTTCAACCTCTCCATGTACACGAGCCCTGGCCGTACATATGCGTAAGTAAGCGTGCGAGACCCCGCCCGTATGTATGTGCGTGGCCGTATTTTTTGGCAAGTGGTTGTATGTACGTGTACACGGTTTAGACTGGACTGTCTGAACTGCTACATCGAGGGCTCTACTACTACATGCGTTGCTACTTGCTCGATCGCGGTTCATCGTTGCACGGAGACCGATCGACCAATATGTATGTACACGTTCGCAACTAGACATACAACGTTATGTACGCTTCGATCGGGTGGGTCCCAATTGTCAGGGAGGATAAGTACGCACTTCCTTGCGTGCGAAGTTATAGTTGGTGGGTCCCAGCTGTGAGGGGAGGAATCATTTTTATTTTGCGAGTAATAAGGAGGCCCTTCCTTGTGTTCGAAGATGTAACTGGTGGGTCCAACTGTCAGCCTCACCGCCTAAAGTCCTCTTCTAATGGCTGTCATTCGCTGACCACGTTGATCACACCGCACCAAGAGCACCAAGGCAGTGGACGATGGTGAGTCCTAGGAAGGAAACGATGCAGAGTCAGGGAAGATGCGGTAGTGGATGCCCACGCAGAGGGGAGTATGAGGGTTGACTGCTTTGGCTGCAATGTTAGGCTTCTATCGCCGGAGAATAACAGGAGGTGTGCGTGAGTAGAGGGATGGCATGGCCAACGGTGGGTCTTTGCCAGGGGTAGTAGATTTCACTAGTGGCTTCTCTCGAGAAAAATAGCATATGGCAGGTAATTTTTTTACTGTTGGGAAATTGATAGAACTTCAAATAATTATGAAAATATCTAGGCAATGATCATTATATAGGTATCACGTCCAAGATTAGTATACCGACTCCTGCCTGCATCTACTACTATTACTCCACACATCGACCGCTATCCAGCGTGCATCTAGTGTATTAAGTTCATGGAAAAATGGAGTAATGTGATAAGAATGATGACATGATGTAGACAAGATCTATTCATGTAGGAATAGACCCCATCTTTTTATCCTTAATAGCAATGATACATACGTGTCATTTCCCCTTCTGTACTGGGATTGAGCACCGTAAGATCGAACCCATCACAAAGCACCTCTTCCCATGGCAAGAACAATCGATGTAGTCGGCCTAACTAAACCAAAGATTCAAAGAACAAATACGAGGCTATAAGTAATCATGCATATAAGAGATCAAGAGACTCAAATAACTTCCATGGATAAAAACATAGATCTGATCATAAACTGAAAGTCCATCGGATCCTAACAAACATGCCGCAAAAA
This sequence comes from Triticum aestivum, assembly GCF_018294505.1. Lineage (NCBI taxonomy): Eukaryota > Viridiplantae > Streptophyta > Magnoliopsida > Poales > Poaceae > Triticum > Triticum aestivum. The sequence goes on along the minus strand of NC_057803.1, from coordinate 302,929,023 downwards.
GAGTTAGATCAAATAGATCTCCAAGAGACCATTGTATAGAGGATCAAAAGAGAGGGAGGAAGCCATCTAACTAATAACTATGGATCCGTACGTCTACAATGAACTACTCATGCATCATCGGAGAGACACCAATGAGGATGATGAGCCCCTCCAATATGGTGTTTAGATTGGATCTGTGGTTTCTGGAACTTGTGGTGGCTGGAATTGTGTTTCATTGACTCCCCTAGGGTTTTTGGAATATTACGGTATTTTTAGAGCAAAGAGGTGGTGAGGGAAGCCACCGAGGCGGGCACAACCCACCAGGGCGCGCCTGGCCCCCAGGCACGCCCATGTGGGTTGTACCCCGCTCGGGGCACCCCTCCAGTACTTCTTTGGTCCATCCTATGTCTTCTGTCCCAGAAAATTGTCCAAAAAGTTTCACCGCATTTGGACTCTCTTTGGTATTGATTTTTTGCAAAGTAAAAACAAGCAAAAAACAGCTACTGGGACTGGGCACTATGTCAATAGGTTAGTCCCAAAAAATGATATAAAATTGCTATAAAATGATTGTAAAACATCCAAGAATGATAATATAACAACATGGAACAATCAAAAATTATAGATACATTGGATACATATCAGCATCCCCAAGCTTAATTCCTGCTCGTCCTCGAGTAGGTAAATGATAAAAACATATTTTTGATGTGGATTGTTGCCTAACATGTTCATCACATATTCTTTTCTTTGTAGCATGGATATTTAGACTTTCATATGATTCAAAGCAATAGTGTAGTTTCGACATGAAGATTTCAATACTCAATCATATCAACAAGCAACCATGTTTTTCAAAATATCAACACTAAAGCAAGTTATCCGTAGCCTATTATGCTCAATCATAGATCTATTTATGAAACACACTCGCATATTAGCTACACCCAATGCTCAAGTATGATCATAGTGTCCCTTCGTTGGTGCTTTATAAGGGAAGATGGAGATTCAAATAAAAATATAAATTCCATATAGTAAAAGAAAGGACCACCACAGAGGGAAGTAGGGATTTGTAGAGGTGCCAGAGCTCAAAGCGAAAAAGATAAAGACAAAAACATTTTGGGTGGCATGCTTTTCCTGTCAACGAAAATGATTGAGTAGTTCCCAATACTTTCCATGCTAGATATATCATAGGCGGTTCCCAAACATAAAATAAAGTTTGTTCCTTTTTCAACCATAGTTTCACATTCCACGGCTAATCGAATCCACAGGTGCCGTCCATACCAACACTTTCCAAGGAATTATAATTTGACAACATAAAGTGTAGCGACCCGATCCCAATGGATCGAAGTCTCTGTGCTTAAGTGTCATCCCTGGATCCATAATCATGACACACACAGTACTCAAGGAATTATAGCAGAGTTCAATCACACACTTATTACATCGATTGTCTCATAAGGAGAACTTATTACAATAATATGGCCGAAGGACATCTAAATAAGATAACTGTGGAAGCTTCAAAGATAAATGAGTCCATCCAACTTCACGACAAAACTGAGTGCATGACAATGACCTATCGCACCTTACTCTTCGTCTGAAAATTCTGCAACATGATATGTTCCAGCCATGTAGGTCAGCACATGGAATATGCTCGCAAGATAAACTATAGAGCAATGAACAAATAACAGCTATCACTACATGCATATATGGCTGGTGGAGGCTCTAGGTTTAACATTTTTCATCAAGCCAATTTTTTTCCTACAACAAAAGGAATATATTTTATTTAGCTACCAAATTTATGTCATTAATGAGAAGGTACCCTCAACTCAAACGCAAAAGAATATTATTTACCCAACAAACTTATTAAGTTAATGTTGAGATCAACCAAATAATTCAAGTACCAGATACTCAAGGTGTCCATAACCGGGGACACGGCTAATCATGATTAGTTTGTACACTCTATAGAGGTTTGCACACTTTTCCCCACAAGACTCGATCTCCTTCGTTGGATTTCTCGCACTACATGGTGTTTGAGAAACGGATGACCGAGGCACAATCTTTCCGAAGAGGTCCCCTCAACTGATAGATAGGCCGGTACAGCTGCAATCCCCTACATTTGCTAGCCCATCATGCAAAGGATTCCCACAACTTACTCAAGTATGCCAGAGCTCATCATGGCATGTGGCCGCACACGGAAGTTTCTAGCATGAATAATCTTATGATCCCTTTGAGCCTGGGTGGCATTCCATAGGATGATCACACGGGTCCCCCGGGATCTCCTAGGACAACACTGGATTCCCAGGTGCCCACAACCAATCCACCTAGATGTGCGTTACAGTAGCGAGCTTAAGTTTCCCTTAGTTATTATCTGTCACAACTTTCATGAATCTCACATATCAATCCCCGTCTACGAGCATATCAAAACAGTCTGAGCATAACGTATATTCCTAGGGTTGATAAAGGACAATAGGTTCCTACCTCATCAACTACTTAACAATACTACATGTTGCCATCCTACTCATGCAATGTTTGAGGGTTAAGACTAATGCATAAAAATGGGTAATAAAGGGATATGATCAACGTGTAACTTGCCTTGCTGACGATCGGAAAACCATAAAGATTCGTAGTACCAAGCCTCGTACTCTGGGAACTCTATCATAAAAGAACAATAGCAAACATAAGAACTCCAGCATAATATGCAAATGTAAAACCAGAGAAAAAGATCTAAACAGAAAGTTCAAGTGAAGAGCCTCTATTTGCAAAAAGAATCAGTCGAATCAGAGCTACGAAACTCAAACTACGATCAAAAGAAGTTCAAATTCAAATCTGCTTGAAACCAAATTTTAAATTTTCAAAATAATGTTCAAGTTGATTATCTAGACCATGGGAAACGAGACAAAGAAATTGGCATTGGTTTCATTGGATTTGGATATACGAGCCAAAAGTTGTGAGGGTTTAAAGATTAGGGACTAACATGTAAGAAAATTAATCGCGGATAGGTCCCTGGCCCAAAAATAAAACTAAACAGAAAAATATAACGGACGAACGTTCGCTAGCAGAAACTAATGAACGAAAGTGTTCACTAAAAAATCTAAACGAATGAACGTCCGCTAATTAAACTAACCTAATAAAATAAACCGATCTAAAAGAAAATCCGAAACTAAAAAAACTTAGGCGGGTTTATTCGGCGGTTATACCGGTTTGCGAGGAAAATCGGCGGTGGATCGGATCGGATCGACGGAAGCGGCTCCGGCGAGGCTCCGACGCCATAGTCTAGCGGAGGTGGCGCGTGGGGAGCGGGCAGCAGCGACGACGCGGGCGGCTCGGCGTCAGCGGTGGCTAAGGCGGCGGCGGCGCAGCTCGATGGGAGGAGAGGAGCCGGCCCTCGGCCTTATAAAGGTGGGTCAGGGGGGGGGGGGTGCGGCGGCTTGGCGGAGGGGCAAAGTCGGCGGCGGCTCGGTCCCGGACTCCCGGTGAGTCCGGCTCCCGTATGGTCAGGGAAGGCGGCGGCGGCTCAGGCCAGCTGGGCCTTCAGCCTAGTTCTTTTCATAAACTCTTTTTACATAAAATTTCGCCGCGAAGAAAAATCCAAATAAAAAATAAAATAAAAACCATAAAATTGCAGAAATAATTTTCACCGTCCTCTCCTAATATTTAGGACAAAGTGAACATTTTTTTGGGCAACATGTATTTTTTTAAAATGGATATTTTTCCCTAATTTAATAAAATTCAACCAGATAAAATTAAAAATAATTAAATTTTTATTCGAAATTAAATTTCCAATATTTCCTAGCTGTTTTGAAGAAGTCATATTATCTTCTCCCACTTATTTAAATTGAAAAAAATGGAAAAATATTTTGAATAAAACCACTTTGATCCAATTACCAATTTTGAAAAATTCAAAACTGGATTTTTGTGAAAACCTCCAACTCTCTCGATTGGACCTTGAGTTGTTTAAGGTTTCTAGGATCAAAATTCCAAATAAAAAATTTCGAAATGCACAAGTCATGAATGCATATGATGACCTAATGATTAACATCCAAATTGAAAATTGGGATGTTACATAAAGTAAATCCATTTTTCATTTCGGGACTCGGCATCCCTAATACCTTTGACGTACTCTCGTGCAATGACAAGTGAATAAACACTCATGATGAGAATAACACATCTAGCATGGAAAAATATCAGCCACCCCCTACCATTTCATGAGCAGTATGAGCACACAAAAAGGAAATTTATTTTGAAGATTAGAGATGGCACGTACAAATTTTCTTAGAATGGCAAAAGAAAACTGCATATAGGTAGGTATAGTGGACTCATATGGAAAAATTGATTTAATGATTTTGGATGCACAAGTAGTAATCATACTTAGTGCAAATGAAGGCTAGAAAAAGATTGAGAAGCATCCAACCAAGAAAAAAAATCTAATAAGAGAGCATTAAGCATAACTAACATCGAATAATGCACCACAAGTAGGATGTAATTGCATTGCATAACTATTGACTTTCATGCTTGCACAGGGAATCACAAACATTAACATCAATATTCTTACTAAAGCATAATTACTCATCAATAGGGAATCACAAACCTTAACATCAAACCTTAATATCATCATATCGCAAAACTATTACAAAGAATCAAGTTTATTTTGTCCAATGGTCTTCATGAAAGTTTTTATTATATCCCTCTTGAATATCTATCACTTTGGGACTAATTTCATATGTTCTTTTGATAGATCAAACAAATCAAAGTGAAGAACATCAGCATAAATTTTTTCTTGTCTCAAAATAATATAAGTGAAGCATGAGAGAATTTCTTAAAAGCGAGAAGAAATGACGGAACAAGGCCACGGAGAGAACAATGCCCACCATGGCCTCGCAGACGAAGGCGAAGATGGCGTGGAGAAGAATGGATTGGGGATCCAAGTGCAGAGTGGACTTGGTATTGCGAGATTATGGCGTTGAAGAAATCAGAAAAGGGGGGAATCAAGCGTGCCAGGAGGGTATGGAGATGAATGGGGATCTCGGTGGACGCCATGTTGACCATGGCGCGGGAAGTAGGCCAGGCCACCGTCGTGTTCCACTCGTTGGAACTAGCGGCGAGCGATGGGCAGACCTTGTCTACCATCTCCTGGTTAACCACCGTCGACCGCTCGAGGTGAGCTCGAAGGCCGGCGGATATTCGGCCGGAGCGCGGCTCTTCACTTTCTTCCTCTTTTCCAGCTTCGGCGCAATGACGACAGGGGGAGAGTTGAGAAGATGGAGTGGCCAAGGAAGCTCGCGGCAAGCAATGAAGAGGGACCTAAGCCGGTGGCGACGGCCACCATGCCCAACGAATATCAAGGCTGCGTGGGGAAGTGGGGGTGCCCACGTCTCATCAATCGCCACGCGTCGATTAAGGCCGCATGCAGTTGGGGCCAACGATGCTCCGCACTTGCCCTTTGGCTTTGCCTCGAGGCCAAGCTCGAGCGCGCCTTGGGCCTGGGGGTTACTGTCGGCGTCCTGGGAATGTGGGTACCCAGACTTGCGTGCTTGCGACCCATGGCATGACTCCATCAGTGGACCGGTATGGCCCAGTTTCGGCAGCAACAACACAAGACCCTCGTGAGGCAGGCGAGACTAAAACCTCCCAGGGGGGCAGCCTCACTAGGCTGGCTCCCGAGGAGCGGAGATATCAAGGCAAGGTGCACCTCGCGAGGTTCACATGACGTGAGCCATGACGACCAAGGCCAGGAGGCGCCAGCAGGCGCAGCGTACCAGTTTCCCCTTTGGTGCCAAGGCGGCAAGCGCAAGCGCGGATTCCCAAGGAATCAGGCAAAGGTTTCCATATTGGTGTAACAAGACCAAGACCGCCAGGACGACAGGACATAGGTCATCACGGAGCCCACCACAGCATCACCACTAGAGCCTTTGCATGAGAAGGCTACTTTTCTTAGGATAACTTGTACAAGTTATCTCCCTTTGAAATTGGCCGTTGTGGGATCCCTGCCCGCCAACATTTGGGAAGAGGACCAAGGCCACTATAAATAGGACTTAGCCACCAGCATAGAAAGGAAGGGAAATCCATTGCTTCCTGACCACCTATCTAGCTCCTTGAGCTGAAGGAAACCTCACCTCCTGAGGCTGTTCATCCATTGTACTAGTTCATCCAAAGCCCCTCGAGGCAATCCACCACAAAGCTGGAGTAGGTTATTACACCGCAAGGTGGCCCGAACCAGGATAAACTGCTGTGTCTCTTGTCCCTTGTGTTCGTCGAGTTAGGCTATGGAATCATTGGGCCGACAGGTTGGGGAGAAGGAGTTCTTCATGCACACCCCAGTGTTCAAACCTCTCAAGGGTCTGCAGAGCCTGGAGTCCGACAGCTGCTGAGGTTTCCGCCAGCGGCCGAGCAGATGGACGAACAGCGTCCCACCATCCAAAGTCTGCTTGGTTTCGCCGAGGCTGGGGACTCGCGGTGAGCCGGCCTGCCATGGCCTCCCCAAGAGACGAGAATGGCCCGTGTTGTTGGCCGTACGGAAGGGGCCACACCCAAAGTGTAGTCCCCGCCACAGCAGCCAGCGCGAGCCTAGCCGAATCAAGAACGTGACGATGTCTCGATTGCCTCTTCTGACCCTCGAGCATGTCAAGGCCGACGGCGAGCCCTGGAGGATAGGCGAAGGGGAGACACGCGTGTCGTTGTTGAGGAATGCCACGACGACCACCGCCAAACCAATGGGTGCGACGACCCCGCGCACAGTATTGGCGGGTGCCTATCTTTCGAGGTTGGGTGCCCTGCCTTTACTCGTGAGCTGCGGCAAGTTCATTATCCGTCCGTGCACAAGTTCAAGCCCGAGATACCTGAGAAGTACGATGGGATGCTGAACCCGGCTGAGTTTCTGAGCATCTACACCATCACTATTCAGGCTGCCGAGGGAAGAGATGAGAAGGTGTTTGCCAACTACTTCCCTTTGGCTCTCAAGTCCAATGTGAGGTCTTGGTTGATGCACCTGCCGGAGAACTCTATTTCGTCGTGGGCTAACCAGTGCGATGAGTTCATTGGTGCCTTCACCGGCGGCCATCAAGAGCCAGGCAGGCCCAGTGACTTGCATCTTATCCAACAGAAGGAAGGAGAAACCCTCTATAAGTATTTAAGAGATTCAACAAGGTTGATAGGAACATCCCAAATATCCATCTGGCCGCTATGATAGCTGCTTTCCAGTCTAATGTGCGCAATCGCCAGATCCGTTACAAGATGAACATGCGGTTGCCCAAGACTGTGAAGGAGCTTTACACCTTGGTGGAGAAGTGTGCCCAGATGGAGGAGGGTAGGAAGTTGCCCGGAGAGGAAGATTGCATCAATGTCGATTCAGAGGATGGTGATGAATCAACCAGTCAGAAGAAGAGCATGAAGCGCAGTAAGAAGTGGAAGGATAAGGTAGTGAGCCTGTTGAAGTATCGGGTACATGCAGTACCGGCAAGAAGGCCAAAGCTGAGGTCCCGGGCAAGGAACTTGCCGTGTGTGCTGACTGCCGGGAGGCCGCAGTTGCCGAGAAGGCCGGGAAAGGTGATGGGCCGTACTGCAAGATTCATCAGACCATAGGCCACGACCTTCAAGAGTGCTATCATGTTGGCAGCTTGTTAAGAGACAGAGAGCAGAATATGAGAAGCATGACAAGGAAAAGGGTTAGAATGTTGCTGGAGGTAAGGGACGAGGCGGTGAAGTAAATCGCCCCGGCAAACCCTTCAGGAACCAAGGAAAACCCACGAGAGGTCGACAGAACGAAGCTTGTGATGATGAGAGTGATGGAGGGGATGAATAGGAAACCAGTGAGCAAGAGTTTCAGAAGGCCACTGACGCCCTGTGAATTGACGGGGGTGCATCTTTGCATGTCTCTCACCACCAGCTCAAACGGTGGGCGCGAGAAATCAATGCCGTGGAACCAGTGCTAGAGGCCCAAAAGATGCTCATGTGGTCGCGCATGCCCATCATCTTTGACGAAGAGGATCATCTTGAACGTACCACTGCAGTAGGGTGTTTGCCGTTTTTGGTCTCTCGAACAATTCAAAACCTCAAGGCCACAAAAATGTTGGTGGATGGCGGGGCCAGGTTGAATCTGATCTCCCCGGCAGTCATCAGCAAGCTTCTGATAGCTGAAGAAGAGTTAGAGGTTACCGGCACGTTTCAAGGATTTAATCCCAGTAGGAGCCATCCAAATGGAAAGATCATGTTGCCAGTGACGTTTGGGGGAGAGCTGAACTACCGGACTGAGAAGATTGTGTTGGGTGTGGTTGACCTCCCCCTGCTGTGCAATGGGATTCTTGGACGCGTAGCCCTGGCTAAATTCATGGCGGCATCCCACTATGCCCACAACACCTTGAAGATGCCTGGGCCAATGGGAGTCCTTACCATTCCATTAGTCGAGAAGGATGCAATCATTTGTGTGGACAAAATGTACTGGGATGCAGTCACGGCAGAGGCAGCGGCAGCGGCAGTTCCCGCCAAGCTGGACAAAGGAAAGAAGAAGGGTAGCAAGGACGCTGGCAAGGAATCCGGGAAGAGTACCTCTTCAGAGTGCGTTGTGCCCGTTGATGACTTGCCAGAGAGCTCCAACAGTAAGAGGTCCAAGGTGACTCTACCCCAAGTGAAGAAGGTCCTGATAGGGGTGGCTGGCATTGATGGTACTTTCACTATCAGCACCACCTTGATGACAAATAGGAAAGCACGCTCATTGCCTACCTGTGGGTGAATATCGATGTGTTTGCCTAGCGACCATCTAATATCCCCGGATTTCCCAGGGAGGTAATCGAGCACCACCTTGCTGTCTGCCCACACGCCCGATCTGTTAAGCAGAAAGTCCAGAAGTAGGCCTTGGAGAGCCAACAGTTCATTGCAGAAGAGATCAAGAAACTTGAAGCAGCTGGTTTGGTCAGAGGACTGCTCCATCCCACATGGTTGGCAAATCCAGTTGTAGTATGGAAGGCTAACGGGAAGTGGAGGCCTTGCATAGATTTCACAGGTCTCAACAAAGCTTGCCCGAAGGACCCGTTTCCCTTGCCGCGCATCGATCAGATTGTGGATTCCACTTCAGGTTGTGATTTGCTCTCCTTTCTAGATGAATATTCTGGATATCATCATATCTTCATGTCCAAGGAAGAGGAAGAGAAGGCATTGTTCATCACTCTATGTGGTACGTACTGTTTTGTCCGCATGCCATTCGGATTAAAGAGTGTCGGGTCCATTTTGTGAGGGCAGTCCAGATTAGTTTCGAGCCACAGCTGCATAGAAACATTGAAGCTTATATGGATGATATTGTGGTCAAGACCAATGATAGAGCCACCCTTATTCAACATTTGGAGGAGACATTTGCTAATTTGCGAAAGATCAAGTTGAAGCTCTACCCGGAGACGTGTGTGTTTGGCGTTCCCTCCGGCAAGCTGCTTGGGTTCTTTGTGTCACATTGGGGGATCGAAGCCAATCCCGACAAGATTAAAGCTATCGAGCAGATCCAAGCACCAAGGATAGTCAAGGATGTGAGGCGTCTGACAGGGTGCGTTGTTGCGCTATGCAGATTCATCTCCAAGTCTGCCGGGCGCGCTTTGCCGTTCTTCAAAATTTTGAAGAAGGCAGGGCCCATGAAGTGTACTCCGGAAGCAGATGCAGCTTTACAAGACTTGAAGGCCTACTTGTCCTCTGTGCCCACCTTGGTTGCTCTTAAGCCACAAGAGCCTTTGTTGCTATACTTAGCGGCAACCAGCCAAGTGGTGAGCGCAGCCTTGGTAGCGCAGCGGGAAGTGGATGATGCAGAGAGTGAGCAAGGACCGGCAGAGCCAGAGAGGGATGAAGGCAGCAATGAGCATGGTAGTGAGAGCAACCCCAAGGACACGACAAGGAAGAAAGTGGTGCAGCACCCAGTGTACTTCGTCAGCTCCTCATTAAAGGGGGCTAGATCAAGGTACTCTAGAGTGCAAAAGTTGATCTTCGGTCTCATCATGGCATGAAGGAAACTGCGCCACTACTTCCAAGCCCATGAGATCACGGTTGTCACTCATTTCCCGTTGCAAAGTATACTTTGAAAACCTGAGCCTACCGGCAGAATAGTGAAGTGGGCTTTGCAGTTATCCATTTTCGGTTGGAAGTTTGAGAGCACAGCAACAATCTGGAGCAGGGCATTGGAAGCGTTTATTGCAGAATGGATGCCAACCCCTGATGAGGAAGTACTAGAGACAGTTATCCCTGGCAAGGAATCGCCCCAAGAATGGATTATGTATTTTGGTGCTGCCTTTTCCCTGCGAGGTGCAGGAGCTGGCGTGCATCTTGTCTCCCCCTCCGGGGAGCACTTGAAGTACGTCGTCCAGATGCATTTTTCTTGGGAAGAGGCAACCAACAATACAGCAGAGTATGAAGGGATCCTTGCCAGGCTTAGGATTGCCGCTGAATTGGGAATTAAGAAGCTGATCATTCAAGGAGATTCACAACTTGTGGTGAGACAAGTCAACAAGGATTACCAAAGCCCATTGATGGAGGCATACGTCGAGGAAGTGAGAAGATTGGAGGAATGCTTTGACAGATTGCAAACAAACCACATACCCCGTTGCTACCTCTTGAGCTTGCGTTGGTTTTTCCCTTGCAGAGGAAAGGGTGATGCAGCAAAGTAGAGTAAGCATTTCCCTCAACATTTGAGAAGCAAGGTGTCAATCCAGTAGGAGACAACACAACAAGCCACCGAATACCTGCACAAACAAACACCAACTTGCGCCCAACGCAACAAAGGGGTTGTCAATCCCTTCACGGTCATTCACAAAGTGAGATCTGATATAGATGGCTAAACGGTAAAGTACTATTTTTTGAAATTTTTGGTATATAGATCAGAAAGTAAAAGATTGCAAAGAAAGTAAATAGGAAACTAAAATTGTAGATGGGAAACTCATATGATGGAAAATAGACCCGGGGGCCATAGGTTTCACTAAAGGCTTCTCTCAAGATAGAAAATATTATGGTGGGTGAAGAAATTACAACCGAGCAATTGATAGAAAAGCGCAAAGTTATGACGATATCTAAGGAAATGATCATGAATATAGGTGAGGGAGTCCTGGACTAAGGGGTCCTCGAGCGTCCGACCTATTAAACATGGGCCAGACTGATGGGCTGTGAAGATACAAAGACCAAAGACTCTACCCATGTCCGGATGGCACTCTCCTTGACGTGGAAGGCAAGCTTGGCGTTCGAATATGAAGATTCCTTTCTCTGTAACTGACCTTATGTAACCCTAGATCCCTCCGGTGTCTATATAAACTGGAGGGCTAGGTCCATAGATGGCTCTCCTGATAATCATACTCAGACAGGCTAGACTTTTAGGGTTTAGCCATTACGATCTCGTGGTATATGAACTCTTGTAATACTCATATTCATCAAGATCAATCAAGCAGGAAGTAGGGTATTACCTCCATAGAGAGGGCCTGAACCTGGGTAAACATTGTGTCCCTTGTCTCCTATTACCATCCACCTTAGACGCACAGTTCAGGACCCCCTACCCGAGATCCGCCAGGACCTTAACTCTCTTTTGCAGGGAAAGGTCTCCAACCGAAAATCAAATGCGTCTGAAGCTATTGTTGGGGACCTAAAACATCTTGTAGGGTGCAAGATCAAATGCCCAAATGGTCTTATTATGTATTTTTCTCCTGAGTCGCTTGCTATTTGTCCTATCAGTCCTAACCTCTATCCAAGCTTTCATAATCTACTTGCTCATCAAATGTTTATGCTTCACAATGCTCTTCGTGAAGCATATCCCCCTAACTGCACTATAGGGTATGACACCAGCTGCTTCAGAATGGATTATTGATTGTGGATGTACTAATCACATGACTGGCGAATGAAGTCTTCTCATGGACTCAGCCTTATGTCCATCTGGCAAAAGTCACATCACATTTGCTGATACTAGTAAAAGCAAGGTATTGGGTGTAGGTAGAGTTGCAATCTCAAAGGATCATCGCATGGATAAAGTGACACTTGTTGAATCCCTTGGTTTTAACTTAATGCCTGTCTTAATGCTTTGCGATTTGAACATGATTGTGATATTTGGAAAATATCGTTGCCTTGTTCTAATGGAATCTGACAAGTCTCTAGTATTTGAAGGGTATCCGAAAGATGATTTGTACATGGTAGATTTCTCAGCAGGACCACAGCTTGCCGTATGTCTTCTTGCAAAAGCTTCAAAGTGCTGGCTCTGGCATCGGAGGTTAGGGCATGCTGGCATCAGGATCTTGCATACTCTTGCAAAGAAGAAGCATGTCATAGGCATCGAGGGCGTCAAGTTCAAGACGGATCACTTATATGCTGCCTGGGAAGCTGGAAAGATGGCGAGGGCCAAGCATCCCTCGAAGGCAATCTTGACAACGACTCAACCCTTCGAACTGCTACACATGGACCTCTTCGGCCCTACTCACTTCTCTACCCTTACTACTACTGCTTGTCTCTATGGCTTCGTCATTGTTGATGATTATTCAAGATATACATGGGTACACATAATCCTCTACAAGACCGAAGTGCAGGATGTCTTCAAACACTTCACCAATCGAGCCATGAACTACTATGGCATCAAGATCAAGCACATTAGAAGTGACAATGGCACTGAATTTGAGAACACCAGCCTCGATACTTATCTTGATACACTGGGCATCACTCATGAGTTCTCGGCTCCGTACACGTCGCAGCAGAATGGCATCATGGAACGCAAGAACAGAACACTCATTGAGATGGCTCGGACGATGCTCGATGAATACAAGACACCAAGAAAGTTCTGGCCTGAAGCTATTGATACTGCATGCCATGTCATCAACCGTGTTTATCTTCACAAGCTTCTGAAGAAAACATCCTATGAACTACTCACTGGTAAGAAGCCAAATGTCAGTTACTTCAGAGTATTTGGTGCTAGGTGCTGGATCAAGGATCCACATCACACTTCAAAATTTGCACCGAAAACACATGAAGGTTTTATGCTTGGTTACGGAAAGGATTCGCACTCCCACAGAGTCTTCAACCTCTTTCACTATAAAGTGGTTGAAACTGTGGATCTGCGGTTCGATGAGACTAACGGCTCGCAAAGAGAGCACCTACAAAATGTGCTAGATGAAATTCCACCTAGTGAATCCATCAAGCTTATAGGAACTGGAGAAATCATACCGTCTGAAGTACAGCCTGAAGAGGAACTTATCATTTCTGCACCTAATCAACCTGAAGACAATGCTCAGCATGAAGACAATCCTTTAAACGATGACAATGATCAACAAGAGCAAAATCTTCGTCCAGTTCATCCTCGTGTTGCAAGTGAAGTACAGATTGAGAAGATAATTGATAGCATCAATGCACCTAGTCCACTCACTCATTCAAGGGAAACACAACTAGCAAATTTTTGTGGTCACTTTGCATTCGTCTCAATATCCGAACCCAAGAAAGTTGGTGAAGCCTTCATGGAACCTGAATTTATTCAAGCTATGCAAGATGAGCTTCAACAATTCAAGCTGAATAATGTATGGGAACTGGTCGAGCGTCCTGATCCTCGTCAAAACATTATCATAGGCACTAAATGGATATATCGCAACAGGCAAGATGAGCATGGTCAAGTTGTCAGAAACAAGGCTCGTCTCGTTGCTCAAGGATACACTCAAGTTGAAGGAACTGACTTCGATGAAACATTTGCTCCTGTGGCTAGGCATGAAGCTATACGCATACTGCTAGCCTATGCAAATCATCATAACATCCTTCTGTATCAAATGGATGTGAAGAGTGCCTTTCTCAATGGCAAGATTGAAGAAGAAGTGTTGTTGCACAACTGCCTGTTTTTGAAGATCCAAAACATCCTGAAGAGCAAAGGCTTCAAACTTGGTTTACAAGCTCCACAAGGCACTGTATGGCCTCAAACAAGTCCTCGTGCTTGGTATGACACACTCAAAGACTTCCTGAAGAGCAAAGGCTTCAAACCTGGTTCCCTGGATCACACACTCTTCATGAAGACATATGATGGTGAACTATTGTGTGCCAAATATATGTGTGTCGGTGTCAAAACCAGCGGATCTCGGGTAGGGGGTCCCGAACTGTGCGTCTAAGGCGGATGGTAACAAGAGGCAGGGGACACCATGTTTTACCCAGGTTTGGGCCCTCTTGATGGAGGTAAAACCCTACGTCTTGCTTGATTATGCTTGATAATATGAGTAGTACAAGAGTTGATCTACCACGAGATCAAAGAGGCTAAACCCAATAAGCTAGCCTATGGTATGATTGTATGTTGTCCTACAGACTAAAACCCTCTGGTTTATATAGACACCAGAGGGGGCTAGGGTTACACAGAGTCGGTTACAAGGAAGGAGATCTACATATCCGTATTGCCAAGCTTTCCTTCCACGCCAAGGAGAGTCCCATCCGGACACGGGATGAAGTCTTCAATCTTGTATCTCCATAGTCCAACAGTCTGCCAAAGGATATAATCCGGCTGTCCGGATACCCCCTAATACAGGACTCCCTCAGTAGCCCTTGAACCAGGCTTCAATGACGATGAGTCCGGCGCGCAGATTTTCTTCGGCATTGCAAGGCGGGTTCCTCCTCCGAATACTTGATAGAAGATTTTGAACACGAGGATCGTGTCTGGCTCTGCAAAATAAGTTCCACATACCATCATAGAGGGAATAATATTGACACAAGTCTAATCTGCTGACGTTCCCCATAGTGTGATATCACACCACAGCCAGGTCTTTATTCGAATCGTTTTTCACAACCTGTCTCAGCGTGTTCCTGAGGCGGTTTCCTTGGCACGTCTTGTTGAAGTAGAGATCGTGTCCCCTTATTACGGGATTCCCATTAATACGGACGTGGGTAACCCAACTGCGCCATCAATTACGGCGCTTGGGGGATAAGCAAGTTTTACCAGGCTAGTGGGGGCGCATAGTTTTGTCTGCCCTTATAAAGGGATAAGGTCTCACCCTTTTCTACCCACGCCTTCTTCCTCCTTGCCCATCCATTCTCGCACACTCGATCTCCAGCGCCCAAGTCCACATCCTATTCCTCAACTCTCTCCAAACATGTCTGGAGCGGGAGGCAAGTGGATGGCCTCCTCCGTCACGGAGGGACACATAAAAAAACTACGTGGAGCCGGATACTTAGTCGCGGATATCGCGCACTGGCTGCCAGCCGTGGGGCAGATCGTCCCTACCCCGGAACCTCAGGAAAGGGTGGTTTTCCTCCCCCACTTTGTCCGCGGACTGGGGTTTCCCCTCCATCTATTCGTCTGCGGCCTTATGTTCTTTTATGGGATGGACTTTCATGATCTGGCCCCGAATTTCATGCTCAACATCTCGGCATTCATGGTCGTGTGTGAGGCTTTCCTCCGCATCCGGCCCCACTTCGGCCTATGGCTGAAGACCTTCAATATCAAGCCGAAGGTAGTAGGCGGCCAACAGGCGGAATGTGGCGGAGCCATGGTGGGCAAAATGCCCAACGTTACATGGCTCGAGGGCTCCTTCATGGAGACCATAAAGGGGTGGCAACCGGGGTGGTTCTACATCACCGAGCCGCACGACACCAACTGGGTGGCGGCCCCCAAGTTTCGATCCGGAATCCCCACGCGACTCACTTCCTGGAAGGAGAAGGGCCTGTCTTGGGGCTCATCTATGGAGATAGACGGACTCCAGAAGTGTATACAGAACATGACAAGCAAGAAACTTAAGCTTGACAACATAGTCTAGGTCATGCTCTTCCGCCGGATCCTCCCGTGTCAACAACGGGCTTTCAACTTATGGGAGTTCGAC
Source organism: Triticum aestivum (assembly GCF_018294505.1). Lineage (NCBI taxonomy): Eukaryota > Viridiplantae > Streptophyta > Magnoliopsida > Poales > Poaceae > Triticum > Triticum aestivum. Next base: position 302,913,280 of record NC_057803.1, on the reverse strand, counting down.
CCGGCCCAGCACCAGACTCTGCCCGAGCTCTTCGACACGATGCATAAGGACGTCTGGAAGGTGCTGTTCAAAGGCGCCGAGGTCCCCCCTTCTCTTACCGAGGACTGGGTAGGGTATTTATTTCCCATATCTTAACCATGTGCGGGGTCTGAGCTCCCATGCCTTTAACAGGACTGGATGGAGACATCGGAGCAGATTAACTGTCCGTCCCCTCTGCCGAAGACCCTACAGACGCTCTCCTGACGGAGATGCGGACTCCGGCTCCTTATGAGGTGCCGAAGAAGACCAAGAAGAAGGCCACGGGAACCCGAAAGAGTTCCCGGCGCCAGGTGGTATCGGACACATCGTCCGATAACTCCGAGACGCACTCCTCCCGTGAAAACAAGGAGAAGGAAGATGAAGATTCTCCCCCTCTAGCCGGGGGAGACAAGAAAAGGAAGGCCGCCCCAACCGGGGATGCCGAAGGGTCCAAGAAGGGAAGGACTCTCCTTTCGGACTGCTCCACCACCGCCGCCAACGGTGAAGACGAGTGGCTGCTCAGGGCCAAGCCCCTGGCGAAGTCGTAAGTATTCGGATACCAGAGTAACTCATTGGATACTTTTGTTGCACTTCTTCTCCTAACGTCGAATATGATTATGCAGTCTGCCCCAAGCCCGTATCGACGTATCCTCGTCGGACGGTTCCTTGGACTCGTCGGACATGAGTAGTGATAAACTTCCAACCGCCTCCTCTCCTTGCCCTACGGACAATGCCGAGGTATTGTCTCAAGGGTCACTGAGCCGGGGGGAGATAGTCCCGGAGACGCCTCAAGGCGACCTTCCGGACTCCAGGAGCAAAGGGAGCAAGGCTCCCAAGGGCTCCAAGTTTGGCCCTCAGCCGAACACCGCGCCGGAACCTCCAGTGGTTCCGAACTCAAGCAGGCGGCCCCCTTCCAAGAGGGGCAAGCCATCCGTGCCGGTGACCTCTGTCCATCCAGAGGCACCGGACGACCTACCGGGAGCGCTTCGCGGCGCTTCCATCAACGAAGAGCACCACGCTATTATGAGTGCGGTGATCAAGAAGGTTTAGTCCGCCAAGAGCGGACTGACTGAAGCCTGTGCCAGCCTTCTAACAGGCTTTGAGGTAAGTATTTAAAATATAGGAAAAATATTACCGCATAGAGAGTAGCCCCTGATGCTCTGTTTGGTGTTCACAAAGAAAAGCCTAATAGAGGATCAAATAATATCTGCAGGAGTCTAATATAAGTATGTCTGTATGCGTATTCAGGCTTCGCTGCTGACCTCTGCCGCACTGATTGCGGAGGTCGCCGCACTGAAGCAGAACCTCGAGCAGTCTGAGAAAGAGCTCGGCATTGCCAAGAGGCAGCTCGAGGAGAACAAAGGTAAGTAATACCTTGTCTATATTAAAAAGAAAATGTGGTTGCGAAATTACAGGATCATCATGAATGTGCCAGGGGCCACGGCCGAAGTGGTGACCCTGAAGCAAGCGTTGTCCGAGGCTGAAAACAAAGCGACCAAGGTGCGCACCGAGCGGGAGAAACAAGAGGCACGGGTGGGCGAGGTGCAGCAAGAGCTCCAGGCTCTCGTGAAGAAACACGAGACTTTGGAGCTTGACTCGAAGACGCGAGAGTCCGAGCTTGTTGCGGCCCTCGAGAGCACAAAGCATGCCAAGGTTGAAGCCCAAAAGGCCCTCCAGGAAATTGAGGCGATGTGGAAGATAGCAGCGGGTAAGGCATTCAATATGCAAAGCAAGCATGTGAAAGTAAATTACTTGTTACTTACCTGAGTCCGGAGCTCTCCAGGAGCATTCGCAGATTTGCCCCGCAGCGTGTCGGATGCCGCGAAATATTACCAGGCCGGGGAGGGAAGCTCGACGGAGAAGTTGTTCTAGTCTGAGTATACTGGGACCGAACACCCGATGCCTATGAGCGACCAGCTGAAGCAACTGGTCGAGCTGCACAAGGTGGCCGAACAGGCCATGAGGGCCCTTATAGTCCGGATGTGGCCTAGACTGGTGAACAGGCCATGAGGGGCCTTCCCAACAGCTACTTCGTCCTGGTGCACAAGGTGGTCGAGCTGCACAAGGTGGACGAACAGGCCATGAGGGGCCTTATAGTCCGGATGTGGCCTGGACTGGTGAACAGACCATGAGGGGCCTTCCCAACAGCTACTTCGTCCTGGTGAGGCGGCTTGTGGATGCCTGCCCCAGGCTAGAAGTCATCAAGCGGTCCATCTGCATCGATGGTGCCCGCCGGGCTTTTGCCCGTGCGAAGGTGCACTGGGCCAAGATGGACGCTGAGAAGCTGGTGAAGGAGGGGCCGCCGCGGGGCAAGGAGTATCGCCACCTCGAAATGTATTATGAGGGTGTCTTGAAGGGTGCCCGTCTTGTGGTGGACGAGTGTGTGAAGGATGTAATTTTTGAATGAACTTGCTCGTGTGATCCTGTATTATGAAAACTTGTTCATATGCGCTATGCAACACTTGTTTGAATTTAAAATATTACCTTCTGTGCGGCTATTTATGAAATCTAAGAGATCGCCAGTCGTCGGCTTCTGTCCCCATGCCCTGAGTGCTGGGGTGTTCGGGATAAATCTGAGCACTCTTTTTCCCATTGTTGGGTCCTTCGAGGGAGGTGCTCAGCACAACGAACAAGGCAATCGGACTATAATGCTTTATCACTCTCACTTAGCCATAGAAGTCTACAATTTTAAATTTTGGCGAAGCCCCTAGTATTTGGAGGCCGAATTCGGGGCGCTATACACGCCTTAAGCCGGACAAAGCCGACTCCTCGCTCTAAGCGGCATAAGTCTTTAGGGACTCGAGACCTCTCGAACAACGACTAGCTCTCGCCTTATCATGACAGTCAGTTTTAGCTTTCTCTACTGAGGTGCTTGCCCAGATGAACCAGGGCACAATCGCAGCAGTTCTCCCAGTGCTACCTTAGCCGATATAGCGGAACGTAAGGTACCAACACATGGGAGCCGGGCAAACCCAACTATTGACCCAAGACATGATTCGGAGCTGATGCATATAATGCTATAAGTTCGGGGTGCCGCACTGTTGAAGTGTTCGGACTTCTCACGCCGTATTATGGGGTACGCTTAAGCCCCTGGCATATTGGCCGTACCAAAGTGTACGAGTGCTGAATGTTCTGAATGAACATATATATATATAAATAAGAATAGAGAATGCGGTAATAGTCTAGTGCTATGCATTGTTTATTCAAAAAGGTGCGTCGAAGCAGAATGATACAAGTAGTGCGATAAGAAAAAAGTAGGACTATTTGACATGTCCCCTCCAAGGGCAACCTGAGGAATGGTATTTGAAGCAAGTATTTCACTCGTTATCAGAGACCACCTGGGTGTTCCATGGTGCGACGTAGCTTTCTGCCTCCTTGGTTGTTGCATCGTGTGTCCGGCAATCATACTGCCGGACGGGGTTTCCAGAGATTAAAGTCCTGAAAGAGAGAAAAATAACAAAGCGGGAAGCCCCTAGTGCGGTTGAGCCACGTCTTGGGGCGTGTCGTAGTCATGCCCCCCTCCCCACCTGTGCCCATGGTATTTTCAATGCGTAATTATATACGCATGGCACGGATTTCACAGTTTGGCTGGGACTGGGGTGGGGGCCGCATTGCTATGCGAGCTCAGAATGTGCCAGAAATTCTTGTTGTTGATTACTCCGGGCGCGCTTGAAGGTGTCCGGGTCTTTATTCGCCGAACTGGTGGATTGCCTTAAGAGGCTGCTTTGCACTTCTGCTGCGAGGGCCGCAGTGTGCTCCTCCGTGCGGAGAGAGCGCTTTGTGTTTCCATTGACTGTGATGACCCCCCGAGGTCCTGGCATCTTGAGCTTGATATATGCATAGTGCGGTACCGCGTTGAATCTCACAAATGCGGTCCGCCCAAGCAGTGCATGATAGCCACTACGGAACGGGACTATATCAAAGATTAACTCCTCACTTCGGAAGTTATCCGGGATCCGAAGACCACTTCTAGTGTGACTGAGCCTGTGCAATGGGCCTCTACACCTAGTATGACGCCTTTGAAGGTTCATTTTTGTGGGTTTGATCCTTGAGGGGTCTATACCCATTTTGTGCACTGTGTCCTGATAAAGCAGGTTCAGGTTGCTGCCGCTGTCCATAAGGACTTGAGTGAGGTGAAATCCATTGATGATTGGGTCTAGGACCAGTGCGGCGAATCCGCCATGACGGATACTAGTGGGATGGTCCCTGCGATCGAAGGTGATAGGACAGGAGGACCATGGGTTGAACTTTGGGGCGACTGGCTCCCTCTTGGGGATGTGGGTTGCGTATATCATGTTCACCGTCCGCACTTGTGGGGGGAACCTCTTCTATCCTCCGGTGTTCGGCTGCCGGGGCTCTTCCTCGTCATCGCTATGTAGCCCCTTATCTTTGTTTTCGGTGTTTAACTTGCCGGCCTACTTGAACACCCAAGATTCCCTGTTGGTGTGGTTGGCTGGCTTGTCGGGGGTGCCATGTATTTGGCACGAGCGATCGAGTATACAGTCCAAACTGGAAGGGCCCGGAGTGCTTCTTTTGAATGGCTTTTTCCGCTGACCGGGTTTAGAGCCTCTGAATCCGGCATTGAAAAACCTAACCCATTGTTCTGGATAGCAAAATTAGCATTAAGTTAAGAAATCCTGTCAACTAGAACATCAGTAGGAACCTTTTTTAAGGTTTTCATTAAAAGCAATGTGATCTAAAGATCGTAAGCGCATTACGTCTTCTTGATAAAAAAGGATTGCTTCTATGGGAGGATGGCCAACATCCACCCTATAATGCGCAAACATTTCATTGGCCTCTTTTATTATAAATCTAAACTCATGAGCTAAAAAGATGATAGCTGCTCGCTTAACAGAAAAATGCTCAATCTTAAAAAATTCTAGAAAATTCCTCTGTATGCAAGGATGCAGGTGGATAAATTGTCTTTCAAGTTCAACCACGAGCAAAGATATAGCATCTGCAAGACTTCTAGTTTTATGAAGAATAGTCCCGCTCATGGTGGGCAAAGCACCGGCACAAGTAAAAAAATCTTGAATAACTCCTTTTCCAATAATATTACCACTACCAATCCAAAACTTTTTAGTGTGTGAAATAGTAGGTTCTTCATAAGGATAATCAAAAGCATCAATGTTTCCCCCATCGTTACTACTATCCTTCTCAATGATAACCTCCCCAGTTTCATACATGATGGCAACAAAACATACTAAGAACGAAAGCACAAAAAGGCAAGCGGAAAGAGACGAACAGAAAAGGGAGAATAAAACGGCAAAGGTGAAGTGGGGGAAAGGAAAACGAGAGGCGAATGGCAAATAATGTAATGCGAGGGATAAGAGTTTGTGATGGGTACTTGGTATGTCTTGTCTTGAGCGTAGATCTTCCCGGCAACGGCACCAGAAATCCTTCTTGCTACCTCTTGAGCATGCGTTGGTTTTCCCTTAAATAGGAAAGGGTGATGCAGCAAAGTAGCATAAGTATTTCCCTCAGTTTTTGAGAACCAAGGTATCAATCCAGTAGGAGAGTACACGTAAATTTCCTAGTACCTGCACAAACAAATAAGAACCTTGCAACCAACACGATAAAGTGTTGTCAATCCCTTCATGGCCACTTGCAAAAGTGAGATCTGATAAAGATAATAAGATAAATATTTTTGGTATTTTTGTATAGATTGGAAAGTAAAGATTGCAAAATAAATAGTAAACTAGAATTGTAGATTGGAAACTTATATGATGTAAAGTAGACCCGGGGGGGCATAGGTTTCACTAGTGGCTCCTCTCAAGATACGATGGGTGAACAAATTACTGTCGAGCAATTAATAGAAAAGCACATAGTTATGAGAATATCTAGGCATGATCATAAACATAGGCATCACGTCCGTGTCAAGTAGACCGAAACAATTCTGCATCTACTACTATTACTCCACACATCGACCGCTATCCAGCATGCATCTAGAGTATTAAGTTCATAAGAATAGAGTAACGCATTAGGCAAGATGACATGATGTAGAGGGATATACTCAAGCAATATGATATAAACCCCATCTTTTTATCCTCGATGGCAACAATGCAATACATGTCGGTTCCCTTTCTATCACTGGGATCGAGCACCGCAAGATTCAACCCAAAGCTAAGCACTTCTCCCATTGCAAGAAAGATCAATCTAGTAGGCCAAACCAAACTGATAATTCTAAGAGACTTGCAAATATATCAAATCATGCATATAAGAATTCAGAGAAGAATCAAATATTATTCATAGATAAACTTGATCATAAACCCACAATTCATCGGATCTTGGCAAACACACTACAAAAAGTATTACATCAAATAGATCTCCAAGAACATCAAGGAGAACTTTGTATGGAGAACCAAAGAGAGATAAGAAGTCATCTAGCTAATAACCATGGACCCGAAGGTCTGTGGTAAACTACACACACGTCATCGGAGAGGCTATGGTGTTGATGTAGAAGCCCTCCGTGATCGAATCCCCCTCTGGCAGATCGTCGGAAAAGGTCCCCAGATGGGATCTCACGGGTACAGAAGGTTGTTGCGGTGGAAAAGTGGTTTCGTGGCTCCCCTGGATGTTTTGAGGGTATAAGAGTATATATAGGCAAAAGAAGTAGGTCGGTGGAGCTACGAGGGGCCCACGAGGGTGGGGGCACGCCTAGCTACCTCGTGGCCGCCTTGTGGCTTCCTTGACCTCCACTCCAAGTCTCCTGGATTGCGTTTGTTCCAAAAAAGATCCTCGCGAAGGTTTCATTCCATTTGGATTCCGTTTGATATTCCTTTTCTGTGAAACACTGAAATAGGCAAAAAAACAGCAATTTGCACTGGGCCTTCGGTTAATAGGTTAGTCCCAAAAATAATATAAAAGTGCATAATAAAGCCCATTAAACATCCAAAATAGATAATATAATAGCATGGAACAATAAAAAATTATAGATACGTTGGAGCCGTATCACCCAACAATTTAAACGGGTGAATTCTTCTTTCTCGCCTTTACAAAGATCAGCCAGAATGGCGTCCAGAGCGGCTAGGGTATCCAGGCCCTCGCACTTATAACGAGATGCGTCATCCTTTCCGTTGTAACACCACAAAAGGGTCACTCTAGACTGAAGGGGCTGGATACATCGCTTTATCGTGATGGCCATGACTTCGATTATCGAGAGTTCGGAATGGGTAAGTAACCTGACCTTGGTAACTAACATCTTAACTTCCTCACTATCTCCATGCTTGGGGCTCCGGTGGCGCCAATTGAAACGTTTCTTGAAAGGAGAGCTAGAGAATTCGGGAAGTCCGCACCAAACTGGGTCCAGAAGGGGAACGTCTTCAATATAAAACCATTCTAAAGTCCATTTTTCATATTCCTTCTTGGGAGTGCCGACAAGGTAACTTGTTCCGGCTATGCGCCATACTTCGACGCCGCCCACTTCAAATATAAAACCCCCTTGATGGCAGGGGACGAGGCAAAAGAACTTTCTCCATAGTTCGAAATGAGCCTCACAGCCTAAGAAGAGTTCGCAGAGAGCAACAAAACCTGAAATGTGCAGGATGGAACCTGGTGTGAGGTTGTGCAGCTGGATCCCGTAGAATTCCAATAGACTCTGAGGAAGGGGTGGATTTGGAATCCTAAGCCCCTCAGAAGAAACAAGACAAAGCACACCCTCTCCTCCTTGTTAGGGTTGGGGAAATTCTCTGCTAGCACATCATTGCCAATCGAGCCAACCCCCCCGCACGGAGACTAGATCTGTGGGAGGGAGATATCCCTACCTCTGAAGTCGATTCAGCTGGAGATGAGACACTGAGCAGCTTCGCTAATCACCCGCTTGAGGGCCATGACGACGCGAAGAAGAACTAGGGGCATTTGCCATGTTTTGTTTTTTGTGGATTGGCTCTGATGCTCTTGGCGCGATGTAGGATGGCATTTGGGGATCCAACCTCCTTATATGAATGTGGCCCTTGCATGGTGAGGGGCTTATTTGTAAAAAATATTGAACCATTCGCATTCTCCCAGCGCGTGGGAATCAAGGCGAGGACAGGAAGGAACCGTAAAGGCAGGGCATGGAGGTCAAAAACAGACTGTCATTAATCCGGAATATGATGAAGAACCCGCCTTGCAAAGCCGAAGACATAAGCTGTATACTACATCATCATTGAAGGCAAGTTTGGGGCTACTGCGGGAGTCCTGGATTCGGGGGTCCTCAGGTGTCTGGCCTATTCGATATGGGTCGGGCTGATGGGTCATGAAGAAGGAGCAGAAGACCACCTCTCGTGTCCAGGTAGGACTCCTATGTGCGTAGAACGGAAAGTTTGGTGTCCGGGTGTAATACTCCTTTCCTCTGTGAACCGACTTTGTATAACCCTAGGCCCCTCCAGTGTGTATATAAACCGGGAGGGTTCGTCCGTGGAGGGCAACACAATAATCATAAAACGCTCGCTCCGCACGGAAGAGCACACTGCAGCCCTCGCAGCAGAAGCACAAACCAGCCTTTTAAGGCAAACCACTAATTCGGCGATACAGCCCCCAGACACCTTCAAGCGAGTCCAGAGTAAACTGCAACAGGATCTCCTGGCACGTTCAGAGCTCGCCTAGCAACTCGGCCCCCGTCCCAGTCCCAGTCAAGTGACGAAATAGGTGCCGCGCGTACATAATTACGCACTGAAAGTACCATTGACATAGGCGGGGGGGGGGGGGACGATCAGGGCACGTCCCGCAATGCGGCTTAACCGTCCTAGGGGCTGTATACCTTTATCATTTTTTCTCTTTCAGGACCTAACTCTCTGGAAGGCCTTTTCGGCAGTACGATTGCCGGGCACATTACGGGAAGGAACAACCAAGGAGGCAAGAAGCTAAGATGTACACGGGAACCCCCAGGTGGTTTCTAATAATAATCGATATACCTGCTTTTTACTATCCGTACGCAGCTTGCCCTAGGATAGGACATGTCAAATAGTCCTATTTTTCTCTTATTGCACTACTTGTATCAGTACGCTTCGACGTACTACTTAAATAACAATGCATAGCATTAGTCTATTATTGCATTATTCACCCTTTTTTTCTTATATGTTCATTTACGACAACTTGCACCCGTACATTCTGGTACGGTCAGTATGCCAGGGGCTTTCGTTTACCCCATAATACGGTGTGAGAAGTCCGAACACTTTCGATTGTGCGGCACCCCGAACTTATAGCATTATATGCATCAGCTCCGAATCATGTCTTGGGTCTATAGTTGGGTTTGCCCGGCTACCATGCTTTGGTACCTTACGTTCCGCTATATCGGCTAAGGTAGCGCTGGGAGAACTACTGTGGTTGTGTCCTGGTTCTTCCGGATGAGCACCTCAGTAGAGAAAGCCGAAAACTGACTGTCATGATAAGGCGAGAGATGGTCGCTGTTCAAGAGGTCTCAAATCCTTAAAGACTTTTTACGCTTCGGGAGAGGAGTCGGCCTTACCCGACTTAGGTGTGTATAGCGCCCCAAATTCGGCCTTCCTAATACTAGGGGCTTCGCCAAAATTTAAAATTGTAGACTTGTATGGCTAAGTGAGAGTGATAAAGCCTTATAGTCCGATTGCCTGGTTCGTTGTGCTGAACACCTCCCTCGAAGGACCCAAAATTGGGATAAAGAGTGCTCAGGTTTATCCCGAACACCCCAGTACTAGTTACATGGGGGCAGAAGCCGACGACTGGCCAACTCTCAGATTTTATAAATGGCCGCACAAAAGGTAATATTTTAAATTAAAAAGTGTTGCATAGCGCAAATGAACTCGTTTCACATTACAGGATCACATGAGCATGTTCATTCAAAAATTACATCTCTGGCACATTCATCCGCCACAAGGCGGGAACCCTTCAGGACACTGTCATAATACATTTCGGGGCAGCGATGCTCCTTGCCCTCCGGCGGCCCCTCCTTCACCAGCTTCACGGTGTCCAGCTTCGCCCAGTGCACCTTCGCCCGGGCAAAAGCCCTTGCACGCATCCTCAATGTAGACGGACCGCTTTATAGCTTCAAGCCGTGGCCAGGCATCCACAAGCCACCTCACCAGACCGAAGTAGCTGCCGGGCAGGGGCTCGCCAGGCCACATCCGAACTATAAGGCCCTTCATGGCCTGTTCGGCCGCCTTGTGAAGCTCGACCAATTGCTTCAGCTGGTCGCTCAAGGGCATTGGGTGTTCGGTCCCAGTATACTGAGACCAGAACAACTTTTCTGTCGAGCTCCCCTCCTCAGCTCGGTAAAACTCCGCGGCATCCAGTACACTGCAGGGAAGATCTGTGAATGCTCCTGGAGAGCTCCGAACTCGGGTAAGTAAAAGGAAAGTTTCCTTCACATGCTTGCTTTGCATAATGAATGCCTTACCCGCTGCCATCTTCTTCACGGCATCAATCTCCTAGAGGGCCTTGTGGGCTTCAGCCTTGGCGCTCCGGGCGCTTTCGAGCTCCTTCGCAAGCTCAGACTCTCGCGTCTTAGAGTCAAGCTCCAAGGACTCGTGTTTTTTGGCGAGAGCCTTGAGCTCTTGCTGCACCTCGCCTACTCGGGCTTCTTGCTTTCCCCCCTCAAGGCGCTCCTTGGCCTCTTTATATTCGGCCTCGGACAGCGCCTTCTTCAGGGTCGCCACTTCGGTCGTGGCCCCTGGCAACACTACACCACGAACCCCTCTATAGCTACGCATACCATCCAACGAAATATCCATGTGTTGCTGGGATTGCAGCTCCTAAGCTTGGGGATGCCCATGGCACCCCAAGGTAAAATTCAAGGACACCAAAAAGCCTAAGCTTGGGGATGCCCCGGAAGGCATCCCCTCTTTCGTCCTCGTCTATCGGTAACTTTACTTGGAGCTATATTTTTATTCACCACATGATTTGTGTTTTGCTTGGAGCGTCTGGTATGATTTGAGTCTTTGCTTTTTAGTTTACAACAATCATCCTTGTTGTACACACCTTTTGAGAGAGACTCACATGATTTAAAATTTATTAGAATACTCTATGTGCTTCACTTATATCTTTTGAGCCATATAGTTTTTGCTCTAGTGCTTCGGTTATATCTTTTAGAGCACGGCGGTGGTTTTATTTTATAGAAATAGTTGATCTCTCATGCTTCACTTATATTATTTTGAGAGTCCTTTAGAACAACATGGAAATTTTCTTTTAGGAATAATATAAAAACTTTCATAGAAGTGCATTGAATACTATGAGAAGTTTGATACTTCATAATTGTTTGGAGATATGGAGATGGTGATATTAGAGTCATGCTAGTTAAGTAGTTGTGAATTTGAGAAATACTTGTGTTGAAGTTTGTGATTCCCGTAGCATGCACGTATGGTGAACCGTTATGTGATGAATTCGGAGCATGATTTATTTATTGATTGTCTTCCTTATGAGTGGCGGTCGGGGACGAGCGATGGTCTTTTCCTACCAATCTATCCCCCTAGGAGCATGCGCGTAATACTTTGTTTTGATAACTAATATATTTTTGCAATAAGTATGTGAGTTCTTTATGACTAATGTTGAGTCCATGGATTATACGCACTCTCACCCTTCCACCATTGCTAGCCTCTCAAATACCGCACACTTTTCGCCGGTACTCCCTCCGTTTCTTTTTAGTTTGCATATAAGATTTGGTGAAAGTCAAACTTTATGAACTTTGACTAAGTTTATAGAAAAAGATATCAATATTCACAATATGACATCAATATTGTTAGATGCATCGTGAAATTAATTTTCATACCCATACAGTTTTAGTATTGTAGATGTTGATATTTTTTCCAACAAAGTTGGTTAAACTTTATAAAGTTTGACTTTGACCAAATCTTATATGCAGACTAAAAAGAAACAGAGGGAGTTTCATACACCCACCATATACCTTCCTCAAAACAGCAACTATACCTACCTATTATGGCATTTCCATAGCCATTCCGAGATATATTGCCATGCAACTTTCCACCGTTCCGTTATTATGACGCGCTTCATCATTGTCATATTGCTTGCATGATCATGTAGTTGACATCATATTTGTGGCAAAGCCACCGTTCATAATTCTTCATACATGTCACTCATGCATCATTACACATCCCGGTACACCGCCGGAGGCATTCACATAGAGTCATATTTTGTTCTAAGTATCGAGTTGTAATTTTTGAGTTCTAAGTAAATAAAGTGTGATGATCATCATTATTAGAGCATTGTCCCAAGTGAGGAAGGGATGATGGAGACTATGATTCCCCCACAAGTCGGAATGAAACTTCGGACGAAAAAAAGAGAAAGGCCATAAAAAAGGAGAAGGCCCCAAAAAAGAAAAAATGAGAGTCGTGAGTGTCGTGAGGGCTGCCATAGATTTCGGCTTTTCCTGGCCAAGGTGCCGGGCGAGCCACTCATCCGGACAGTCGATGATTGGAATTTTCTTTGTCAGGAACCGTGTCCAGAATTGCCTGGCCGATTCCTCTGGCTGCTAAATTATGTGGCTCAAGTCACCGGCATCTGGTGGTCGCACATAAGTGCCCTGGAAGTTATCGAGGAATGCGGCTTCCAGATCTTCCCAACAGCTGATGGATTCTGCTGGCAGGCTGTTGAGCCAATGCCGAGCTGGTCCTTTGAGCTTGAGTGGGAGGTATTTGATGGCGTGTAGATCGTCACCGCGGGCCATGTGGATGTGCAGGAGGAAGTCTTCGATCCATACCGTAGGATCTGTTGTGTCGTTGTATGATTCGATATTTACGGGTTTGAAACCCTCTGGGATTTGGTGATCCATTACGTCGTCTGTGAAGCATATGGGGTGTGCGGCGCCTCTGTAGTGGGCTATGTCACGACGCAGCTCGAATGAGTCTTGTCCGCTGTGTTCGGCCCGGCCGGATTTACTTTTACTGTATCCGGCGTGACGGTTATCGTCTCGCGTAGTGGCGTGCCCTCGTGATCCGTAGATCGATCTTGTGTGTTTTGCTTTGTCCTCCAATATGTCTCGCAGGTCTAGCGTGTTTCCCCGTGCCTTGTCATTTTTATTTGAGTGGCGTCAGGGTGCGGGCTGAGTTTTTGGCTGAAATGCCTCTCTGTCGCGGCCACGAGGTGGCCGATCAGCCACGTCATATGTTGGAGATGTAGGTTTTAATGCTTCCTCCTCCAGTCGGGGTAGTAACCTGCGCTTTGGGTAACTCTTGGAGGGGCGTTCGAGTTCATATTCCTCGGCCGCAAGGACTTCAGTCCATCTGTCAGCTAGCAAATTTTGATCAGCTTGAAGCTGCTGCTGCTTTTTCTTAAGGCTATTTGTCATGGCTATAAGCCGGCGCTCGAAGCGCTCTTGCTCGGCGGGATCCTCCGGCACGACAAATTCGTCATCGTCGAGGCTTGCCTCGTCTTCGGAGGGAGGCATGTAATTACCATCCTCCGCCTCTCCATCTTCCACTCTCTCGGGAGGGATGGCTTCTCCATCCTCCGACTCTAAATCTTGCTGGAGTGGATTGTTGTCATCTTCGGCATTGTCTAGAGTGCTATTATCTCCTGTGCTGGTGTCACCGCTTTTGCTTTGGTGAGACTTAGAGCGGCGCCGCTGACGTCGGCGCTTGGGATGCTTCTTGGAGGGGTCATCCTCCGCTGTCCCGTCGCCATTGCCTTCTTTGTGTGTGTCCACCATGTATATATCATATGATGAGGTGGCTGTCCAGTGCCTTGTGGGCAGTGGTTCTGCTCCGTCTCCCGCATCGTCGTCCATACCGTCGATGTCTTCGGAGTCGAAGTCTAGCATGTCGGTCAAATTGTCGAAAGTGGCTACTAAGTGGGTGGTGGGTGGGCGGCGACTTTCTTCGTCATCCGCATCCCAATCCTACCGAACATAGTTCAACCAGGACTCTCCTGACAGGGAGAGAGACCTTAATGAGTTCAGCATGTCGTCGAAGGGCGAGTGCCCGAAGATATCCGCAGAGGTGAACTCCATGATCGGTGCCCAGTCGGATTTGATAGGCACGGGCGCAGGCGGTTCGGAGTCTGTGGCCGGGGAAGAATCCGGCAATTTGGCGTCACGGCTCTCATGAAGGGTAAGGTAGATACTCGGCTCGATCGCCGCTGAGAATGCGGCCTCCGTGGCAGGCTCTATCCCCCCGTCCGTGGATGGTGCAATCGGCTCCGAATTGAGGGTCGGAGCAGTTGCCGGTGCGATCTCCTGCACACTGTCTGACGGAACAGCTAAATCATGCTCATCGTGACCGTGCGGCGTACTCGGCAGGGGCTCGAAACCGTCGAAGATCAAGTCTCTGCGGATGTCAGCCGTGTAATTTAAACTTCCAAACCTGACCTGGTGGCCAGGGGCGTAACTCTCGATCTACTCCAGATGGCCAAGCAAGTTGGCCCACAGTGCGAAGCCGCCGAATACAAAGATCTGTCCGGGGAGAAAAGTCTCACCCTAGACTGCATCGCTATCGATGATCGAAGGAGCCATCAAGCCTAATGATGACGACACAGAGGAACTCTCAATGAAAGCACCAATGTCGGTGTCAAAACTGGCGGATCTCGAGTAGGGGGTCCCAAACTATGCATCTAAGGCGGATGGTAATAGGAGGCAGGGGACACGATGTTTTACCTAGGTTTGGGCCCTCTTGATGGAGGTAAAACCCTACGTCCTGCTTGATTATTCTTGATAATATGAGTAGTACAAGAGTTGATCTACCACGAGATCAGAGAGGCTAAACCCTAGAAGCTAGCCTTTGGTATGACAGTATGTTGTCCTACGGACTAAAACCCTCCGGTTTATATAGACACCGGAGGGGGCTAGGGTTACACAGCATTGGTTACAAGAAGGAGATCTACATATCCATATTGCCAAGCTTTCCTTCCACGCCAAGGAGAATCCCATCCGAACACGGGACGAAGTCTTCAATCTTGTATCTCCATAGTCCAACAGTCCGGCCAAAGGATAGAATCTGGCTGTCCGGATACCCCCTAATCCAGGACTCCCTCAATGTGGATGACATTATCTTCGGCTGCACTAATCAGAAATACAGTGATGAGTTTGGACACATGATGCAAGAGCAATACCAGATGTCCATGATGGGTGAGCTAAAGTTCTTCCTTGGTCTTCAAATACGATAGCAACACAACGACATCTTCATATCTCAAGAGAAATACCTCAAAGACTGCCTGAAGAAGTTTGGAATGCAAGACTACAGTGGTTATACGACGCCCATGCCAACCAAAAGTCATCTGGGTCATGAAGCCAATGGTAAAGAGTTCGATCAAAAGGTATACCGCTCCATGATTGGTTCTTTGCTTTATTTATGTGCATCTAGGCTAGATATCATGCTTAGTGTTTGCATGTGTGCCCGATTCCAAGCGGCACCAAAGGAATTACATCACTTAGCTGTGAAGCGAATTCTTCGATATTTGGCTTACACCCCAACACTAGGATTATAGTATCCAAAGGGCTCAGATGGATGAAGCAAACACTCAAAGACTATGGCATTCATCTGAAGCAAGTGCCACTCTACTGCGGCAATGAAAGCGCCATCAAGATTGCCAACAAACCAGTTTAGCACTCGAAGAAAAAGCACATTCAGATCCGTCATCACTTTCTCAGAGATCATGTCATGAAGGAAGATATTGATATCATTCACGTCAACACTGAAGAGCAACTAACAGATATCTTCACAAAGCCCTTGGATGAGAAAATATTTTGCAAGTTGCAGTATGAGCTAAATATCTTGGAATCCTCTAATGTCCTGTGATCATGCACACATCCTAACACTTATGCATGTTGATGACTTAGATGTGCAACACACGAAGTAACGTATATCTTCAACTAATGAAGACTTACACTCTAAGTGTGAATACATTAACGTGGAATTTGACTTCGGAGCGCCACGATAATTGTGTGCCGTGTCTGGGTCTAATACTTCCTATGCAGTGGGTAATGCCACCACCAAACTTTTGCTTGAAGTATTTTCTGTTGGCGTTACATTTACAAAATCTTCGCGTTTGGTTTGTCTTCAATATTAACATGAATTCATGTTTATCTTCACTAGATTTGGTCTTATTCGGATATATTCATATATTAGCATTCTATCCTCTACAACATTCACTTATAGCTATGTCTTCTCGTTTTGAATCTTTTGAAATAAGTGAATGTGATCGGACCCTAACCTCTCTATGCTCCCATCTCAAATCTATCTGTCCAAATCATGTGCATTCTTTTGAAACCGTCGAATGTCTTCTCTGCATCCTTGTCAGCAGAAGACATAGAGACAAACATTAAATCTGATTTAAATGCTTCAGATGTGAACCGTGGCAAGCGTGGGAACATGGAACAACCTCCAATGTGTTGCATGTTCGCCACGTGTCCTTCAGATGTGAACCGCCAGGGGCACCTGCATAATAATGCTGCACTGTCCCTGTCTTTATAAATACACGCCACACCCCAGTCATTATCTCTTCTTCCAGTTCTCCTTCTCGCACAAACCCTAGCGCCACCGCTAGCCCTCGACGACGCCGGCGACGAAGAGCTTAGCTGCCATGACCTCACCGACGCCATCCTCACACCAGCCGCGGACATCGTCTTCTCCGCCGTCGCCACAGGTGTCCTCCGTCGCCAAGTTAGGGCACGAAAGATCGAACTGCTCGGCCTCATCTCCTACTCTGTCTAGCAGTTCCTCGAGTGGTAAATAAAAACTCTTTTTACAGTCCTTTTTGATCCGATAGATTCATCTTTTTCAACCACAAGTGGTTTCTGTCCCAACAAATTGAATCTATCCTTTTCTGAATCTCATAACATGCCAAGTATGTTCACTTATGCTTCACAAAGTAGTTAGATTCCTCACTTGTACTTATTCATGGATTCGCGTACAAATCTGGAACAAACTCTCTACATATGAGTGAATGTATTCGCACTATGAGGTCAATGTCTTCTAAATTGCTTTATCTTCAAAATCTTCTGATAATGCATATGACCTCTTCCCCTTCCCTCACATCTCTAATGCTGTCATAGGTACATGTCCATGGGAGAATCCCTTGGTTCTCATAGTCTACATTCATTTGCAGAGTTCTTACAGCATCACATCAATTCTCCGAAGCTAATTCCTGTCTGACCAACCGAAGGAAGCCTTTGGAAGTTCTGAAGCCATTCAGTCTGAACTTCATGGCAATAGAAAAATCAGTCAGGAAGGGCGGCAGAGAGCGCCGTGAAAACACTGCCAAGGACCTGCCACTGGATCTCTATGAGATATACAAGTTAGATCCAGAAGAGACCTATGGAGAACGCAAGAACCGAATCCAATGGATTCGAAGACATTGGGCAGAGGAATGGTTCAAGTACAAATTTTTCACTGACGAATATGCTGAAAAGAATGCCATCAAGGGCCCCTGGGGAGATATTATATACAAAGGTCTTCAGCCCAAGTCGAAGTCTGAAGCTATTGCTCAAGGCTTCTACCCCTGCATGATCCGTGGACCTCAGCCTGCTAATGCTGAACCATCCTCTCTGTTATGGTGTCGTGAAGACAATCTCTTTAAGCACAACTTCCAGTTTGCCAAAACTTCTGCCAAAGAGAACAAGAAGTCACTAGGGTTAGACTTCAACCCTGGTCCCTCTGCTGCTCGTGCCGACAACACACGCGATGCGGAACCCAATATTGTTGGGCCCTTCTACAACCTTGAAGGTCTCATCACTCACATTTAGGTTCAAGGGGCAACCGTGGATCATTCTGCAGATGACGTTGATTCTGACGAAGCACCTGCACCATCGAAGCCTGTGAAGCAAAATAAACAAAAGGCTTCAAAGCCCTCCTCCGCACCAAAGGTCTCGCGGGCGAAGCCTCTGGCCACTACACCTCCTGAAGCCAGTGTGCAGTCTGAAGATCTCTCTCGCATCTCCAAGTCTGACAAGATGAAGAAGCCCATGCAACCAACTGGTCAAGCATTGACCCCTGCTGTCGTTCTAAGGAACAAGAACGAAGCCATTGATCTGTCTAGTGACGATGATCTTGGCGATGATGCTCTTGAGCTGCTTATAAAGAGCAAGCAAGAGGCAGAAATCTTCAATGATCATCCCCTCTTTGATGTGGAGATCATGTAAAAGTTCATTGATGAGTGGTTTGACAGCCCAGACCTCAGTTTTGATGATCTTCAGCTCCCAATTGGCCTCAGCATCTCTTTCCATGGAGCCATTTCTCCTGAGCTGGCTCTTGCACAGAAAATTGTTGAGCTGAAGCACAAGATTGATTATGAAAAGGCTCAGTTCAAGAAGCACATGGCCAAGCTCAATGTGGAAGACGTCCAAAACTACAAGGTCATGCTGCATGAGCTCAAGGAGGCGTTCCACAAGAAACGTGAAGAAGCTAAAGGTTCTCGAGAGCGCATGAAACACCTGGCAGCCAAATGTGTTCAAGGCTACAATGAAGCTGAAAAGCGCAAGGCTTCGGGGCGACCTGGCATCGACCCTAGAATGGATGCCAAGAAGAAGAAGAAGCCTACTGTGGCCCAACCAGAAGTATCAAGGCAGGAAGAACCTCGCATTGTCTTCCCGGCCAGTATGATAGACTCGAAGCCTAAAGTCCCCACAGTGGCTTCGGAGCTCAAGAAAACTAGGGTAGCTGAAGCTGAAGCACGAAAGCGCAAGACCAAGGCCACCACTGATGATGCTCCACCGACCAAGAAGAGAAAAACCAAGAAGAAAGATCGGGCTGCTCCCACAAAGCCCCTTGCCGTCGAGCCAATCTCAGTTGCCCGTCCTGCGTCTAAACACTGTGAGTGCCAGTTGATAGTTCATGAGCCCGCTTCCAAAGAGGCTCCAGAAGTTGAAGACATTCCAACTGTTGACCCCACCGCAGTTGAAGGCATTGGTCATCAAGAAAATGTTGAAGATGATGAAGTCATTCCTCAGATCGAACACAATGTGGTATCATCGCCTGTTCTCACAAATAGCGAACTCATCAACATTGGTCGTCCATTGACACCAATGGCTCAGGATGACTCATGGGCTGATCACCCACAAGACTCCCCCCGTCAAGAAGAATCCCCAAGTACTCCCCCACCTCAAGTCACCACTTCGGTGCTTGAAGACAATGACTTTGTGTCCCAGCCAACTCCATCTCCAAAGGCGTCGCCCGCACTCTGCAGGCTTCGCAATGGACCAAGGCCACAGGTCACTTTGTCAAGTGTTCCAGAAGGAGAAGAGCGCCGATCTGTTTCACGCCAAGTCTTTCCTGAAGCCTCTCCTACTGCGAACATCCCCAAGTCTGAAGCCAAAGCAGATGATGATATTCTGGTTGCATCAGCTGATGAACAAGAAGAGCCAAGACATGAAGAAGAACGTGTTGCTACACCCCCAACCAACCTTGAAGTTGTTCTCGAGGAGAACGTGTTCGACCCTCCAGCTACTCGAGTGGAGGTTGAAAACTCTGAGGCGGCCACTAACACTAACACTGAAGCCAATGACGTTGTCATGGCCGAGGCTAGTGTGGCGCCTGAAGCTACTGTGGCACTTGAAGTTAATGTGGTGCCAGAAGTGATTGCACCTGAAGCCAATCTGCAGCCCGAAGCCAATGCCACTGCTCCTGTACCACCTCCACGACCACACACTCTTGAGAAGGCATTCTATCAAGGCTAACTTACCACCGTCCGCTGGCCCATTCTGGTTCATCCACCTGCTACTGGTCAGCAATTTGACTATCATGTGGAGCACAGGCCTCAGGTCCAGAAGCCAAAGCCTAGGCTGCCAAGGTTTCCAGGTAGTGCAACTTCACCAGGATCATTTAATCTGAATGGCTTCAAGGCACACAACACATTCTTTGACAGTGCCAAGAACCCCTACACAAGGCCAAGAATCTCCTCAGATCGATTATGGAGTTATCAGCAGCGCAGCTACTATTCCTGCATCTTATACAATCAGGGGAACATTTTCCCTCATCTGCATCTAGACAGCGAAGCCATGGCTGGCCTACCCTGCCTAGAAGAAGCCCTTGACTGCTTCAGAGATGCTGGCCTTCTACAGTTTGTGACTGCCAAAGAACATTGGAATGAAGAGCTTCTGCTACAATTCTACGCTACCCTTCACATTCGCGGCTACAACAGGGATCCGAAGACTTGGATCCTTGAGTGGATGACAGGCGATGTACACCATGAAGCTAAAGCCCAAGACATCATTGAGCTTACTGCCCTGCCCACTCCTGGCGAACATTATGAACCACGTTGTCAGCTACACCAGAATGTGTTGGAAAGCATCTTCGAAAAGCTAGAGCCAAATATGAGCCAAATGCTGAGCATGATGAAGCCACTGCCACAAGACGCTCACTATCCTAAGGAGTTCTTTGTTGAATACCTAGAGTATCTGCCCCACACTATTTATCATATTATCAGGCAAACTCTCTGGCTGGTCAAAGGACATTCTCCTGCAGTGAAGCTTGAAGGAGCACTGAAGACATTGGTTTTCTATATCTTCAATGGCATCAACTTCAATGCTCAAGACTTCTTCATCAGATAATTGGCTGCATCTGGCTCCGATATCTTTGGTCTGAAGTTCTATGCTCCATGGGTAATGCGCCTCATCAAGCTTCACTCAACTATCAGCCATTTGCGCGCAATCACCTTATATTCTTGCCAGAGGATGATCTTTCTGTCGAAGCCATTTACCCAGAGCCTGCAAAGGAGCCAATGTATCTTCACAATGTCGATCATCAAAGCTTCACCCAGCCCATCTAAGGAGTTTAGGCCGTTTCACGTGTTTATCCCTTGGCTGGCAATACACGTGCTCCTCGCACCCAAACTGAAGCCACTGCAAGTACCATCGCCCAAAGGCCTCAGAAGCGATCTTGTGTTCTCAATGACCGAGAGCTTCTCGTCGCTCTACATCAGAAACAGGATAAGCATAATGATTGGCTTAAGCGCTAGATGCAAAGCCTCTTGGTGGATGTCAATCGCATTCGAAATCTTGCCACCAAGAATGCCTTTGTTACACATGAAACCTATCGGAGGTCATGGAAGAGCTTGACATTGCTCAGTGCTGAAGCTGATCTTCAAGACGATCGCTTCATAGAGAGATTCAAGTTTGACTCAACTCCTCCAAGGAATACTCACTTGCGTCGGACTCCATCACTTGAAGACTCTAACTATTCTTCCTCAGCTGCAACAGTTAATGCCAGCATCATAGATGATCAAGATGATCCTACCTCACCACCTCCAACTTCGGCGCGTATCGACACTGCACCAAGTTCGTCTGCACCACCAAACCTCAACGATGACCCTGCTGCATCGCCTACTCCACATGGGAATGAGTAGCAAGCTCTATGTCTTCAAACCTTTTTGGTCATTACTGACAAAAGGGGAAGAAGCATATGAGTTGACAGTCTTCAAGCGGGTCCATATGGGTGGTTGCTATACTGTTGCTACATTTGCCAAGTGCTTACAACTCTCGCTTTTGATACATTTGGTTCTTTTGAGTTGTAACACTTAAACTTGATGGTGGTCTGCTACCTTTTCATCAACTATGTGATGCGATGATAAATTCCGCATGTGCGATGATAAATCCCGCACGAAGTCATTTTGCAGACATCCATTTTTCATTATGCATGTCATTATCTTCGTTATATCGTTTCATGCATGATGAATTGTCTTCATAAGTAGAAGAGGAGCTCCGCAAATACAACCTGCCATGTGCATTTGCATTCAAAAGCAAAATACTTATATGCAAATCTTCAGGGGGAGCCTTTCTGCTACTTACGAAGACAATACCTAAATCCTTTACAATTTCACATACTCTTATCCCCGTTGAAAACTTCAACCAATTTGTCATCAATCACCAAAAAGGGGGAGATTGTAAGTGCATCTAGTGCCACCCCTAGTAAGTTTTGGAGTATTGACGACAAACCTGGTTGAGGGACTAATGTGTCGTTGTACTAGAGTAGGTGTACCCTAGTATCCCAAACTTGTGCACGGGCAGTCGCAGCATCCCGCGGCAAGGCTTGCCGGGTGACCGCCAAGGTCCTCCATGGTTCCTTTGGAGCCATTCAAGGACAAAGTATCCAAGCCAAGGAGACAAGACCCTGGCAAGAGGAGCTTGCCGGGAAGGCCAACCAAGGCATCTCAAGACCCCGGGAAGAGGAGCTTGCCGGGAAGGCCAACCAAGGCATCTCAAGGAACTTGCCGCGACGCGCCACGCGCCCCGGCAAGGCCCGGTGAGCGACAAGCTCCCGGACGCGACAAGACAACGACCTCAGCAAGGCGCTTGCTGCGGCAAGCCACCACTCTGTGCCCGCACTCCAGCACATCCACCAACGTGTCGCTCTGGGACCGTTCCAAGCGTACGTGGCGGGAGGCTGTGCAGCCGGCGGTGCGCGGTGGCAAGCGGCGCTGATAAGATTGCCATCGTGGCGAGTGGTGGCATCCCTGACGGTCCCTTTTGCACTATTTAGGCGACGCAGACGGGCATTTAATGCCCTTGTCCCCTGCCGTCAGGGTTAGGTATGATACACTGTAGCAGGTAGCTGTACCAACCGCAACACCTTTCCATTTTTACCCTTGTCTACGTTGCCACCTGTCGGTGACCCCTTGAGCATATAAAAGGAGGCCCATGCGCAACATGGAGGGGGGAGAAAAAGGGGGAAAGGAAGAGAACACTCACGCTCGGTCTCGTTAGCTGCTGGGGTGTACTGTAGCACTCCGTGCTCCCGAGCAAGAACTCAATACAAACCACAAAGCAGGAGTAGGGTTTTACGCATCCGTGCGGCTCGAACCTGGGTAAACTGCTCGTGTGCTTCGCCTCGATCCGCTCTTCGTGCGACCCTCGCCCCCGCCAAACCGAAAGGGACTCGGTCCGCCGGTCCCATAGGTGCTCATGGATTAGCCCCCCGACATCTTTGGCGCGCCAGGTAGGGGCTCGAGGTTGTGTGAACCAGATCCGGCGTTCACACGAGCTAGATCT
Organism: Triticum aestivum; assembly: GCF_018294505.1. Classification (NCBI taxonomy): domain Eukaryota; kingdom Viridiplantae; phylum Streptophyta; class Magnoliopsida; order Poales; family Poaceae; genus Triticum; species Triticum aestivum. The sequence continues at coordinate 302,890,377 of NC_057803.1, read as the reverse complement.
TCATCATCTTCATCGACATGCCGCCGAAGAAGAAGGCTTTGGAGGCGGCTGCTCCGTCCGCGCCGAACCCACCACCGCCGGAGCAAACGGCTGATGGGGCAGACGCCGGCGGAAGAACGGGCGTCGACGAGAGAGCTCACGGTGCTGCCAGGTCCAAGGACAAGGCTGCGCTGCCCATCGGCGGCGTAGCCGGCTCCCACAACGACCGGGCGCACTCCAAGACCTCGGCGTCCGTACATGCACCGCGCCCATCTCAGGAGGCGCGGGGCCGGCAGCGTCATGATACTCACGGTACCATGCGTTTGCTGGACCAAGATCGAGCTGGTGGATCTCGGAGTGCTCAAGACCAGCATGCACGCCAACATGCTGGCACGAGCGAGGCACGGTCGCCTGGACGGGATACTGCTCCTTCTAACATAGTTAGAAGTCCGAGCATATCCCGCTCCTCGCACCGTTCGCCACCGCCACCCGCCACTACAGCAGAAGCTTTGGCGCGAGCTCAACTGCTCCTGGACTACCCTCCAACGGCAGACAAGATCGACGACTGGAGGGCCACCATTCAGAGTCTCATCGGCTTCGCCAACGGCGACACTCAACGGCAGCCGAGCACGTCGCAGCCGCGGCAAGTCAGCCAGGCACGAGCCGGTGGCGACAAGACCGGTGGGGGTGCAACCACTATGCACTCTCCGCCCCGAAGGCCAAGATCGCCGACTCGCCGGATCCACCTCGACAGCGACTCCACCGCGTCATCAGATCCACGAGCTCGTCGCGATCAGCGCCAAGTTCTTCACGAACGACAGCAAGAAGACGCTCGTACTCGCATCGAGCGCCGAAGAGAAGCGCGACGTCAATCGGACCAGCGCGCTGGGCCCTCTGTCGACATGCATGCGCCAGGGGAACCAGGCGACTTGCCGTACGCGGTAGGTTGCCCTGCGTTTACTCGTGAGCTGCGGCAAGTCCAGTGGCCCAGCACGAAGAATTTCAAGCCAGACGTACCAGAGAAGTACGACGGCAAGTCGCATCCGTCGGAGTTCCTCAGCATCTACACCATCGCGGTGCAGGCTGCTGGGGGGCGGGACGACAAGATCCTTGCCAACTACTTCCCGCTGGTGCTCAAGCCCAACGTCAGGTCCTGGCTCATGCACTTGCCGGACAACTCCATATCCTCCTGGGCAGACCTATGCCATCAGTTTCTCGGCGCCTTTACAGGCGGCCACAAACCTCATGGCCAAGAAAGTGACCTTCATCTGCTCGCCCAGAAGGAAGGAGAGCCCCTGCGCAAGTACATTCAGAGATTCAGCCGTGTACAGCACAACATCCCAGATGTCCACCCTGCCGCGGTCATCAGCGCGTTCCATCAGAACGTGCGTAACCGCAGGATGCGGGAGGAGATGGCGATGTGCAAGATCAGAGACGTCAGTGAGCTGTATGCCCTGGCCGACAAGTGTGCACGTGCTGAGGAAGGGAGGAAACTCCCCGGAGAGAATACAGGAGCAGGAGGATCTGACAGCGAGGATGCTGCCCCGGCAAGGAAAAACCAGCGGCGGAACAACAGGAAGAAGAAAGGCAAAGATGTGCTAGTCATTGAGCAGTCCGGCAACGAAGGTGGCGCCAAGAAAGCCAAAGCTGGTAGCTCCGGCAAGGAGATTGCCGCATGCACCAACTGCCAGACTGTGGCGGTCGCCGACAAGCAGGACGGCACTAACAAGCAGTACTGCAAGATCCACCGCACCAAGGGCCATGACCTCCAGAGCTGCAAGAAGGTCGAGCAGCTTGTCCAGCAGCAAAAGGCTGAATACGAGCGACGCGACAAGGAGAGGGCCCAAGGAGGCGCTGGAGAATCCGGCAAGAAGCGCGCCGGCCGGGGAGGACGCCGCGGCAAGGCCAAGCAGCGGCAAGGAGATAGACCTCCCCGCGGCCGCGACAAGGATGAAGATGACGACGACGACGAAGACATGGATGGTGTCGAGACCAGTGAGCAGGAGTTCCAGAAAGCCACAGAGGTCTTGTGCGTTGACGGCGGTGCTTCTCTGCATACTTCGCACCGCCAACTCAAGCAGTGGGTGCGGGAAGTCAATGCGGCGGAACCACCTGTCGAGTCACGCAAGCTTCTGAAATGGTCCAGCACGCCTATCATCTTTGATATTGAGGACCACCCTGATCGCACAACTGCGGTCGGGTGCTTGCCGATGTTGGTTTCACCAACTATCCGCAACCTCAAGGTCACTAAGATGCTAGTTGACGGCGGGGCCGGCTTGAACCTGATCTCCTCCGCTGTACTCCAGAAACTCCAGATCCCTGACAGCGAGCTTGAAGAGACCGGCACATTCCAAGGAATCAACCCGGGAAGGAGCAAGCCGAAGGGGAAGGTCACGTTGCCAGTAACATTTGGCAACGAGGTGAACTTCAGGACTGAGAGGGTCACTTTTGACGTTGCCGATTTTCCATTGCCTTACAATGGGATACTCGGCCGTCCAGCACTCGCCAAGTTCATGGCAGCCTCTCACTACGCATACAACATGCTGAAGATGCCAGGCCCGATAAGCGTCATCTCTGTCCCTGGCGACAAGAAGGATGCTCTTATCTGCGCCGACAAGATCTACCGGGAAGCGGCAGCCGCAACAGATCGCAAGTCACCTGCCGTTGAAGCTCCCGGGGGGAAGAAGAAGACCAAGTCCGGCAAGAGTTCTGATGCCCACTCCGGCAAGCGCACCTCTTCGGAGTGCTGCGCTGCCGTCGAGGACGCACCATCGAGCTCCACCGGCAAGTGTAAGAAGACAATGGCAGCTCCGCCAGAGACCAAGAAGGTGTCCGCCAAGGAGGACGGCACTGGTGGTACCCTCACCATCAGTGCCACTCTCGACCCTAAATAGGAAAGCGCGCTCATTGCTTTCCTGCGGGCGAACGTCGACGTGTTTGCGTGGCAACCGTCTGACATCCCCGGTGTACCCAGGAAAGTAATTGAGCACCATCTTGCCGTTTGTCCTCATGCGCGGCCCGTCAAGCAGAAGGTCAGGAAGCAAGCAGTGGAGCGCCAAGAATTCATCGCAGAGGAGATCAAGAAGTTGGAAGCAGCAGGCCTTGTCAGAGGAGTGCTCCATCCTACGTGGTTGGCCAATCCTGTAGTCGTGCGCAAGGCGAACGGGAAATGGAGACTTTGTATCGACTTTACCGATGTTAACAAAGCTTGTCCCAAAGACCCATTTCCTTTGCCGCGCATTGACCAGATTGTTGACTCCACGGCCGGATGTGAATTGCTTTCATTTCTTGACGCATACTCAGGATACCATCAGATCTTCATGGCAGAAGAGGATGAGGAGAAGACCGCATTCATCACTCCATGTGGCACGTACTGTTTCATACGGATGCCTTTCGGTTTAAAAAATGCTGGTTCAACATTTGCAAGGGTAGTCCATGTCGCTCTTGAGCCACAAATACACAGAAATGTGGAAGCCTACATGGATGACATAGTGGTCAAGAGCAAGGACAAGGCAACTCTGATTCAAGATTTAGACGAGACCTTTGCAAATCTGCGCAAGATCAGCCTCAAGCTCAACCCCGAGAAGTGTGTGTTTGGAGTCCCCTCCGGCAAGCTTCTCGGGTTCTTCGTGTCTCAGCGGGGAATCGAAGCCAATCCCGACAAGATCAAGGCCATTGAGCAGATTGAAGCACCAAAGCGCGTCAAGGATGTACAAAGACTTGCCGGTTGCGTGGCTGCTCTCAGCAGGTTTATCTCTAGGTCTGCTGAGCGCGCCCTGCCGTTTTTCAAAATATTGAAAAAGGCAGGTCCAATGAAATGGACTCCGGAAGCGGAGGCTGCGCTGCAAGACTTGAAGAGATACCTGTCCTCCACTCCAACACTTGTCGCACCTAAGCCACAAGAGAAGTTGCTGCTGTATGTAGCGGCAACCAATCAAGTGGTTAGTGCCGCGTTAGTAGCAGAGAGGGAGGCAGATGACGAGCCAGCAACCACGGCAGGCGCATCCAGCGACAAGCAGGGGGCTTCCCCGACAAGCTCTGGTCCCGACAAGGATGGATCTGCGCAGACGCGCGAGGAGATACAGAAGAGAATGGTACAACGCCCAGTTTACTTTGTCAGTTCCCTTCTGCAGGGGGCTAGGTCAAGGTACTCTGGCGTCCAGAAATTGCTTTTCAGCCTTCTCATGGCCTCGAGAAAGCTGCGCCATTACTTCCAAGCACATGAGATCACAGTTGTCACTCGTTTTCCGCTGAAGAGGATACTACAGAATCCAGAAGCGACAGGCAGGATTGTTGAGTGGGCACTGGAACTGTCAAGCTTTGGCCTCAAGTTTGAGAGTACTTCAACTATCCAAAGCAGAGCATTGGCAGAATTCATAGCAGAATGGACGCCAACACCAGATGAAGAAATTCCAGAAACGAGCATCCCCGTCGAGGAAGCAAGCAAAGAGTGGCTGATGTACTTTGATGGTGCCTTTTCGCTGCAAGGCGCCGGCGCTGGCGTGCTGCTTGTCGCACCCACCGGAGAGCACCTCAAGTACGTAGTCCAGATGCACTTTCCCAAGGAGCAAGCAACAAACAATACTGCAGAGTATGAAGGCTTGCTTGCCGGTCTCAGGATCGCGGCAGACCTTGGGATCAAGAAGCTCATCGTCAGGGGTGACTCGCAGCTTGTCGTCCGCCAAGTGAACAAGAGCTATCAGAGTCCGTTGATGGAAGCCTACGTCGACGAAGTGAGGAAGCTAGAAGAGCACTTTGACGGCCTACAGATGGAGCATGTTCCAAGAGCTCAGAACGCCATTGCCGATGGCCTTTCAAAGTGCGCCGCACTTAAGTTACCTGTGGAACCAGGGATCTTTGTGCTCAAGCTGACTCAACCGTCTGTAACGCCATCAACTGGACAGAGCAAGAAGAGGAAGTTGATTTCTGGTGACTATTTTCCGGCAGAGCTTCCCGAAGCCGCCGCCAAGAAGGTCCCCAAGATCAACGCCAAGAGCGCTGAGGAGCAGTCTGCTCCGGCAAGCCCTAGGGTTTGTTCCGTTGAAGCAGAAGCTCCCGACAAGTTTTGCTCCGGCAAGCTTGCCGGGGAACGTCAAGCTCCGGCAGAGCCGCAGGTTCTCGCCGTAGAAGCGGACGTTCCCGCAGCAACAGATTTGCCTTGCGCTGAGGAGCAGTCTGCTCCGGCAAGCCCTAGGGTTTGTTCCGTTGAAGCAGAAGCTCCCGACAAGTTTTGCTCCGGCAAGCTTGCCGGGGAACGTCAAGCTCCGGCAGAGCCGCAGGTTCTCGCCGTTGAAGCGGACGTTCCCGCAGCAACAGATTTGCCTTGCGCTGAGGAGCAATCTGCTCCGGCAAGCCCTAGGGTTTGTTCCGTTGAAGCAGAAGCTCCCGACAAGTTTTGCTCCGGCAAGCTTGCCGGGGAACGTCAAGCTCCGGCAGAGCCGCAGGTTCTCGCCGTAGAAGCGGATGTTCCCGCAGCAGCAGATTTGCCTTTAGTCCTTGTTGTCGAGCCACAAGCTCCAGCATGGACACAGCAGATTGTCCGTTTCCTTCAGACAGGAGAACTTCCCGAAGAGCAAGAAGAAGCGGAAAGAGTAGCCCGGCAGTCAAGTATGTACCAGTTTGTCGACAACACACTGTACAGAAGAAGACTCAACGGTGTGAAATTGAAGTGTATTCACCGGGAAGACGGACAAAAGCTGTTGGCAGAGATACATGGAGGCATATGTGGTCACCACATTGGCGCAAGAGCACTTGCCGGCAAAGCATTCCGGCAAGGTTTCTTTTGGCCGACAGCCCTCCAGGATGCAACTGCACAAGTAACCAAGTGTGAAGCGTGCCAGTTCCATTCCAAGCAGATACACCAACCAGCTCAAGCTCTCCAGACGATCCCTTTATCCTGGCCATTTTCGGTCTGGGGGCTCGACATCCTCGGCCCCTTTCCCCGAGCAGTCGGGGGCTTTGAGTACTTGTACGTTGCAATCGACAAGTTCACAAAGTGGCCGGAAGTGGAAGCAGTGAGGAAGGTGACAGCACAGTCAGCAGTCAAGTTCTTCAGGTCGATTGTTTGCCGCTTCGGGATCCCTAACAGGATAATCACCGACAACGGTACGCAATTCACGAGCCGCACCTTCATGCAGTACGTCCAAGATCTTGGCGCCAAGGTCTGCTTCGCTTCTGTTGCTCACCCGAGAAGCAACGGTCAAGCGGAGAGGGCAAATGCTGAAGTGCTGCGTGGGCTCAAGACCAGGACTTTCGACAGGCTGCACAAGTGCGGAAGAAACTGGATCGAGGAGCTGCCGGTGGTTCTTTGGTCGATCAGGACGACGCCAAATCGAGCCACTGGCCAGACACCTTTCGCTCTAGTCTATGGAGCAGAGGCAGTTCTCCCCACGGAACTCGTATACGGGTCACCTCGAGTGCTCGCTTATGATGAGCTTGAGCAAGAGCAGCTGCGACAAGATGACGCGCTACTCCTTGAGGAAGACCGTCTTCAGGCTGCTGTACGAGCTGCTCGCTACCAGCAAGCTTTGCGCCGCTACCATAGCCGCAAAGTTAACGCCAGAAGTCTCGAGGAAGGCGACCTTGTTCTTCGGCGTGTTCAGTCCGCCAAGAATTCCAACAAGTTGACGCCGAAGTGGGAAGGCCCTTACCGGGTGAAACGAGTCACTAGGCCTGGCGCTGTCCGCCTTGAGACCGAAGATAGCATTCCGGTGAGCAATTCCTGGAACATTGAGCATCTTCGTAAGTTTTACCCGTAAGGCGCGGTTGCCGGAACCTGTTCCGGCAACCACCTTTTGTATAAGTCTTGCCGCTGTTGCATGTAATCCTTTGTACAAAGCCGGGCGCAGACCCCGTGCATAAGTAAAGCTCATATGCTCCGCACATCTTGTCAATTTCATGCTTTCTATTTTTTGCATATGTGATCTGACACTTTGTGCAGCACCTACTCCCCGGTAAGCAATAACGAGCGGTAAGGCTCCATATCTTTATTTTCTCCTCTTTCTTTTTTCTCAAGGAAAGGAAGGTTCCCTCGCCCACAAGTTTGCCGGGGGGGAAGGAGAAGATAATGGTATGGACCAGGCGTCGTTCAAGAAAGTTTCGCCTTACCGGGAAGCAAACAACAGAAAAGCTAAGTTGCCAAAGTTTGAGCAATCAGATTTTTAAATTTTTAAGTTATCTCCCTTGAACGACCGCACTTTGTATGGAAAACCTGTGCGCGGAGGAACCAACTCGTAGCTAGTTGCGCCCTTACTTTGTTTCGAGTCCGCTCAACAACTTAAGTGAGCTGCGACTAGTTGCGACAAGGTTTCTTGTCGGTAGCAGCACCGCCAGCAGGCTGCTGACGTCCCGCACTCAGCGCTCGCGGCTAAGGTGCCTACACCGGCAAGTTCCCTAAAAGCGTAGGGCAAAAACATACAAAGGGAGGAATCAAGTAAAGGGAATAACACTTCAATCATTACCCGGAATAGAGTTATGTCACAAGGTAGCTTCTCGCGGCTCTAACAGATTGTTCTCATAACATGACCAGCAGCGACAAGAAAAGAAGAAAACGGGCGGCCTAGTCTACGCGATCGCCCTCAATCCTCTTGATCCCGCTCACCTTGTCCACAATGGGTGTGACAAGGGTCTTGAGCACAATGGGTGCAGTAGAAGAACAAGGCGAAGAAAGGATATCCATTTGGAGCCATTTTCCAAGCGGCGGCTGGAAGTACCTTCGTGCGCGGATGCGCTCGCGTCTTCGTTGACCAGAAGAGGTAGTAATTCTCCCTCAGATCCCTCGCGGCGAGCTTGGGGGGGAAGATTGCCTGCTCCTTTCGCAGCGCTGCAAGCCGCTGCGCCTCGGTCGACTTCACAACCTTCCCTTTGTCGGCTCTCGGAGCCATGGCGGAAGTGGTGGAGGAGGTCGACGGCGTTGGTGGTGCTGGTGGCAATGGGGGGCGGGGCGCTACTCTCTTTCAGCTTTGGGAAGACGAGGGAGCGGCGGAGGTTTCCAAGATTAGAGTAGCAACCGGCGAATGGGCGAACTACCCCTGTTTCCCATGCTTATAAAGAGGGAGGGGGCGGACGTTCCGCCTTTCCGAATAAAGAAATCACCCACGATCTCTCCCACGACGCCGCATTCAACGCGTGCCGTTCGGGGAGGGCGCGGTGGATACTGGGAGAGATACGGCGTAACCCAGGCCGCGCGTGCCCGTGCCCTGTTTTGGGCCTGGCCCAACAGCGCTCGGCACCGTGTATGGCCCAGGCCCGGGGGCTCCTGTCGGTGTACTAGAGTAGGGGTACCCTAGTATCCCGAACTTGTGCACGGGCAGTCGCAGCATCCCGCGGCAAGGCTTGCCGGGTGACCGCCAAGGTCCTCCATGGTTCCTTTGGAGCCATTCAAGGACAAAGTATCCAAGCCAAGGAGACAAGACCCCGGCAAGAGGAGCTTGCCGGGAAGGCCAACCAAGGCATCTCAAGACCCCGGCAAGAGGAGCTTGCCGGGAAAGCCAACCAAGGCATCTCAAGGAACTTGTCGCGACGCGCCACGCGCCCCGGCAAGGCCCGGTGAGCGACAAGCTCCCGGACATGACAAGACAACGACCGCGGCAAGGCGCTTGCCGCGGCAAGCCACCACTCTGTGCCCGCGCTCCAGCACATCCACCAACGTGTCGCTCTGGGACCCTTCCAGGCGTACGTGGCGGGAGGCTGTGCAGCCGGCGGTGCGCGGTGGCAAGCGGCGCTGACAAGATTGCCATCGTGGCGAGCGGTGGCGTCCCTGACAGTCCCTTTTGCACTATTTAGGCGATGCAGACGGGCATTTAATGACCTTGTCCCCTGCCGTCAGGGTTAGGTATGATACACTGTAGCAGGTAGATGTACCAACCGCAACACCTTTCCATTTTTACCCTTGTCTATGTTGCCACCTGTCGGTGACCCCTTGAGCATATAAAAGGAGGCCCATGCGCAACGTGGAGGGGGGAGAAAAATGGGGAAAGGAAGAGAACACTCACGCTCGGTCTCATTAGCTTCTGGGGTGTACTTTAGCACTCCGTGCTCCCGAGCAAGAACTCAATACAAACCACAAAGCAGGAGTAGGGTTTTACACATCCGTGCGGCCCGAACCTGGGTAAACTTCTCGTGTGCTTCGCCTCGATCCGCTCTTCGTGTGACCCTCGCCCCCGCCGAACCGAAAGGGACTCGGTCCGCCGGTCCCATAGGTGCTCGTGGATTAGCCCCCCGACATAATGTGTTTGTGAGAATTGCAGGACAACACAGGTAGTAGTCCCTCATTGATTCGGTTTACCTACCGGAGATGACCCCTAAAAATGTATGAAGACATTGAAGACAAAGGTGGTATGTGAAGACATTCACATTGAAGACTATGACAAGAGAAGACATCGAGTGAAGACTATGGAGCGCGAAGACTTAGTTGTTTCGTTGTTTCCTTTATTCTTTGTTGAATCATAGGGACCACCGTACTGTTAAGTGGGGTCCCAGTGAACAAAGTCAGAGTGACTGAAGTGATGCTTAGCAAAAATCCTATGTCTTCGAGTGAAGACAATGAGAGCAAATCTTTTCCAGAGCTGGATAAGTCAGCTTTACTTGTAGCCCAAGTAAAGTTGCCGCGTGTGTTTGAAATCTGACCGTTGGAACACGTCTCAGTTCCTTGGTGACCCAGGGTCATTTCGGACAAATCAGGTCGGGTTGCCTAGTGGCTATAAATAGCCCACCCCCTACACCATAAATTGGTGGATGCTCAGAGTTAGTGCACGGCTTTTGTCGTTTGAGAGCAACCCACCTCGAAGCCTTTGAGAGAGAAATCCTTGCGAGGACAAAGCCCTAAACACCCAGAGCCAAAGAGTGTTAGGCATTACTGAAGTCTTCCTGTCTGTGTGATCTGAAGACTTGTTACACTTGAGGACTATGAATCCTCCAGCTGGTTAGGCGTCGCGTTCTGAGCATCCAAGAGTCATTGTGGATCACCGGTGAACGAAATCTGTGAAGATTTGGAAGTCTACCTTGAAGACTTACCAGAGTGATTGAGCGAGGACTGGGTGTCCTTAGCTCAAGGAGAATAAGGTGAAGACACGGTCTTCTGAGTTAAATCTCAGCCTCCCTAACCAGACGTACAGTTTTCACAGCAACTGGAACTGGTCCAACAAATCATTGTCTTCAACAAGCAACTAGTTCTATCCTTCCCATCTCTTTATTTACACTTGGTCCTTGTGAAGTCATTGCCTGTTTGCATTATCCATTTGTCTTCACAGGGTGACTGTTTGTTCTGATTGGTTTCATACTTTCTTCCATCCTGATCCGTACTGCCTAGCTGCTATCTTCATGCTCTCACTTCATTGAATACTTGACTATGGCTTGTCTAGAGTAGTCTACCTTCCGCTGCATGGTTATAGGTTCATTTCTATCATTTGTCTTTGAAACTCCCGTGTCTTGAAGACTTCCATAAAAATTGCCTATTCACCCCCCTCTAGTCGATAACTAGAACTTTCAACCCGGAGGAGCACCTCAGTAGAGAAAGCCGAAAACTGACTGTCATGATGCGGCGAGAGCCGGTCAGCTCTTTGAAGGTCTCAAATCTTTAGAGATTTTTTCCGCATTATGCGAGGGATCGGTACTTACCTGATCAGGTGTTTGCAGCATCCTAGTTCAGATACTAGGGGCTGCGCCTATATTTTTATTGTCAAACTCCTATGGCCAAGTGAGGGTGCTAAAGCCGCATAGTCCGATTGCCTGGTCCGTCACACTAAACACCTCCTTCAAGGACCAAACAATTGGATCAAGAGTGTTTAAATTACATCCTGAACACCCCCGTACTACCTAAGTTGGGGTAGAAGCCAAAGACTAGCCAACTCTCAGATTTCATACAACACGGCCGCACATGAGGTGAAATTTTTAAACAACAAACATTATATTACATAACGACTTTGTTTCATCAGACAAGGCAGAGACAACATGAATGTATTCATTCGAAAATAATTTCTTGCACACATTGCATCGCCACAATACGAGACCCCTCCAGGACATCTTCAAAATACCGCTCAGGCGTGGGGTGCTCCTTGCCCTCTGGCGGTTCCACGGTCATAATCTTGACGACGTCCATCTTCTCCCACCACACCTTGACGCAGGCGAAGGCCATGCACGTGCCCTCGATGCAGACCGACCGCTGGACAACGTCCAGCCGACGGCAGGCATTCACCAGCCGCTTCACGAGCCCAAAGTAGCTGCTGGGTATAACTTCGGTAGGCCACGGCCGGATTATTAAATCCTTCATGGCCAGTTCGGCCACCCTATGCAGCTCGACCACCTATTTTAGCTGATCGCTAAAGGGCCTGGATGTTCTGGCGCAATATATTGTGACCAGAACAACTTCTCTGTAGAGCTCCCTTCTTCGGCTCGGAAGAACTCCGCAGCATAAGACACACTGCGCGGCAGATCCGGAAACGCCCCTGGAGAACTCCGAATCCGGGTTAGTAAGAGATACTTCTTTTTCACATATTTGCTTTGCATACTAAACGCCTTACCCACCGCGATTTTCTTGGCCTGTTGGATCTGCTGGAGGGTGCCCTGGGCCTCAATCCGGGCATCTTCCGCGATTTGGCGGGCTGTAGCGAGTTCGGTCTCTTGAGCCGAAACATCGCGCTCCAAGGATTCACATTTCTTCACCGCTTCCTGGAGCTCTTGCTGGACCTCATCAAGACGGGCCTCGTGCCTCTCGCGGGCGGCTTTTTCCTTGGTAGCTTTTTCCTCGGCCTGGGCTAGGGCCTGTTTAAGGACCTCGACCTTGGTCGCCGCTCCTACACATATCATGGCACTACGGTAAATATGCATTACTTATTCTTTCCGAATATACAGCCAGTCAGTACATACCTTGCTTGTCTTCTAGCTGCTTTCTCGCTTGGCCGAGCTCCTCCTCGGCCCGCTCAAGTCTATGCTTTAGTCCGGAGACTTCGGCAGTGTGTGAGGTCGCGGCCAGCAACGACGCATGCTTATTCATATAAGACATATTTAGTTAGTTTCCTGTGAAAATAAATTGATCCTCTGTCCGGATCTTCTTTCCGAACATCGGACAGTGTCTCAGGGGCTACTGTCTATATTGGGATTTTCGCTTTTGCGTCGCTTACCTCAAAACCTGTCACGAGATGCTGCAGGCTTCAGTTAGTCTGCTCTTGACAAACCGAACCCTCTCAATCACCGTACCCATAAGGATACGGTGTTCATCCACAATGGAAGCCCCTGTAGTGCTTCCAGTAGGTTATCCGGTGCCTCTGGTTGGACAGAGGTCACGGCGGAATAGGCACACCACCTTCTTTCGAAGGAGGTTGCTCGGCGGATTCCGGATCCGTATAGGTATCCGACCTTGTATCTGGATGGGGGCCGAACTAAGCAAAGCCCCCATCCTCAGTCGCCATGGGGCTCTGCTGCCCCATGTGTCCGGCAGCCGAGATTTCGCCCTCTGGCGTCACCCTGGCGGCCTCCTAAACCTCTCCCTGGCCGGGGAAGGTCCTTTGGGACAACACCTCGTCGTCGCCCTTGGCCGTGGGAGAGTGAGCGGTCGGTGGTGACTGGCTGGCTATCGCCTTCTAATCCGACGAACCTCTTGATGAGGATCATAGGGAGTCATCGTGGGCCCAACAGCAATGGCATAAATTAACATATTATATTATGAAGCAAGAGAGGCCGGATGCATGGACATATGCGGGTTTTTAGTACTTACGACGTGGCCAGAGGCTTGTTTTGGGGGCGTCGCTCCAGGCTGCTGTCGACGTCCCACGCGGAGTTATCCGCATGGGGACCCTTCCCCCTCTTGGGCGCCTCCGCCTCTAGATTTGTGGAGGCCGCCCTATTCTTCCCCCCCGCCCCCCATCAGGGGGAGAGGTGCTTTCTTCCTCCTCGTCGTCATCGTCTTCAGCGGCGGAGGAGAGTGTCTTGTCTTCAGATTACACATCCAAAGCTCCCTTGCGATGGGTGCCACTCCGGACCCCCTTGGCCTTCTTCTTGGCCTTTTTCTCCAGTGCCTTATATGCCGCCGGCACCAGCATCTTCGCTAGGAGCGGGATGACTAGTTCCTCAGGCAGCGGAGCCGAACATTGAATCCGCTCTGCCCTCTCCGCCCATACCTGGAAAAAAAGTTTAGATATCCTCCTTGAAACAAGCAAGTAGAGGATGTGTCTGGAGACGTCAAAGGCTTACCGCATTGGCAGAATGTAATATCATGCCAGCGGTCCGAGTCTATGGCTGGTGGCGTCTCGTTGCCCTTAAAGAGCAACTCCCAGGCATCTTCGTGAGTGGTTGTGAAGAGCCTTTGCATGGTTTTGTGGTTCTTCGGGTCGAATTCCCATAAGGGGCGGCTTCGGCTTTGGCATGGGAGGATCCGGCGAACCAGCATCACCCGAATTACGTCGATGAGCTTGATGTTTTTATCCACCATGCTTTGAATGCGCGTTTGCAGCGCTATCAGCTCGTCCGACGAAGACCAATTTGGGCCCTTCTCTATCCAGGAGGTGAGCCGCGTTGGAGCTCCGGACTTGAATTTGGAAGACGCCACCCAGGTGGCGTCGCAGGGCTCTGTGATATAGAACCACAGTTTCTACCACTCCTTGACAGTCTCCACAAAAGTACCCTTTGTCCATGTGACATTGGGCAGCTTGCTCACCATGGCGCCTCCGCACTCCGCGTGCTGGCCATCCACCACCTTCAGCTTCATGTTGAAAATCTTGAGCCACAGTCCGAAGTGGGGTTGGATGTGGAGGAAGGCCTCACACACGACAATGAATGTCAAGATGTTGAGGAAAGATTTCGGGGCTTGGTCATGGAAGTCTAGCCCGTTGTAGAACATAAGCCCGCGGACAAAAGTGTGGAGAGGAAACCCTAACCCGCAGACAAAATGAGGGATGAACACCACCCTCTCATTGGGTTTTGGGGTGGGGATGATTTGCCCCTTGGCTGGAAGCCGGTGGGCGATTTCATTCGCCAAATACCCGGCCTCCCGAAGCCTGGTGATATCCTTCTCCCTAGCGGAGGAGGCCATCCACTTGCCTTGACCTCCAGATCCGGACATGGTTGAGTGCTTCCTTGAGGCGAAAAGAATGAGGACTTGGGCGCTGGAGCTTGAGAATGGAAGGGCAAAGAAAGAGAGAAGGCGTGGGTGAAGAAAAGGGAATCCTTAGCTGCTTATAAAGGCAGTGAATATCAAGCGCCTCCCCACTCACCTTAAAACTCGCCTGTTCCCAAGGGCTGTGTAAACGACACGGTTAGATTACCCTCACCCGTAATGATGAGAATCCCGCAATAAGGGGACACGATCTCTGCTTCGACAAGATGTGCCTATGAAAACCGCGTCTCGAAACATGGAACAGCAGACATAAAACGGTTCGAAATGATGACCAAGCAGTCGTGATGTTAGATTACAAAAAGTTATCAGCGGATTGGACTCGTGCAATATTATATTCTCTTCAGTTGTGTGTGGTACTTTTGTTATAGATCCGGACACGTTATTGCGTCTGAAGGCTATCTTGGAGTATTTGGAAAGGGGAACCCGCCTTGGAATGCCGAAGACAATTTACGCGCCGGACACCTCGTCATTGAAGCCTAGTTCCTGGACTAAGGGGTCCTCGGGCGTCCCACCTATTAGACATGGGCCGAACAGATGGGATGTGAAGATACAAAGACCGAAGACTCTACCCGTGTACGGATATGAATATTCCTTTCTTTGTAACCGACCTTATGTAACCCTAGATCCCTCCCATGTCTATATAAACCGGAGGGCTAGGTCTGTAGACGGCTTTCCTGATAATCATAGTCAGACATGCTAGACTTTTAGGGTTTAGCCATTACGATCTCGTGGTACATCAACTCTTGTAATACTCATATACATCAAGATCAATCAAGTAGGAAGTAGGGTATTACCTCCATAGAGAGGGCCCGAACCTGGGTAAACATTGTGTCCCTTGTCTCCTGTTACCATCGACCTTAGACGCACAGTTTGGGACCCCCTACCTGAGATCCGCCGGTTTTGACACTGACAATAGGCATCACGTCCATGTCAAGTAGACCAAAATGATTTTGCATCTATTACTATTACTCCACACATCGATAGACTCCTACTTGCATCTAGAGTATTAAGTTCATAAGAATAGAGTAACGCATTAAGTAAGATGACATGATGTAGCGGGATTAACTCAAGCAATATGATGAAAACCCCATCTTGTTATCCTCGATGGACACAATACAATATGTGTCGGTTCCCCTTCTGTCACTAGCATTGAGCACCGCAAGATTGAACCCAAAGCTAAGCACTTCTCCCATTGCAAGAAAAACCAATCTAGTTGGCAAAACCAAATCGATAGTTCGAAGAGACTCTCAAAGATATCAAATCATGCATATAAGAATTCATAGGAGATTCGAATAAAATTCATAGATAAGCTGATCATAAATCCACAATTCATCGGATCTCGGCAAACACACCGCAAAAAAGTATTACATAGAATAGATCTCCAAGAACATCGAGGACCCATAGGTCTGTGGTAAACTAGCTCACCTTCATCGGAGAGAAAGTGGTGTTGATGTAGAAGCCCCCCGTGATCGAATCCCCCTCTGACAGGATGCCGGAAAAGGCCCCTAGATTGGATCTCATGGGTACAGAAGGTTGCTACGGTGGAAAAGTGGTTTTGTGTCTCCCCTAGAAGGTTTTGGGGCATTTGAGAATATATAGGCACAAGAAATAGGTCAGTGGAGTCACGAGGGCCCCACAATGGTGGGGGCGTGCCCTACTCACCTGGGCGCGCCCTCCAACCTTGTGGCCGCCTCGTGGCTTCTCTGACTTGCAGTCCAAGTCCTCTGGATGTCTTCTGTTCCAAGAAAAAGCATCGCCAAAGTTTCAGCCCGTTTGGACTCAGTTTGGTATTCCTTTTCTGCGAAACTCTAAAACAAGAAAAAAAAATAGAATCTTGCACTGGGCTCTAGGTTAATAGGTTAGTCCCAAAAATCATATAAAATAGCATATAAATGCATATAAAACATCCAAAATAGATAATATAATAGCATGGAACAATAGAAATTATAGATACGTTGGAGAGGTATCAGGCATCCCCAAGCTTAATTCCTACTCGTCCTCGAGTAGGTAAATGGTAAAAATAGAATTTTTTGATGTGGAATACTACCTAACATATTTATCCATGTAATTCTCATTATTGTGGCATGAATGTTCAGATCCGTATGATTCGAAACAAAAGTTTAATATTGACATAAAAACAATAATACTTCAAGCATACTAACAAAATAATTATGTCTTCTCAAAATAACATGGCCAAAGAAAGCTTATCCCTACAAAATCATATAGTCTGGCTATGCTCCATCTTCATCACACAAAATATTCAAATCATGCACAGCCTCAATGAAAAGCCAATCAATTGTTTCATACTTTTGATGTTGTGAAATTTTTTCAAGTTTCACGTAATACATGAGCGTGAGCAATGGTTATAGCACTATATGTGGAAATAGAAGGTGGTTGTGGAGAAGACAAAAAGAAGAAGATAGTCTCACATCAACTATGAGTATCAACGGGCTATGGAGATGCCCATAAATAGATATAAATGTGTGTGAGTAGGGATTGCCATGCACCAGATGCACTAGACCTATAAATTTATGAAAGCTCAAAAAGAAACTAAGTGGGTGTGCATCCAACTCGCTTGCTCACGAAGACCTAGGGCATTTTGAGGAAGCCCATCATTCGAATATACAAGCCAAGTTCTATAATGAATTCCCACTAGTGTATGAAGGTGATATCATAGGAAACTCTCTATCATGAAGATCATAGTGCTACTTTGAAGCACAAGTGTGGTAAAAGGATAGTAACATTGCCCCTTCTCTCTTTAATCTCATTTTTTTATTTGGGCCTTCTCTCATTTTTTTGGCCGCTTTTTTCGTCCGGAGTCTCATCCCGACTTGTGGGGAATCATAGTCTCCATCATCCTTTCCTCACATGGGACAGTGCTCTAATAATGAAGATCATCACAATTTTATTTACTTACAACTCTAGAATTACAACTCGATACTTAGAACAAAATATGACTCTATGTTCATGCCACCGGCAGTGTACCGGGATGTGCAATGAATCAAGAGCGACATGTATGCACGAATTATGAACGGTGTCTTTGCCAGAAATACGATTTCAACTACATGAACATGCAAAGCAATATAACAATGATGGAGCGTGTCATATAAACAGAACGGTGAAAAGTTGGATGGCAATATATCTCGGAATGGCTATGGAAATTTCATAATTGGTGGGTATGGTGGCTGTTTTGAGGAAGGTATATGGTGGGTTTATGGTACCGGCGAAAGTTGCATGGTACAAGAGAGGCTAGCAATGGCGGAATGGTGAGAGTGCGTATAATCCCTGGACTCAACATTAGTCATAAAGAACTCACATACTTATTGAAAACATCTATTAGTCATTGAAACAAATTACTAAGTGCATGCTCCTAGGGGATAGATTGATAGGAAAAGACCATCGCTCGCCCTCGACCGCCACTCTTAAGGTAGACAATCAATAAATAAATCATGCTCCGACTTCATCACATAATAGTTCACCATACGTGCATGCTACAGGACTCACAAACTTTAACAGAAGTATTTCTCAAATTTACAACTACTCACTAGCATGATTCTAATATCACCATCTTCATATCTCAAAACAATCATAAGGAATCAAACTTCTCATAGTATTCAATGCACTTTATATGAAAGTTTTTATTATATCCCTCTTGGATGCCTATCATATTAGGACTAATTTTATAACCAAAGAAAATTACCATGCTCTTTTTCAAGACTCTAAAAATAATATAAGTGAAGCATGAGAGTTCAACAATTTCTATAAAAAAAACCACTGCCGTGCACTAAAAAGATATACATGAAGCACTAGAGCAATTTTGCCTAGCTCAAAAGATATAAGTGAAGCACATAGAGTATTCTAATAAATCACGATTCATGCATATCTCTTTCAAAAGGTGTGTAAAGCAAGGATGATTTTGGCAAACTAAAAAGCAAAGACTCAAATCATACAAGGCGCTCCAAGCAAAACACATATCATGTGGTGAATAAAAATATAGCCTCAAGTAAAGTTACCGATAAACGAACACGAAAGAGGGGATGCCTTCCCGGGGCATCCCCAAGCTTAGGCTCTTTGCCATCCTTGAATATTACCTTGGGGTGCCTTGGGCATCCCCAAGCTTAGGCTCTTGCCAATCTTTATTCCATAGTCCATCAAATCCTTACCCAAAACATGAAAACTTCACAACACAAAACTTCAACAGAACATCTCGTAAGCTCCGTTAATATAAGAAAATAAATCACCACCTTTGGTACTATTGTGAACTCATTACTTATTTATATTGGTGTAATATATAAAGTATTCCAACTTTTCCATGTTTCATACCCCCTGATACTAGCCATAGATGCATCAAAATAAGCAAACAACACGCGAAAAACAGAATCTGTCAAAAACAAAATACTTTATAGATCAGGAGATTTCGAATACTTCCGTAACTCTGAAAATTCTGAGAAATTACGAAGCCCTAGGAAATTTGTTTATTAATGCTCTGCAAAAATAATCAGTATTTTATCGCGCTTCTGTTAAAAAAGAAAACTAATCTCCTGGGTGCAAAAGTTTCTATTTTTTGGCAGCATCAAATCAATTATCACCGTAAGCTATCCCAAAGGTCTACTCGGCACATACACTAATTAAAATCTAAAACCGCATCTAACCAAAGGATAGATGTAGATGAATTATTTATTGCAAAACAGGAACTAAAAAGCAAGAAGAAAAATAAAATTGGGTTGTCTCCCAACATGCACTATTGTTTAACGCCCTTAGTTAGGCATAAAACACGAATAGATCTAAGTATTATCATCCTTGATATGCAATCCATAAGTGGCTCTCGTAATAGATTCATAAGTAAATCCAGTTTTCTTTCTAGGGAAGTTCTCCATGCGTTTTGTTAACGCAAATTGAAATCTAATGTTTCCTTCTTTCATATCAATAATTGCACCAATCGTTCTAAGGAAAGGTCTACCAAGAATAATAGGACATGTAGGATTGCAATCTATATCAAGAACAATGAAATATACGGGCCCATAATTCCTATTTGCAACAATAAGAACATCATTAATTCTTCCCATAGGTTTCTTAATAGTAGAATCCGCAAGATGCAAATTTAAGGAACAATCATCAAATTCACGGAAACCTAACACATCACATAAAGTTTTTGGAATCGTGGAAACACTAGCACCCAAATCACACAAAGCATAGAATTCATAATCTTTAATCTTAATAGTAGGTTCCCACTCATCATAAAATTTTCTAGGGATAGAAACTTCCAATTCAAGCTTTTCTTCAAAAGATTGCATCATAGCATCAACGATATGTTTAGTAAAAGCTTTGTTTTGATTATAAGAATGAGGAGAATTCAACATAGATTGCAACAAGGAAATACAATCTATTAAAAAACAATTTTCATAATTAAAGTCGTTGAAATCCAAAAGAGTGGATTCATTGCTACCTAAAGTTTTGACCTCTCCAATCCAACTTTTATCAATTTTTGCATTAAGATCTAAAAACTACGAATCATTGGGACGCCTTTTAACAAAAGTTGACTCATCTCTAGTCCCGTCTTTATCAATATTTACACTGGAAAGCAAAGATTCAATAGGAGCCACATCAATCACATTAAGATCTTCATCATTATTTTCACGTGACCTAGAAGTACACGCTTTTATAAACCAAGCTTTTTTAGCACACATCCTAGCGGTTCTTTCCTTGTACTCATCAATGGAAATTCTCATGGCTTTGAGAGACTCATTGATATCATGCTTAGGTGGAATAGATCTAAGTTTCAAAGCATCAACATCAAGATAAATTCTATCCACGTTCCTAGCCAAATCATCAATCTTAAGCAATTTTTCGTCAATCAAAACATTCAAATTCTTTTGCGAACTTATAAATTATTTAACACTATCTTAAAATCAGAGGGCATATTATTATGATTTCCATAAGATTGTTGTAGGAAATACCATAATTATTAGAGGAATTACAAGGAAACGGCCTAGGATTAAAATTACCTCTATATGCGTTATTACCAAAATTGTTAATACCAACAAAATTCACATCCATAAATTCATTATTATTCTCAATCAAAGTAGACAAAATCATATCATTAGGATCAGTAGGAGCACTCTTGCTAGAAAATAATTTCATAATCTCTTCCATCTTTCCACTGAAAGCATTAATCTCTGCAATTGCATACACTCTTTTACTAGTGGAAGATCTTTCGGTGTGCCATGAGAATAATTAACCATCATATTATCTAGGAGTTTAGTAGCTTTTCCTTTATAAATTTCCATAAAAGTACCTCCCGTGGCCGAATCTAAAAGATTTCTAGAAGCAAAATTCAATCCGGCATAAAAGTTTTGTATAATCATCCACAAATTCAAACCATGAGTAGGGCAATTTCTAATCATTAATTTCATACTCTCGCAAAGTTGTGCAACATGTTCATGATCAAGTTGCTTAAAATTCATAATATCATTCCTAAGGGAGATGATCTTAGTGGGAGGAAAATACTTGGAAATAAAAGCATGTTTACACTTATTCCATGAATCAATACTGTTTTTAGGCAAAGTTGAAAACCAAGTTTTAGCACGATCTTGGAGTAAGAATGGAAATAGCTTCAATTTAAAAATGACATTATCCACATCTTTTTTATTTTGCATATCACACAAATCAATGAAATTATAAAGATGGGATGCGGCATCTTCATTGGGAAGGCCGGAAAATTGATCTTTTATAACAAGATTCAGCAAAGAAGTATTAATCTCACAAGATTCCGCATTAGTAGCGGGAATAGTCAGAGTACTAATGAAATCATTGTTGTTGGTATTGGAAAAGTCACACAATTTGGTATTATCTTGAGCCATCATGACAAATCAAGCAATCCAACACATGATCACACAAAAACAAAGCGAACGGAAGAGGGTCGAAGAAAAGGCGAATCTTTTCGAAAAATTGTTTTAGAAGTGGGGGAGAGGACAACCAAAGGTGAATGGAAAATAATGTGATGCGAGGGACGAGAGTCTATGATGGGTACTTTGTATGTCTCGGCTTGGCGTAGATCTCCCTGGCAATGACGCCATAAATTCTTACCGCTACCTCTTGAGCTTGCGTTGGTTTTTCCCTTGAAGAGGAAAGGGTGATGCAACAAAGTAGAGTAAATATTTCCCTCGGCTTTTGAGAAACAAGGTATCAATCAAGTAGGATACAATGCAACAATCCACCGAATACCTGCACAAACAAACACCAACTTGCACCCAACGCGACAAAGGGGTTGTCAGTCCCTTCACGGTTATTTGCAAAGTGAGATATGATATAGATGGATAAATGGTAAAGTAATATTTTTGGTAGTTTTGGTTTATAGGTCGAAAAGTAAAAGATTGCAAAAAAAAGTAAATAGGAAACTAAAATTGTAGATAGGAAATTATATGATGGAAAATAGACCCAAGGGCCATAGGTTTCACTAGAGGCTTCTCTCAAGATAGAAAATATTACTGTGGTTGAACAAATAACTGCCGAGCAATTGATAGAAAAGCGAAAGTTATGACGATATCTAAGGCAGTGATCATGAATATAGGCATCACGTCCGTGTCAAGTAGACTGAAACAATTCTGCATCTACTACTATTACTCCACACATCGACCGACTCCTGCCTGCATCTAGAGTATTAAGTTCATAAGAAGAGAGTAACGCATAAAGTAAGATGACAGAATGTAGCGGGATTAACTCGAGCAATATGATGAAAACCCCATCTTGTTATGCATGATGGCAACAATACAAGATTGAACCCAAAGCTAAGCACATCTCCCATTGCAAGAAAAACCAATCTAGTTGGCCAAACCAAATCGATAATATTAATAGATAAGCTAGTTATAAATCCACAATTCATCAGATCTCGGCAAACACACCGTAAAAAAGTATTACATCAAATAGATCTCCAAGAACATCGAGGAGAACTTTGTATTGAGAATCAAAGAGAGAGAAGAAGCCATCTAGCTGCTAGCTGTGGACCCGCAGGTCTGTGGTAAACTGCTCACGCTTCATCGGAGAGACAATGGTGTTGATGTCGAAGCCCTCCGTGATTGAATTCCCCTCCGGCAGCCCTCCAAGATGCGGTCAAGCTTGTCACCAAGTGTGAAGCTTGACAGTTCCAGTCCAGGAACATACACCTGCCCACCCAAGCTCTTCACACAATCCCTTTATCATGGCCATTTTCGGTCTGGGGGCTCGATATCCTCGGCCCCTTCCCCCAGGCGATTGGGGCCTTTGCATTCTTGTTCGTTGCTATCGACAAGTTTACAAAGTGGTTGGAAGTGACTGCCGTGAGAAAGGTACCTACTGAGTTAGCTATCAAGTTCTTGAAAGAATTGGTGTGCCATTTTGGAGTTTCGGCAAGGATCATTACCGACAATGGCACCCAGTTCATGAGCCCGCCTTCATGAAATATGTTCATGCCATCAGATGCAAGATCTCATTTGCCTCTATTGCACATCCCAGAAGCAATGGACAAGCTAAGAGGGCAAACGCTAAAGTGCTGCGAGGGCTCAAGACAAGAACCTTTCATACGATGTAGAAGCACGGTAGGCAGTGGATCAATGATCTGTCGGTAGTTATCTGGTCCCTCGGAACAACACCAAGTCGAGCTACCGGGTAGAGTCCTTTCTCCCTAGCCTACGGGGCAGAAGTAGTTATCCCCACAGAACTCATTTACGGGTCGCCTCGAGTGCTTGGCCACGATGAAGTAGTGCAAGATCAGCACCGGCGTGACCATGCTGTGCTACTCGAGGAGAACCATTTCAGGGCTGCTACGTGTGTTGCATGCTATCAGCAAGCCCTGTGTCGATATCATAGCCGCAGGTTTCATGCCCGGTGTTTTGAGGAAGGCGACCTTGTCCTTAGGCGCATTCAGTCCACCAAGGGTACAAACAAGTGGACGCTGAATTGGGAAGGCCCTTACCGGGTAGTACGAGTCACCTGACCTGACGCAGTCCATCTGGAGACCGGAGATGGCATTCAATTGCAAAACTCATTGGATATTGAGCATCTCCACAAGTTTTACTAGTGAGGCGTGGATGTCGAGCCCTGCCCGACATCTACCCTTCTATACAGGTTTTGCCTCAGTTGCATGTAACCCCTTGTACAAAGCCAGGGCGATGACCCTGAACAAGAGAAAATAAATGAAGCGCTGGGGGCCCCTGAACAATTCACATGCATGCATGAGCATTCCAAAAGCACTGCATAAGCATTTCATGAGCATCTGCATATGCATATAGATAGGATCGCATTTTGCATCATTCCCATCTGCATGAAGCTGCAGGTTCCTGCCGGGAACTTGGCCCCTACAAGAAGTTCAGAGGATGAACCAAGATTGTGATCTCCGGCAAGCCAAACAGATAAGTTCTACCTCTTGTCAATTAGTGTTCTCCGAGCTATAGCTTGTGCATGAGAAAACCTCGCCACTATTTTGAGCCTTAGGTGCTCACATCCTTGAATCGAACATTGCTTTGGTCAGGATGGTTGCAGTGGCCTTTGGTAAAAGGAAGTTGGCGGGGGGCTGGCCCCTTTATTTTTACCCGGTAGACACAGTTCTCTGACAAGAAAAAGGGTGCCGACAGGGTAGTTTGCAGGGGAAAACTGGTTTATTTACACAAAAGAGGCATCCCGCCTCTGCATTGACATATACATGCATGGGTTCCCGGCAAGGTTCATCTTTTTTGTTAATATGTTGATAATACAAGTACAAGCATTACAGAACACAAACATGGACTCGAGATTACATTATTTGAATTAAAATTGGGCAAGTTACTTGAGGTTTAAGATTAAAAAAAGATAATTGCCCTGTAATCCCCTTTCTTGTCCCTCTCCTCCTAGGCATGGCCATCGAAGGTGAGGAGGGCAAAAGGAGCGCCTGGGAAGTAGCCCAGCCCGCCACTCTCGGGCTCCAGGAGAGGTAGCCCGGCGGGAGCGGGAGAGCACGGGGAGCGCATAAATGGAGAGCACAGTGGAGGCGACCTGACGATCACCGCCACTAGGGCTAGCAAGACACAGCAGGGCTAACGGAGCTGCAGCCCGAGAGGAAGCCTGCTGGGGTCCAGGTGGAGGACTACTGGAGGAGCCAGGGAGCACCATCCCCACCTCCACATCTAACTCCCCGGCGAAGATGGCCGCACGGAGGCTTATACAGCCTGATGATTAACTCCCGAGGCTGACCCCGACATGGCCTTCCATCGGAGGGAGGGCCGCCAGCAAGGGCCCGGCTAAACCGCCCCGTCCTCCTCTTCCTCGGGAGCCGCGGCAGCCTCAACCTCGCCCTCTGAGGGAGTCCTGGATTAGGGGGTTCCCGGGCGTCCGGG
Organism: Triticum aestivum; assembly: GCF_018294505.1. Taxonomy (NCBI): domain Eukaryota; kingdom Viridiplantae; phylum Streptophyta; class Magnoliopsida; order Poales; family Poaceae; genus Triticum; species Triticum aestivum. The sequence goes on along the minus strand of NC_057803.1, from coordinate 302,865,942 downwards.
CTATGCAACATGGGCCGGACTGGTGGGCCATGAAGATACAAGATTGAAGGCTTCCCCCCGTGTCCTGATTGGACTCTCCTTGGTGTGGGAGGCAAGCTTGTCGTTCAGATATGAAGATTCCTTTCTCTATAAACTGACTATGTACAACCCTAGTCCCCTTCGGTGTCTATATAAACCGAAGGGTTTAGTCCTTAGAAGCAGTCATAATCATACAGGATATACATCAAGGGTTTAGTCATTACGATCTCATGGTAGATCAACTCTTGTAACCCCTATACTCATCAAAGTCAATCAAGCAGGAAGTAGGGTTTACCTCCATCAAGAGGGCCCGAACCTGGGTAAACATCGTGTCCCCTGCCTCTTGTTACCTTCGATCCCTAGAAGCATAGTTCGGGACCCCCAACCCGAGATCTGCTAGTTTTGAGACTGACATTGGTGCTTTCATTAAGAGTTCCACTATGTTGTTGATAAAGGATTCGATGGCTCGTTCGATCATCCACAATGATGTTGTTTCGGGGGGGATTTCCCCCCAGGCCAAATTTTCGTATTCGGCGGCTTCACACTATGTGCCAACTCGATTGACCACTTCGAGCAAATCGACAGCTACGCCCTGGCTCATCAGATCAGTTTCGAGAACCTAAGCTATGTCACCAATATCCGAGGAGATTTGATCTTCAAAGGGTTCGCGACCCTAATCACCACTCTGGCCTTAGATCCGGAGCAGGCTATCAAGTCCGAAGACGGGAGTTTAGAGCTCGCCGGACTCTCTGCAATTATGGAACTTGTTATCGGAGATCCGGAGGGGACGGTGTCATCGGCTAAACCGAAGACGAACCAAACTCCTCTTGTCACTCAAGCACCGGATACTCCACCGGACCTTAAGTCTGAACTCTCGAGGTCCGTGTCAAGTGGGCGCTGCTAGGAGGCTCCAACTACAGACAGCCCCAAGAACTCTCGTTTCTCTATCCAACCCTCGCCTTTAAACGAGGCTCTAGACTTAATGCGATCACTCGCCCATACGGAAGGATCGCTTCCGTACTATGCCCAACCCAGACTAGGGGCTAAGAGTGGCGAATTTTACGTCCCACCCACCATCCACTTCATAGCCACTATCGAAGATCTAACCGACATGCTAGACTATGCCTCAGAAGACATCAATGCTATGGACGTCGATGCCGGAGATGAACAAGTCCAAAACCCTCTGTTTACCGGACGATGGACGGCCACCACCACATATGACGTGTACATGGTGGGCACACCCAAAGATGATGGCGACGATGGAAAAAAAGGATCCGGTTGAGGACAAGCCTGCCGAAGCCCCTCAGAAGCGTCGATGTCAGCAGCGTCGCTCAAAATCGTGTCGCGACAAAGACGACAATACCGGCACCGAAGACAATAATAATCCGGAGAATGCCGAAGACCCTGAAGTCCCTATAGAACCAACATCCGAACAGGATGATTGGGAGGATGGGCTAGTAAACCCTGACGATCCTGTCGGGAACAAGGACTCGGAGGACAGCAACTACCTACCAAACTCCGAAGAGGATACGAGCCTCGGCAATGAAGATTTTATCGTTCCGGAGGAACCCCTCGAACAAGATCGCTTTAAGCGCCGGCTAGTCGCCACTATAAGAAGCCTAAAAAAGAAGCAGCAATAACTTCAGGCTGATCAGGAATTGCTCAACGACAGATGGACTAACGTCCTGGCAGCCGAGGAATACGGCCTCGAACACCCAAAAAAGAGCTACCTCAAACGCAAGTTGTTACCCCAATTCGACGATGAGGCCCTGGAGCTCATACAGCCAATGCTTGGCGTTACTGACAGACCAGACCGACCACCACGTGGCTGGGACAGAGCGGAATGCAAGTCGAACACCAACCCGTATGCCGTAAAGGCAGGGGAACAACGGCTCCGGGATACACCTACGACCTACAACAGGACCTGGACAATAGAGCCGGTCAGACCAGATCAATCTACAGATCACGGGGCCGTGCTCCAGCATGGAAGACGACCATCAGGCCTGGCGCGACAAGCACAACCTCACCCATGCCGAAAACCACATTCGGACTTCATCCGAACTACGTCACGATGCGGCCCAATACAGAGGTGCCGCACACCCCCTACGCTTCACCAATGAGGTAATGGAGCACCAGTTCCCATAAGGGTTTAAACTGGTGAACATCGAATCACATAACGGTACAACAGATCACGCCATATGGATGGAAGATTTTCTTCTCCACATTCACACGGCTGGCAGCGACGATATGCATGCCATCAAATACCTCCCCCTAAAGCTTAAGGGACCATCTTGGCACTGGTTAAATGGCCTCCCAGAGAACTCTATTGGAAGCTGGGAAGACTTTGAAAACTTCTTTAGAGACAACTTCCATGGCACTTATATCCGACCTCCGGACGCTGATGACCTCAGCCATATAGTCCAACAGCCCGAAGAGTCAGCCAGAAAATTTTGGACCAAGTTGCTAATTAAAAAGAACCAGATTCTCGACTGCCTGGACGTCGAAGCCCTAGCGGCCTTTAAACACAGCATCCGCGATGACTGGCTTGCCCGACACCTTGGCCAAGAGAAGCCAAAGTTCATGGCAGCCCTTACAACGCACATGACCCGCTTTTGCATGGGAGAAGACACCTGGTTAGCCTGTAGCAACAATGGTGCCAGCAACCCGGGTACTTCAGAAACTAGAAATGGCAACGGCAGGCCCCGATGCAACAAACACAAGCGTCGAAGCATTAATAACAATACCGAAGACATGGCGGTCAACACCGGATTCAGTGGCTCCTAGTCCGGTCAGCGGAAGAATCCATTTAAAAGAAATAAAGACGGCTCATCCAGCCTAGACCGAATACTAGATCGACCCTGCCAGATTCACGGCACCCCCGACAAGCCTGCCAACCATACCAACTATCACAGCCGTAGCATTAGCCTCGGCTTGTCTTTGCATCTCATCACCATATTAAGTTCATGAGAGTTGAGTTGAGGTTAGTTGAAACCCTCAAAAATCAGTTCAGAAATAATCAACATTAAAATCTCATCAAAGAAGTCCAAGAAAATGTTCCTGTTAAATCTTGAAAAATATTGGCAACGATAAAATTCAAACCAATATTTTTGGAGGCTTCAAAATATTTATTTTGGGCCTTTGATTTAAATCATAAACTATTTGAATTGGATTTATTTATTTTATAAAAGAGATACTTGTCCAATAATCATGAAACTTTATGAGTGGCTCTAGTATTATATCCACAGAACGCATGAATATTTTCAAGAGCAACAAAAATGATTTAGTATTTTTACCAAATCCAAAACGACAGAAAAAATAGAAAACAAAAACAAAGAGAGAGAGAGGGAGGGAGGGAGAGAGAGAGAGAGAGAGAGAGAGAGAGAAGGCCACTGGGCCACTTACCCGACAGCCTACTTGGCAGAGCACTAATGTGCAAGGCCCAGCCAGCCACAACACCATCTTCAACCTCCTGCCAATAGGCAGGATGGCATGTGCCCGATGCGCGCGCGCACACATGACGCCACCTCTAGCCCGCCTGCTTGCACTGGACGCCTCCCGTGTTGCCACATACTCCCCCTCGACCCCCTGCACCTCTCCTATCTCCCTCGAGCGCTCACCCCGCCTTTGCCTGTCTCCCACGCGACCATCACGCGTGCACGTCACCGCCGCTCGTTGTTTCCATAGCAACAGCCACCCCCGCGCCCCTCTGAACATGCCCATGGGCTCCGCCTCTGTCGTCTACGCCTCCTCGACGACTCACGTGATGTCGGACGTGCTGCAACGAAGCCCCCGCCGCCGACTTCCTCGTTTGTTCGGACATACCACTTACCACCAATGCCTTATTTTGATTCGACAATATTGTGGGATGAAGCGGCCCAGACCAACCTTATATGTACATGCACATGAGACCGGTTGCACCGACGGACATGCAACTAGTTTTTCATAAAGGTGGCTGGCGGGTGTCTACTTATCCTACTTTAGTTGAATCAAATTTGACTATGGACGGTCCTTGAAGAAGGTTAAAACAGTAAACTTGAAGAAACACCATTGTGGTTTGATGCGTAGGTAAGAAGGGTTCTTGCTAGAAGCTCGTAGCAGCCACGTAAAACTTGCAACAACAAAGTAGAGGATGTCTAACTTGTTTTTGTAGGGCATGTTGTGATGTGATATGGTCAAGACATGATGTGATATACGTTATTGTATGAGATGATCATGTTTTGTAAAGTTCACTGGCAACCGGTAGGAGTCTTAAGGTTGTTCTCTTTATTGTATAAAATGCAAACACCATGTAATTCCTTTACTTTATCACTATGCATTAGCGATAGTTGTAGAAGCAATAGTTGGCATTACAACCACGACGCTATGATGGAGATCAAGGTGTTAAGCTGGTAATGATGGAGATCATGGCGGTGCTTTGGAGATGCAGATCAAAGGCACAAGATGATGATGGCCATATCATGTCACATATTTTGATTTCATGTGATGTTTATCTTTTATGCATCTTATTTTGCTTAGTACGACAGTAGCACTAATAAGATGATCCCTTAACAAAATTTCAAGGAATAAGTGTTCTCCCTGAGTATGCACCATTGCGACAGTTCATTGTGCTGAGACACAACATGATGATCGGGTGTGATAGGCTCTACGTCCACATACAATGGGTGCAAGACAGTTTTGCACATGCGGAATACTCGGGTTAAACTTGATGAGCCTAGCATTTATAGACATGGCCTCGGAACACTAAAGACCGAAAGGTCGAACGTGAATCATATAGTAGATATGATCAACATAGAGATGTTCACCACTAAAGACTAATACATCTCATGTGATGATCGGACATGGGTTAGTTGATTTGGATCACGTAATCATTTAGATGACTCGAGGGATGTCTATCTAAGTGGGAGTTCTTAAGTAATATGATTAATTGATCTTAATTTCTCATGAACTTAGTCCTGATAGTTTTTGCATATCTATATTGTAGATCAATAGCTCACGTTATAGCTCCTATATATTTTTTGTTATGGTCCTAGAGAAAACTAAGTTGAAAGATGATAGTAGCAATGATGTGGACTGGGTCAATGGTAGGAGGATTATCCCCATTGCTGCACAAAAGAATTATGTCCTTGATTCACCGCTAGGTGACAAACCTGTTGCAGGAGCATATGCAGACGTTATGAACATTTGACAAGCTCGGTATGATGACTATTTGATAGTTTAGTGCACCATGCTTTACAACTTACAACAGGGACTTTAAAAATGCTTTGAATGCCATGGATCATATGAGATGTTCCAAGAGCTAAAAATGATATTTCAGACTCATGCCTGTGTTAAGAGGTATGAGACCTCTGACAAGGACTGCCTACAAGATGGAGAAGAATAGCTCAGCTAGTGAGCATGTGCTCAGAATGACTGGATACTACAATCGCTTGAATCAAGTGGAAGTTAATCTTCCAGATAAGGTAGTGATTGACAGAGTTCTCTAGTCACTATCTACAAGCTACTACAACTTCATAATGAACTATAATATGCAAGGGATGACGAAAACAATTCCCAAGCTCTTCGCGATGCTGAAATTGTCGAAGGTAGAAATCAAGATGTAGCATCAAGTGTTGATGGTTAGCAAAACCACTAATTTCAAGAAAAGGGCAGAGGAAAAGAAAGACAACTTCAAGAAGAATGACAAGATAGTTGCCACTCCCGTGAAGAAGCCTAAAGCTAGACCTAAGCCTAAAACTGAGTGCTTCTACTTCGAAGGGAAGGGTTACTGTAAGCGGGACTGCCCAAAATACTTGGCGGATAAGAAGGATGGCGAAGTGAACAAAGTTATATTTGATATACGCTCTACCAGTGTTCATAGTAACCCCAGGGTATTTGATACCGGTTCACTTGCTTAGATTAGTAACTCAAAACAGCAGTTGCAAAATGAACAGAGACTAGTTAAGGGAGAGGTGACGATGTGTGTTGGAAGTGATTCCAAGGTTGATACGATCACCATCACACACTCCCTCTACCTACGAGATTAGTGCTGAACCTAAAATAAATGTTATTTGGTGTTTGTGTTAACCATGAATATGATTAGATCATGTTTACTGCAATACAGTTATTCATTCAAGTCAAAGAATAATTGTTGTTATGTTTACATGAATTAAACCTTCTATGGTCATACACCCAAGGTGAATGGTTTATTTAATCTCGATCGTAGTGATACACATATTCATAATATTGATGCCAAAAGATGCAAAGTTGATAATGATAGTGCAACAAACTTGTGGTACTGCCATTTAGGTCATATTAGTGTAAAGCACATGAAGAAACTCCATGCAGATGGGCTTTTGGAATCACTTGATTATGAATCATTTGATACTTGCGAACCATGCCTCATGGGCAAGATGACTAAAACTCTGTTCTCTGGGACAATGGAGCAAGCTAATGACTTATTGGAAATAATACATAGCGATGTATGTGGTCCCATGAGTGTTGAAGCTCCCAACGGGTATCATTATTTTCTAACCGTCACAAATGAGTTGGGAAAATATGGGCATATCTACTTAATGAAACACAAGTCTGAAATGTTCAAAGAATTTAGTGAAGTGGAGAATCATCGTAACAAGAAAATATAGTTTCTACGATCTGATCTTAGAAGTGAATATTTGAGTTACGAGTTTTTCCTTCATTTAAAACAACGTGGAATAGTTTCACAACTCACGCCATAGATTGGAGACTTGCGTGTATGTCCTACTGGATTGATACCTTGGTTTTCAAAACTTAGGGAAATACTTACCTCTACTTTTTTGCATCACCCTTTCCTCTTGAAGGGAAAAACCAACGCAAGCTGTAGATGTAGCACCTGGTTACACTCACTGCTGACTAACACGTGCATTGCTGGGTCATGTATGCCTGTCCCCGTAAGTTTGTTGCCACCTCTGATTTACGACTAGTCATGTCGGCCCGAGTTATCTGTGAGGTGGATGCTATTGGCACAATCATATACGTGAGGCAAAAGGCCAAACTGTCTCGGCCTAGGTAAGGCTGCAGCCATGGGAATACCGTGCGTGAGGCCAGAAAGTGGTATGATGTGTTACATGCTAGATCGTGTGACTTAGGATCGGGGTCCTGACATGATGCCCATGAGGAGGACCTTGCGTAGGTTCTATATTCGACATATCTCGAAGTAGGGGTCCTAAGCTAGGCGTCTTGGAGCAATGGTCGTTGACACGGGATTTTACCCAGGTTTGGGATCTCTCGAAGAGATAATACCCTATGTCCTGATTTTGATTGTATTCATATGGGGTGTATTACAGAGTAAATGTATCTACCATGAGATTGTTATAATGAATATGAGATCATCTATTGACTAGCCTGGCCCCGATTTATATAATACACCGGAGGCCTAGGGTTTAGGAGAGTCCTCGGCTTGGGCGCCAAGTCTTCTAGAGTCTTCCTTTTATGCATCATGGGCTGCCACAAGTGGCCCATGAGAGAACCACCATGGGTGTGCTCGGTCCGATCCACCTGTCAGGAGAAGACGTGGTGAGAACCCCCTAGTCCAAGACACCGTCAGTAGCCCCGTGAACCGGTCTTCAAGTTGGGGACGCTCCTCGGTTCTTCCAAACTGTTCTTCATCTTCGGCCGTCGGTCTTGAAAACTGGTTCAACAAATCTACCCATCTTTGATCTTGAGGATTGCCGAGCAAAATCCGAAGAGTTTAGAAGTCGGGCACCCGAGGAGCCCATTAAGTATTCGGCCTTTATCAATGCCTTGTTATTTTTTACGCCACACCTCGGGTTTGAAGTGTTTGCTGTGCAACAGTGTCCTCTTGCGTACAAGCTCCAACGCTAGACTACATCCGAGGTGTCTTTTTGCTGCCGAGCTCCGATGCCGACCTGCATATCAGCTGTATTTTTGCAGCCGAGTGATAACCCACAAGTGTAGGGGATCGCAAAAGTTTTTGAGGGTAAAGTATTCAACCCAAACTTATAGATTCGACACAAGGGGAGCCAAAGAATAATTGAAGGTATTAGCAGCTGAGTTGTCAAATCAACGACAATCGAAGATCAATTATCTACAGCAAAGTGATCACTAGCAAAGTAGTTTGATAGTTTTCATAGCAGTAACAGTAGCAATAGTAAGAGTAACAGTGATAGCAGTAATTTTGTAGAAAGTGTGACAATGATGATAGCAGTAGTAACTTAGCAGTAACAACGTAGAAACATTCGTAGGCATTGGATCAATCACTTGTTGGATGATATTCATCATAAGACAGTTATAACCTAGGGCGATATGACACTAGCTCCAATTCATCGATATAATGTTGGCATGTATTCCATAAATAGTCATACGTGCTTTATTAAAAAACATGTATGACATCTTTTGTCCTACCCTCCTGTGGCAGCGGGGTCCATATTGGAAACTAAGTGATATTAAGGCCTCCTTTGAATAGAGAACCAGAACAAAGCATTAACACATAGTGAATACATGAACTCCTCAAACTACGACCATCACCGGGAGTGGGCCCGATTATTGTCACACCGGGGTTGCCGAATTATAACACGTAGTAGGTGACTATAACTTGCTAGATCGGGTCTAGAACATGGATATAATGATGAATTCATAAATGGTTCAGATCTGAAATCATGGCACCAGTACCCAAAGTGACAAGCATTAAGCATGGAAAAATCGTAGCAACATCAATCTAAGAACATAGTGGATACTAGGGATCAGGCCCTAACAAAACTAACTCGATTACATGATGAATCTCATCCAACTCCTCAACGACCAACGAGCCTATGAAGAAATTACTCACTCCCGGTGGGGAGCATCATGGAATTGGCAACGGAGAACGGTTGGTGATGACGAAGAACATAGATCCCCATCTCAGGAGCCCAAAATGGACTCCAGATCTGCCCTCCCGAGGAAGAACGGGGCTTGGCGGCGGCTCCGTCTCATGGATCGTGATAATTCTTTCTCCCTTATTTTTTCTCCAAAAATAGGAATTTATAGTGTCAGCGTTGAGGTCTTCAGGGCCACCAGGTGGGTACAACCCACCTGGGCGTGCCAGGAGAGGGGGGCGGGCCCTGGTGGGTTCTGTGCACCCAGGGACCCCTCTCCAGTAGGTCTTGGCTCCAGAAATTCTTATATATCATATAAAAATTCTTTAAAAAGTTTCGTTTCATTCCGAGAACTTTTATTTATGCACAAAAACAACACCATGGTAGTTCTGCTGAAAACAACGTTAGTCCGTGGTTAGTTTCCTTCGAATCATGCAAATTAGAATTTAAAACAAGAGGAAAAGCTTGAGAAAAAGTAGATACGTTGGAGACGTATCACCGAGCTGCAACGTCAAGCTGCATCTGAGGTGTCATAGATCACCTTGGTTCGAAAAAGTTGAAGGAGTTCAGCCGAGCTTAATACCAGAAATGCCCTGTAACACCCTCAATGCGACTATAGCTCCCACGTGTCGAGGCACGACTTAGAGACATAATCGCATTGAAGGCATATGTCGCAAGTAAGGTAATCTTTGCACATCCCATGTAACATAATAATAAATGGGAGATAACATAGTTGGCTTACACTCGGCACGTCAATCAAGGTACATAAATAACATTACATCATCCAAACACTCATGGCCCGACTACGGCGCCAAAATAAAAGATAACCCAACATGCGACACGGTCCCGATCACCCCCAATTGGGCACCACTATTGATCATCAGGAAAGGAAACATAATAACACGGAGAGTCCTCGTCGAACTCCCACTTGAGCTCGAGCGCGTCACCTGGAGCGGAATCATCAGGCCCTGCATCTGGTGTAATAGTAAACTGTGTGCCACAGGGACCCAACAATCTCGCACCCTCACGATCAAGACTATTTAAGCTTATGGGTAAGGCAAGGTAAATATAAGTGGAGCTGCAGCAAGCGACTAGCATATATGGTGGCTAACCTGTTCGCAAAAGAGAGCGAGAAGAGGAGGCAAAGCGCGAGCGAGAAACTAGAGAGCAACCTGCGCAAGCATTACTCCAACACCGTGTCCACTTCCCGGACTCCGCCGAGAAGAGGCCATCATGGTAACACACTCAGTTGATTCATTTTAATTAAGTTAAGGTTCAAGTTATCTACAACTGGACATTAACAAATTCCCATCTGCCCATAACCGCTGGCACGGCTTTCAAAAGTTCAAATCCCTACAGGAGAGTCCCAACTTAGCCCATGACAAGCTCTCACGGTCAACGAAGGAATAGACCTCCTCCCAAGACGTTCCGATCAGACTCGGTATCTCAGTTCTTCAAGACACTTCGATAGGTTAAAACAAGACCAGCAACACCGCCCGAATGTGCGGACAAATCCCGATAGGAGCTGCACATATCTCTTTCTCAGGGCACACTCAGATTGTCTTAGGTACGGGTAGGCCAGCCCAGAGTTGCCCCTGGTGGCCACCGGCAGCTGACAGGTGGACCAACACTCAGAGGAGCACTGGCCTGGGGGGGTTTAAATAAGATGACCCTCGGGCTCCGGAAACCCAAGGGAAAAAGAGGCTAGGTGGCAAATGGTAAAACCAAGGTTGGGCATTGCTGTAAAAGCTTTAATCAACGCGAACTATCAAGGGGTTCCCATTATAACCCAATCGCGTAAGGAACGCAAAATCCGGGAACATAACACCGATATGACGGAAACTAGGGCGGCAAGAGTGGAACAAAACACTAGGCGAGAGGCCGAGCCTTCCACCCTTTACCAAGTATATAGATGCATTAATATAACAAGATAATATAATGATATACCAACAAGTAAATAAAGGTTCCAACAAGGAACAGCCGCCAATCTTCACCTGCAACTAGCAACGCTATAAGAGGGGCTGAGCAAAGCGGTAACATAGCCAATCAACGGTTTGCTAGGACAAGGTGGGTTAGATGTTTGACATGGCAATTTGGGAGGCTTGAAAGCAAGTGGTAGGCATCGTAGCATTGGCATAGCAAAAGAGCGAGAAAATCTAGCATAGCAAAGATAGTAGTGATTTCGAGGGTATGATCATCTTGCCTGCACAGTTGTCAGAGTTGACTGGATCCTCGAAAGCAAACTCAACGGGCTCCTCGTTAGCGAACTCGTCTCCCGGCTCTAGCCAAACAAGACAAACAAGCAACAAGGACACAATCAACCACGTGCAATGATCAAACAATGTGATGCAAGGATGGTATGCTATGCGGGATGCGATGCGGGATGCATATGCAAGATTTGACAGGAAATGCAAGATCCTGGCCTCAACTTGGAAATCCAAGTGTGCCACCGGAAAGATGAGATGAAATCACTTGAAAACGATATAAAGATCACCGGAATCGGAGTTACGATTTGGAAATGGCAAGCGATTCAATTATGACACCGGTCTGCGATTCACAGCAAGTGGTCAACAAAAGTCTAGCACTGAGCTACGGCCAATTCATCCATTAACAGGTTCAAACAAGCATGGCAAAAATGCATATGGCAAACAGATCTCAGACTTAGTGAAATTAACACTTGTCTGGAATTTCAGATCAGGTAGCCCTCTTCGGAGCAACAAAACTACATGCTACAGGACTTGAACATGGCAAAGTAAAGCATGGCATGGAGCTACTCAAAGAGCTTAACAAAAGTCCCTTAGTGACCTTAAGCCGAAAGGGATCAGAAAATACAATTGCAAGCATGTGAACATGGCAAAAAACATAATCAGATCACAGACTTAGTGAAAACTGGAGCATGCTGAAAACAGATATCAAGTAGGCATGTTTACGAGCTCGATGCACTCACTAAGGAGCAAGTCATGATAAACTAAGAATACGCCCATCAAGAATACACAAAATTCAAGCTAGACATGGCAAGAACAATAGCATAGCATACACGGATCAACTACAACATCATCGGCAAAATTGCAAACAAGTTGACAATGTGCCCAGATTCACAAAGTAGCAAAAATAGAGCTCGATTGACTCAAGCTAGGGTGCTCCATGATTGCAAACAAAGACATGGATGGATAGAGCACTACAAGATTAACATAACACCCTTACTGATCATCCTCAAAAGAGGCACGGAACACTCGGAAGCAACAAGAACATATGGCCATATGAAATAAACAGATCAAGGACTTAGTGAAATTGCTAAGTCCCTGAAATCAGCACTACCAAGTGCCCCACTTCGCAAGCTTGTGCTAGTCACCACACACATCACAAAAGTACATGGGTTGCACCTCTGGAAAGATGACAAAACCCTTAACAAAACATATGTAGAGCTCATGGGCAGATCATGCACACAATAATCATGGCAAAAATGACAAATATGCAAATAGAGTAGCAGATCTGTTAATTATCTCAAGTAGCCCTCTTCTAACAGCATTTCGGTCATCAAGATGAACTCAAATGAAAATGATGCAATGGAATGAAATGATGTACGCTCTGAGATGAACATTTTGATATGCTATATGCCCAAGACGGAGCTATGGATGAGGAGATACGATGCTATGAACATGAGCACATGGATCTGCAATCTTAGGACTTAGGAAAAAGTCAAGGTCAACCCTAGGGTTAGCCCGGATCTGGATCTGGCGCACGCCGACCGAGGAAAGTCCGGCGAGCTCGTCTGGGAGGCAGGATGTCGGCTTGCCGGAGAGGAGAGGAGGCCGTGCGGCGGGGCGGCGGACCCGGCCGCGGGGTGAGGAGGCGACGATGGCGCCGCGGTGGTCGGCGAAGGCGGCGGCGTCGGGCGCGCGGGGCGACCGGAGAGGCGGCCGGAGCGGGCGGCGGTGGCGGCCATCGACGCCGGCGAGGGGCGCGACGATGGCGGCGGCGGCGCAAGGGACCGGCGATGGGGAAGAGGAGGCACGGGGCGGCGCTGGCTCTTCGGGCCGGGAGGGCCGGACGCGGGCCCCGCGGGCCCTGGCGGCGGGGGCAGAGTGGGCGCCCGGGCGGGCGAATCAGACGGCGACAAGTGGCGGCGGCGGGTGGAAATGGACATGTCCGGCGGCGGGATTTTTGTCCGGTCGCGAGGAGAGGGAGAGATCTAGGGTTTGCCCTGAAAATTTCGGGGAGTGATCTTTAAATAGAGGTGGAGGGAGCTAGGAGAGTCCAAATGAGGTGCGGTTTTTGGCCACGCGATCGTAATCGAATGCTCTAGATGGTGGAGAAGGTTTAGGTGGGGTTTGGGCCAAATTGGAGGGGTATTTGGCTGCAACACACACGAGGCCTTTTCGGTCCCTCGGTTAACCGTTGGAGTATCAAACGAAGTCCAAATGATACGAAACTTGACAGGCGGTCTACCGGTAGTAAACCAAGGCCGCATGGCAAGTCTCAGTCCAATCCGGAAATGTTTAATCCCCACACACGAAAGAAAGGTAGAAATGACCACCGGAGGAGAACGAAGCGCCGGAATGCAAAAGGAACAACGGGGAAAATGCTCGAATGCATGAGATGAACACATATGCAAATGCAATGCACATGACAACAACACACGGAGACAAAAACCCGAACCCAAGAAAATAAAATAACTTAACGCCGGAAACGGCAAGAGTTGGAGTACAAATTGGGTAAGTTACATCCGGGGTGTTACATGCCCTCTATGGAGCCAGCCACTTGTAGCCGAGCTTTAGGCCGAATTCCTTCCGAGGTAATGCACCACCTTGGTCTTGGACTACTCTTTTGTGGATATATTTTCTCGATTGGTGCATTTTATTCTTTCCCGAGATATATTGCTAGTTGCCCTCAAGGTGTGTGTCGGCCTAAAATCTGAGATGCACCTGAAGGAAAACATGAAACAGCTGATCCTAGTTGCCCCTAACACTCAAGCTGAATCACGAAATCGTCTTGAGGATAGATTCCTAGCTGGGCAGCATACATATGAACAAACACGCGGTGCACAATAGTTCCTGAGGCTCAGGTTGGGGCGGCCGACCAACCTAAGGATTGTGATCTCCTCGGAAACTATTTTGCACTTTGAATCTTCTGCATTGAATAGGCAATGCAATAGCCCCCGAGTCACTAGTCGGGTGGCAACACTAGATCGGGGGATTGATGTAACCTGCTAATGGATTTTAAGTGATAAGCACGGAGCCCAGTAGCCCCCGAGCATTAACTTGGGTAATGGTGGCTGACCTAAGTATCGATATCTAGAGTAAATTGACTTTAATGACAATTCATGTGTAATGATTATATGTATCCAAGTACTTTACATCATGAATGCTCGGATCCGCATTGTACAAAACATTGTTGACTGGCCATCTTCAATCTTCTCGGCCAGTAGCCGAGGATTGTTTGTCGTACTTTATAAAGCCTTTATAAGGGCAAAGATTTATGACAAACAAGGGAATCCAGCCATATGGTTTTATAAACAAAGGTACACAGAGAGATATGTTATATTTTACTATTAACGTAAGAAACATCTTCTAGGAAAAATAGTTCCTTTATAAGTTCCTTTTACCAGGTTGTCATGCTGATCATGATCTTGAAACCTCGCCTCCAATCAAGGTGGGAGCAAAATATCAAGGATTTAGTTATAGAAAAGTTCCTGAACACTTCTTGCTAACCCCATCTATGTAGTTAGGTATCCTTGCAACAAAAAAACATTCATCTCTCTATACTATCTCTTTCTACGACACACAACCATCCACCCCCTAGCCAGTCGTGCTGTCGAGGTCTATCTAGCTCTCTCACACGCAAATAGATGTTGTCTATATGTCCCTTCATCGCACACACTATCGCTCTCCCATATCCCCAACCTCGTAACCTTGTCGATCCAGACGTTACACACACCTCTCTCTCTCTCTTTAACACACACACAGACACGCACACACCCTCTCTCTCTCTCTCCCTTTCAGACACTCCTCTCTATAGAACACACACATTCTTTCCAACATGCATATGCCCCTCTCTCGTTAGGTATCGCTGCCCCTGATAACCCCCAAGTATAGGGGATCGCAACATTTTTTGAGGGTAGAGTGTTCAACCCAAATTTATTGATTCGGGAGCCGAAGAATATTCTCAAGTATTAGCATATGAGTTCTGAATTCAACCACACCCGAAAGACGCAATATCCGCAACAAACTATTTAGTAGCAAAGTAATATGGAAGTAACAGTAATGGTGACAAAAGTAAAAGTAACAGTTCTGTAGGAATCGTACCAGTGGTAACGGAAAAGTGACGAAGCAAAGATCAATACAAAATGAGCTCACAGGCAATAGATCAATGATGGAGAATTATGTCCGATGGCATTCATCATGGAACGGTTATACAATAGGGTGACACAAAACAAGCTCTAGTTCATCAATATAATGTAGGCATGTATTTCGAATATAGTCATACGTGCTTATGGAAAATAACTTGCATGACATCTTTTGTCCTACCCTCCCGTGGCAGCGGGGTCCTGTTGGAAACTAAGGGATATTAAGGCCTCCTTTTAATAGAGTACCGGACCAAACCATTAGCACTTAGTGAATACATGAACTCCTCAAACTACGGTCATCACCGGGAAGTGTCCCGACTATTGTCACTCTAGGGTTGCCGGATCATAACACAGAGTAGGTGACTATAACTTGCAATATCGAAGCAAGAACACAAATATATTCATGAAAACATAATAGGTTCAGATCTGAAATCATGGCACTCGGGCCCTAGTGACAAGCATTAGGCATAGCAAAGTCATAGCAACATCAATCTTAGAACATAGTGGATACTAGGGATCAAACCCTAACAAAACTAACTTGATTAAATGGCAAATCTCATCAATCCCATCACTGTCCAGCAAGCCTATGATGGGATTACTCATGCACGGCGGTGAGTATCATGAAACTGGTGATGGAGGATGGTTGATGATGATGGCGGCGATTTCCCATCTCTGGAGCCCAAAACGGACTCCAGATCGGCCATCCCGAGGAAGAACAGGGCTTGGTGGCGGCTCCGTATCGTAAAACGCAATGAATCATTCTCTCTGATTTTTTTCTCCCCAAACGTGAATATATGGAGTTGGAGTCGAGGTCGGTGGAGGTCCAGGGGGGCCCATAAGGTTAGAGGGTGCGCCCCCACTCTTGTGGCCACGGTGTGTGCCCCCTTCAGTTGATTCTTTCGCCAATATTTTTATTAATTCCAAAAATTGTCTCCGTGAAGTTTCAGGTCATCCGAGAACTTCTATTTCAGCACAAAAATAACATCATGGCAATTCTGCTGAAAAAAACATCCTCGGTCCGGGTTAGTTCCTATTCAAATCATGCAAGTTAGAGTACAAAACAAGGGAAAAAGAGTTTGGAAAAGTAGATACGATGGATGTGTATCAACTTCCTCAAGCTTAACCCATTGCTTGTCCTCAAGAAATTCTGTTCAAAAACTAAAATGATAAAGAAAAACTTTTACAAACTCTGTTTGATCTTGTTGCTGAAAATATGTAAAGCCGGCATTCAAGTTTTCAGCAAAAATGATAAACTAACGATATCCACAATAACATTTAGGTCTCACATTTACTCATATCAATGGCATAATCAACTAGCGAGCAATAATAATAAATCTCAGATGACAACACTTTCTCAAAACAATCATGATATGTTAGAACAAAATGGTATCTCACTATCCCTTTCTGAGACCGGAAACATAAATGTAGAGCACCCCTAAAGATCAAAGACTGGCTAGACATCGTAATTCATGGTAAAAGAGACCCAGTCACACTCATACACAACATAAATTAATAACAATGCATACAAATGACAGCGATGCTCTCTAACTGGTGCTTTTTATAAGAGGATGATGACTCAGCAATAAAACTAAATAGATCGGCCCTTCGCAGAGGGAAGTAGGGATTTGCAGAGGTGACAGAGCTCGAGTTTTTAAATATAGAGGAATATTATTTTGAGCAGTATGCTTTCTTTGTCAACATAACAACCAAGAGATCTCGGTATCTTCCAAGCTACATACATTATAGGCGGTTTCTAAACAAATTGGTAAAGTTTATACTCCCCCACCACCAACAAGCACATTCCACGGCTGGTCCGAAACAATGGGTAACGTCCAACTAACAACATTCCTGGGGGAGTTTTGCTTGCAATTATTTTTATTTGATTTGAGCATGGGACTAGGTATGCCGGTTACCCGCCATTTTCTCGTGAATGATGAGTGGAGTCCAGTCATCGGGAGAATAACCCACCTAGCATGGAAGATATTGACAGCCCTAGTTGGTATATGAGCGATTCGAGCATACAAAATAGATTATTATTTGAAGGCTTAGAGTTTGGCACATGCAAATTTACTTGGAACGGCAGGTAAATACCTCATATAGGAAGGTATGGTGGACTCATATGGAACAACTTTGGGGTTTATGGAAGTGGATGCACAAGGAGTATTCCCGCTTAGTAGAAGTGAAGGCTAGAAAAAGACTAGAAAGCGACCATCTAGAAAGCAACAACAGTCATAAACATGCATTGAGATTAACCAACATTGAATGCAAGCATGAGTAGGATATAAATCACCATGAACATAAATATCATGGAGGCTGTGTTAATTTTGTTTCCACTACATGTGTGAACATGTGCCAAGTCAAGACACTCAAATCATTCAAAGGAGGATACCTTCCTATCATACTACATCACAACCATTTGAATTTCCATGTTGACACGGAAGGTAAACCATTATAAACTCCTAGCTAATTAAGCATGGCATGAGTAACTGTAATCTCCAATTTCTCATTGCAAACATGTTTCATTCATAATAGGATAAATTAGGAATGATGACTAATCATATTTACAAAAACAACAAAGGTCGATTTAATACCAGCTTTTCCTCATCTAAACAAGAACGATGAACTGGGCTGTTAAACACTACAGTCAAATGGGCTTTCTCTTCCAAACCTCAGGGTGCAGCCATTTGCGTGCGAGCAAGGACCGGCTTACCGTTCATCCTTCCTTCATGGCGAGGGAAGGGCAAACCTATAGCTTTTTGTTTCATGTATTCGGTGCAAAACTCAACCACCTACTCTGCGGTATAACATTGTAGGATGCTTGCCTCTGGATGGTTTCAGTTCCGACAATAGCACATCAGTATTCCCATGAACCACTCGAAGGGATACATGTTGCAAAGAAACACAGGACCACAATAATTTATCTCGTCGACAAGGTGCATAGTGAGATGGACCATGACATCAAAGAATGGTGGTGGGAAAACATATCTAGGTTGGATAATATGCTTGCAATATCCTATTGCATATGACCCAACTCTTCAGGATCTACAAATTTCTGCCATAGTTGGTTGAAGAAATCATAAAGCTCAATGAGTGTGTTTCTTATATCTTTGTCCATCAAATTCCTAATGGCCACCGAGAGGATTTGTGTCAACATTAGGTGGCAATCATGTGACTTCATGTATCCCAACTTCATTTTACCTGAGCTCACATCCACAAGACTACGGATGTTTGTGGAGTAGGAAAAGGGTGTCTTAACTGACAACAAGTAGGTAAAGAACTATGTTTCTTCTTTTGTATTGAAATTGTAACTCTGGCAAGCTTTGATGAATTTTTCATCATCTTCTGCTTCACTCTAGCGTTTTGATTGATCAACAAGCATATCGAGCCGTGCACCATCACCATCCTTTGTTTTACCTTTAATCTTGAGCAGAGTGCTAAGGACACTTTTACATACGTTCTTCTCTACGTGCATGATGTCGGATTCAGGGCTCCGCAGACCCAAGGAAGGTTCCAACTATGGGGCGTGTGTGAAGAACTTAACCTCCCCAGCTAGCCAGTTCATCGCCCCCACATCCTATCTCAATGAACAAGGAAGAAAATGGACACCGCAGTTTACCCAGGTTCAGGCTATCTTGCGGTGTAAGACCCTACTCCTGCTTTGGGGTGGATTAGCCTCACGAGGGGCTGAGGATGAACTAGTACAGAGGAAGAACAACCTCACGAGGTCTGCTCTGGTGAGGGGATGAGTTGAGGATTGGGTAGACCGACCCCTTCTATGGTGGTGGCTAACCTATATTTATAGTGGCCTTGGTCCTCTTCCCCCAAAGCATAGGGGGGATCCCATAGTGGCCAATTTGAAAGGGGACAAGTAGTACATCTTATCCTGACGAAAGGTGGTCTTCGCCTGCAAAGCTTCTGGTCTTGGCGTCATGGTGGGCTCGATGATGACATCCGTCCTAGAGGTCTTGGTCCTATTGCATGGGAATGGAAACCTTCGGCTGATACCCGGGGACCCCGCGCCTGTTCTTGCCTCCTTAGCACCAAAGAGCAAACCTGCTGCTCTGCACCCACCGGGCGTTCGTCATCATGGCTTGCATCACCACAACCTCGGGAGATGGGTACCTGCATAGAGATGTCTGCTCCTCGGGAGCCAGTCTGCGGAGGCCTTGCCCCCCTCTCGCGAGGCTAGGCCCCTCGCGTGTCTTGGAGGTGTTGTAGATGGGCAGTACCAGGATGTCGATGGAGCCACGCCATGAGGCACATGCATGCAAGTCTGAGTACCCTGGTTCCCATAATGCTAACACATGACATCGATGAAGTGACGTACACATGGAATCTCCTAGTAAGGTAATTTCCAGAACACCGATCTACCTCTGTCGTGCCATCAAATTCAGATTTTATCTTTCGGTATGGGTGATTCTCCGTAAGAACCTATGATGATGCAAATACACAATTTTGCACGAGTTGGGAAGAAATATGCTAGCTATCCTATCCATGCATGTGATACACCCTACATCTCCCATTGTTTTCTACCATGATGTTTTGCCTAATGCCGGCATATCTTCAATGGTGTGCACCAGCATCGCATGTATATCAGAAATCTCCCTTTTGTAAGCATCATAACATTTTACAGCAGGCGCATCTATCCACACTGTCCGCAATTCTTCTACCAGTCGCGAAAGTAAATGTTGATGTCATTTCTAGGTTGCTTTGGGCCTTGGATAATCATTGACATCATAATGCATTATTTCTTCATACACAACCAAGGAGCTAGGTTATATATGCATAGAAGCACGTGCCATGTGCTGTGATTGGTGCTCATACCGCCAAAAGTATTCATCCCGTCTACACTCACCGAGCCTTATACTTCCAGGATCGTTGGCAAAGTCATGAAACTTGTTTTCGATTAACTCCCACTGAGCCCCATCTTTCGGGTGCCTGATATATTTATCTGCAGTTCGCTCATCATGATGCCACCGCAACCTCTTTGCATCTCTAGGGATTGCAAACAAACACCTCAACCTTGGAATTAAAGGCAAGTACCAAACAACCTTCAACGAGATTCCTGTCTTGATATTGTCGTCCAATTTGTACTTGTCATTTGCTATCCTGCGCTTGTATCGTGCATGCTTGCATGTGGGACATGCCCGCATATCTTTGGACTCACCATGGTACAATATACAATCATTCACACAAGTGTGTATCTTCTGTACTTCAAGTTCCAATGGGCAAATAATTTTCTTCGCTTCGTTCATGCTTCTGGGGAGCTTATTATCTTCCAAAAGAATTTCTTTGAAAAGACCTAACATCTATGTGAAGCCCATGTTTGATAGACCTCTTGCCGCTTTAAATCTGAGAAGTGCTAGGGTGGCACTCAGCTTGGAATATTTGTTCTTGCAACCTAGATACAATTATTTCTTGGAGTCTGCATCAATGGTCAGCAGATCCTTGTACCCAATCATATCATATTTTGGGCCCTTGAAATCTGCAATCATAATAGCAAAATCTGGCATATCAAGATCGTCGTCATCTGTCTCGACGTCTTGGTTTTTCCAGTGGGCGTTTTGGCTTTCCGGTGTTCCATTGGTAGCTTGACGCCTCTACCCTGATATTAGATTCAATATCCATTTGACACTGACTGGGGTTTGGCATCTCCCAGCCCTGGATAAAATCATCCATGACCTGCTCTTCACCATGTATTTTCCAACGTGTATATCCATCCATGAATCCCCGAGAGACTAAGTGCCACTGGACATCTCCAACTTCACGTGACTCTGTATTGGCACAATGAGTACATGCACACATGATTTAATCCGCATCACCAATTCTCCTCTTTGTACTTTCAGCCAAATTCATGCACTCTGTCACGCCACTTATAAAATATGTGGTTCTCCAATTCTTCATCCATTGAGATTGTTCCATGTGCGCTACACGAATGGTAATTAAAAACAAAACAACAACATTAATACACAGATTAACTGATACACAAAGATGCATCCATAAATCACAAGGTTTTATTTTCATAACTACTGAGGGTGCTCCATATTGGTATCAAGACGTGCAATGACAAAAATTAATGGCCAGTCAATTTACACGCAGAGTACTACACCACTACCCTTAGGAATTGAATACCTTAATTAAGCCACTCAAGAAAACAATACCTTAGTTAATTAGCCATGCGGTGACCTCCACCGAGCAGACATAGAAGCGCGATGAGGCGGCACGCCGAGACAGCAGGGTCGAGGAGAAAATCCTAGTGCGGCTTCCACCTGAAGTTCGACCTCAACTATACCGCCATCGACCACGATGGATGTCCTCCAATCACGCCGCTGCCGACCTCGATGGTTGAGCTCCTCGTATCCCCCCCCCCCCCCCCCCGCAGACCGCGGATTGACCTCCTATGACGCCGCCATCGACCACTGACCGAGGATTGACCTCTTATCTGATAACTGCTGCCTAGGCCGCCGCCGCCATCTCTACCTGCTAAGTGGCTCTTTTATTTTTTGACGGATATCCGCAGAGTAGTTGTTTAGACGATAGCACTGTAACACAATTATATGTACAGGTGTCACATCCCTTAAATTTGTTTGCAGATAATTGCATCAGTGAGCATCATGCATCCTGCTAATTTCAAGAAAGTTGAAATTAGGATTATTCAAGCCTCAGAAATTATTTTAAAGGAAGGGCAAGGAACCCTAAAATCTCATTCAATGAACCCAAAATGACCTTCATCAATGTTTGCTAATTTTGGCAAGGTTTTGAGACCAAACCAAAAAATAGTGAACATTTTTGTGGAATATTTTGGTCAGTGAATTTAAATCATTATTGTATTTGAGTTTGAATTTATGTTCCTATATTTAGAATATAAATTCAAATGCTTCTGAAATGAATTACGTGCATTTGGCTAGGTCCATATTTGTATCATAAATTATTTCAGAAACTTTTTGGCATTGTTTGACTTTGTCTAAACTCAAAATAGTGGCAGAATAAATAAATAAAAACAAACAAAACATTAACAAAACAGGGAACAATAACCTCACCTGAAGCTCACCTGGCGGCCCAACACTGTTGGCCCATCCCATCGCTCTCCCTTGTCTTCTTCCAGCTCGCGCCAGAAGGACTCGAGCGCGCGTGGCCGCCGCCCGCCGCCACGCGCGTGGCCACCTCTAGCCTGCCTGCTCGCCCTGCAAGGCTCCCACTCCCCCTCAACCACCTCCCACTCCCCCTCGTCCTCACCCTCCCCTGGACCTCTCTCTTTCAGCATCGAACGGACCCACCGACACCTTCACCGTTGCCACCGACCTCCCCACACCCATCCAGCTATGCCACGAGCTCCGCCTTGACCGCCGCGTCCTTTGCACCAAGCAAAGGGCCGCCAGGGGCTCCGTGACGACAACCCTGAGCTCTTCTTCCTCCCTCGGATGTCGAGATCACCAGCGACCTCCTGCCATCACTAGCCCTTCCCTGACCTCACCGAAGCCACCATTGAACTCACCGTGAGCTCCTCTTCCTTCTTCCCCTAGTCATATCGCAAGAGCTGCCCCCTAACCCCTCTAGACATCACAGCCGTGAGCTCGGCTCCGCCGGCCATGTTGCCGCCATGGCCACAGACGCGTAAGCTCAAAACCGAGCGTGTCACCGTGCTCAGCACATCACCAAGAGGCCGTAGTACCCGGCCGTTCCCTCCGCCATGGCGCACATCACCATTCCCAAGCTCGCCCGAACTCCGACCACCGCAGGAGTGGATGCCGCCATCATTCTAGGCCACCTCCGGCTAAACCAATGGCACTGGTCGATGCGGCCGAGCCTCCTCATCAAGTAGATGGCCTCGGCCGCCCTTTTGGTCGTCGGAGCACGAAACCCGCAGCTGCCCGCCGCGCTCGACCTCACCGGTGGTGAACTGCCGATGGGTTTGACCCACTTTGATCCTGGCTGGACCCCACCTGAGTCCATGACATGTGGCGCCAGCCCCTGACTCAAATTAGTTTAGGTTTTAATTAGTGTTAATTACCATAGTTATGGGTTAATCACCTCGTTTACTAAACTCTGTGTCACTGACATGTGAGCCCAGGCTGTTAACTAACCAGGGTTAGGATTAAACTAATGGTAATTAACTCGGTTAGTTAGGTAAAGTCACTGAAATGTGGGCCCAGACCCTTAACTAACCTGGGTTATGATTAAATTAATCGTAATTAATTCGGTTACTTACATTAAGTCACTAACCGGTGGGCCCCGCTGGTCAGGTTTGACCTAGACTGGCTATTGTTGACTTGCTGATGTCACACCAATGTCACGCTGACGGAGTAACTATTTTTGGAATTTAAATAAATCTAAATAATTTATTTATTTTCAGAAATGTTCCTAAACTTCTAAAATAATAGAAAATAATCTATAGCTCAGAATGAAATAATATATATATATATATGAAAAAGTACTAGAAAAATCCAAAGAATCTATTTATGGCATTTTCATGCATGTTTGAACAACTTATACCTGCTGATCAGGTCAAACCAGTGGAATGGCATATGAATAGTCACATATGGAGTTTGAATTTGAATCTTGTATACAAAACAACTCCATTTAATGTGTTGCTAGTGGCATTAGCTCAATCAACATCATATTTCCATGTAATTATCATGCATCATATTGTTGCATTGCATTGGTTGTGTTCCTTCTCTATTTGCCAGTTTTGTTCTCTCTCAGTGGACGTTGTTCCGACATTAAGATCGATGACACTGATGAAGAGCTAGCTATCTTCAGAAGTGCCAGGCAAGCAACCCAATGTCCCAAACTGTGCGTCTGAAGATCAAAGGTAACAGGAGACAAAGGGGACACGATGTTTACCCAAGTTCGGGCTCTCTTAATGGAAGTAAAACCCTATTTCCTGCTTGATTGACTTTGATGAATATAGGGGTTACAAGAGTTGATCTACCTCAAGATCATAATGGCTAAACCCTATATGTCTAGCCTATAAGAATTCTGATAGCCTCTATGGACTAAACCCCTCCGATTTATATAGGCACCTGAAGGGCCTAGGGTTGTACAGAGTCGGTTTATAGAGGAAGAAAACTATACATCTGGACGCCAATCCTGCCATCCACGCAAATGATAGTCCTATCCGGATACAGGGGAAGGCCTTCTACCTTGTATCTTCTCGGCCCATCAGTCCGACCCTTATCATACAGCCTAGACACCCGAGGACCCCTTAATCCAGGACTCCCTCAGTAGCCCCTGAACCAGTCCGACCCTTATCATTTGCTCAATTCAACGCGGTGCCACACTACGCTTATCTCAAGCTCAAGATGCCCAAACCGCACGACGTCATAACAGTTAATGGAAACATGGAACGCCCCCTCCGCACTGAGGAGCACACCGCTGCCTTAGCAGCAGAAGTACAGAGTGGCCTTTCCAAGCAGAACCGTAATTCGGTGGCCGAGCTCCCGGACACTGTCAAGAGAGTCCGGACTATTCTGCAGGAGGACAACTCGGCTCGTAAAGAGCTCAACTAGCAATTCGGCCTCCCTCCCAGCCCTGACCAAGTGGTGGCAATTGTATCGTGTGTACATAACTACGCACTCAAAATACCATGGGCATGGAGGGAGTCATAACTAGCTTGAGATCCACAATACGGCTTGACCGCCCCCGGACACACATACTTTCACTTTTTCTTCTTTCTCCTTTTCAGGTTTCTTTTCCACGGGCCTTCCCTGACGGCCTGATCATCGGTCCTTTTCAAAGGATAAATACACCAAGACGGCAAGAAGCATGGACGTACCGGGGATTTTTTAGGTGGTTTCTTTAACGATCCCTTTACCTGTTTTCAGGACCCACACACAGCTCTCCCTTGGTTAAGGCATAATTAAATAGCCTTCTTCTTATTTCACTATGTGTATAAATGCGCTTTAACACACCAATGAAGTTATAATGGAAACAATTTGCGTCCCAAATTTTACGGCTCTAGCTTACTACCCTTTCTTCTTTTTTTGATAACTTCGTCAAACAGCACCCGTACACTTTGGTACGTTTCAATTTGCCAGGAGCTTCATAGCGCCCCACAATGCATATAGCACCCCGCAGGCAATTCTTCGAACACTTTTTACAGTATAGTTCGGCACCCCGAATTTAGCACTATATGCATTGGCTTTGAATCATGTCTTCAGTCAATAGTTGGGTTGCCAGGCTCCTGTGCTTGCTACCTTACGTTCCGTTATATCGGCTAGGGTAGTAAAGGGAGAACTACTGTGATTGTGCCCTAGTTTACCCGTGTAAGTGCATCTAGTGCCACCCCTAGTTGGTTTTGGAGTATTGACGACAAACCTGGTTGAGGGACTAATGTGTTTGTGAGAATTGTAGGACAACATAGGTAGTAGTCCCTCATTGATTCGGTTTACCTATCGGGGATGACCCCTAAAAATGTATGAAGACATTGAAGGCAAAGGTGGTATGTGAAGACATTCACATTGAAGACTATGACAAGAGAAGACATCGGGTGAAGACTATGGAGCGCGAAGACTTAGTTGTTTCATTGTTTCCTTTCTTCTTTGTTGAGTCATAGGAACCACCGTACTGTTAACTGGGGTCCCAGTGAACAAAGTCAGAGTGACTGAAGTGATGCTTAACCAAAATCATATGTCTTTGAGCGAAGACAATGAGATCAAATCTTATCCAGACCTAGATAAGTCAGCTTTACTTGTAGCCCAAGTAAAGTTGCCGGTTTTGTTTGAAATCTGACCGTTGGAACACGTGTCAGTTCCTTAGTGACCTAGGGTCATTTCGGAGAAATCAGGTCGGGTTGCCTAGTGGCTATAAATAGCCCACCCCCTACACCATAAATTGGTGGCTGCTCAGAGTTAGTGCACGTCTTTTGTCATTTAAGAGCAACCCACCTCGAAGCCTTTGAGAGAGAAATCCTTGCGAGGACAAAGCCCTAAACACCCAGAGCCAAAGAGTGTTAGGCATCACTGAAGTCGTCCGATCATTATGATCTGAAGACTTGTTACACTTGAGACTATGAATCCTCCAGCCGGTTAGGCGTCAAGTTCTAAGCATCCAAGAGTCATTGTGGATCGCCGGTGAACAAAGTCTGTGAAGGTTTGGAAGTCTACTGTGAAGACTTACCAGAGTGATTGAGCGAGGACTGGGTGTCCTTAGCTCAAGGGGAATAAGGTGAAGACACGGTCTTCTGAGTTAAATCTCAGCCTCCCTAACCAGACGTAGAGTTGTCACAGCAACTGGAACTGGTCCAGCAAATCATTGTCTTCAACAAGCAACTGGTTCTATCCTTCCAATCTCTTTATTTACACTTGGTCCTTGTGAAGTCATTGCCTGTTTGCATTATCCATTTGTATTCACTGTGTGACTGTTTGTTCTGATTGGTTTCATACTTTCTTCCATCCTGATCCCTACTACCTAGCTGCTATTAGTCTTCGTGCTCTCACTTCATTGAATACTAGACTATGGCTTGTCTAGAGTAGTCTACCTTCCGCTGCATGGTTATAGCTTCATTTCTATCATTTGTCTCTGAAACTCCCATGTTTTGAAGACTTTCATAAAAATCGCCTATTCACCCCCCTCTAGTCGATAACTAGCACTTTCAATTGGTATCAGAGCAAGGTAATCCCTTGTTCTGTGTGATTTGCTTTAACCACCTGGAGTTTTAGCTATGTCGGCTGCAGGGATAATCAAAGTCTCCGTTGCGTGCCCTATCTTCGATGGCACTGATTATTCCAAATGGAAGACTATGATGACGAAGCGACTCCTTGCAATGGACAGTGAGCTTTGGGTGGTCACGGAGATTGGCCTCACCGACTTATGCAAGATGGCGGATGCCGAAGACATTCAAAAGTTCACTCTGCTGGATATCAAGGCAAAGGAGATTATATGCTCCTCTCTATCCAGAGATGAGTTCAGGCGCATCATGCATCTCTGCAATGCAAAGCTTATAGGGATCAGATTTCTGATGTTTATGAAGGTCATCGGACACGTCCGGATCCCTGGTTCCTCGACTTCAAGGAGTCGCTCAAAACAATGTCTCCCGAACCCGAGCCATCCTCTCCAACCTACTGCTTCATGGCACATGGTGCCAAGGTAAACTCATGTGATGCCTACTTTCAAACTTCAAGTGAAGATGATTCTAATTGTGATTCCAAACCCAGCTACAAAACATTTGCTAAAATTGCAACTGAACAACAGAAAGCTATGGAACATATTCAAAAATGGTTAGACAGAAGCGATGACATGTTGGGCATGGAAATGACTCGATCTTAGTCCTTAATTCAAGACATAAAAAATCTTCATGTTAAGTATGAGGAACTTGAAAGTCGTCATGAAATGCTCTCAACATCTCATGAAATGCTTTCCTATGATTATCTTCAAAGGAAGAAAGAACTTGAGAAATTGAGAGCGGTTCATGAAGATCTTCAAAAGGAAAACGAGTCACTTCGCACTCAACAGATCAGTCCCGCTCAGGAAGGATTTGAACCACCATGTCTAAAATGCCTTGAGCGTGATAACACTACTTCTGTTGCTGAATGTTCTACTGCTGCTACTGTTGCAATATCTTCAAATGTTGATGTGGTAACTAACCCCTCTGCTGAGGATGCCACTGCTATTGCTGATGAAAATGCTATGTTGAAGACATTGCTTGAAACAGGGATGTACAAAAGTCTCAAAGGGCATCAGACACTATGTGATGTCCTCAAAAGGCAGATTCTGAACCGAAACCCAAGGAAAGAGGGTGTTGGGTTCGAAAGGAAAATCAATGCTGATGGCTCTTACTAGAAGCCTAAGCAGTACCCCAAAACCACATGGGTTGCTGCAAAGGAACCTTCAGTGGATCCATCCACCCTATCTGGCTTCACTTGTGCTAATCCTATTGTCATTGATGAATCCTTTGATGCAAACTATAAACTGTTTAAGAATCAGAATGGTGAAGTGTTTGCCAAGTATATTGGTACTAACTGCAGGAATGGGCCACCTATGAAGAAAGTCTGGGTGCCCAAAAGGTGTCTAGAGAATATTCCTGTGAATGTCGTCATGACACCACAAGGGAAGAATACAAACTCCAGACCACAGGCTTCATATGGTCCAAAGGCTTCATACAGACAAAGGACTCACCTAAGTCGCACTAGCACAAATGTTTTGCAGGGAAATCATACCCAGGCCTATGAATATGAGTGTGTTTCATCGAACCGCCATGTTCATAAGACCAAGAACTACTCTACTTATTCCTATGAGTATTATTCACCTCCTGCAAAACTATTTGCCAGGGCTTCAAAGCCAAAGTTCTCAGATGCTGCACTTAGACTCATTGCTTCGAAACCACCCTTGAAGATGTGGGTGGCTAAGAAAGCTTAACTCTCTTTTGCAGGGAAAGGTCTCCAGCCGAAAATCAAATGCGTTTGAAGCTATTGCTGGGGACCTAAAACATCTTGTAGGGTGCAAGATCAAATGCCCAAATGGTTTTATTATGTATTTTTCTCCTGAGTTGCTTGCTATTTGTCCTATCAGTCCTAACCTCTATCCAAGCTTTCATAATCCACTTGCTCATCAAATGTTTATGCTTCACAATGCTCTTCGTGAAGCCTATCCCCCTAACTGCACTGTAGGGTATGACACCAGCTGCTTCAGAATGGATTATTGATCGTGGATGTACTAATCACATGACTGGCGAACGAAGTCTTCTCATGGACACATCCTTACGTTCATTTGACAAAAGTCACATCACATTTACTGATACTGGTAAAAGCAAGGTATTGGGTGTGGGTAGAGTTGCAATCTCAAAGGATCATCGCATGGATAAAGTGAAACTTGTTGAATCCCTTGGTTTCAACTTAATGTCTGTCTCAATGCTTTGCGATTTGAACATGTTTGTGATATTTGGAAAATATAGTTACCTTGCTCTAATGGAATCTGACAAGTCTCTAGTCTTTGAAGGGTATCGGAAAGATGATTTGTACATGGTAGATTTCTTAGCAGGACCACAGCTTTCCGTACATCTTCTTGGAAAAGCTTTAGAGTGCTGGCTCTGGCATCGGAGGTTAGGGCATGCTGGCATCAGGAACATGCATACTCTTGCAAAGAAGAAGCACTTCATAGGCATCGAGGGCGTCAAGTTCAAGAAGGATCACTTATATGGTGCCTGGGAAGCTGGAAAGATGACGAGGGCCAAGCATCCCTCGAAGAAAATCTTAACAACGACTCAACCCTTCGAACTGCTACACATGGACCTCTTCGGCCCAACTCACTTCTCTACCCTTACTACTACTGCTTGTCTCTATGGCTTCGTCATTGTTGATGATTATTCAAGATATACATGGGTACGCATAATCCTCTACAAGACCGAAGTGCAGGATGTCTTCAAACACTTCACCAATCGAGCCATGAACTACTATGGCATCAAGATCAAGCACATTAGAAGTGACAATGGCACTGAATTTGAGAACACCAGCCTCGATACTTATCTTGATACACTGGGCATCACTCATGAGTTCTCGGCTCCGTACACGTCGCAGCAGAATGGCATCATGGAACGCAAGAACAGAACACTCATTGAGATGGCTCGGACGATGCTCGATGAATACAAGACACCAAGAAAGTTCTGGCCTGAAGCTATTGATACTGCATGCCATGTCATCAACCGTGTTTATCTTCACAAGCTTCTGAAGAAAACATCCTATGAACTACTCACTGGTAAGAAGCCAAATGTCAGTTACTTCAGAGTATTTGGTGCTAGGTGCTGGATCAAGGATCCACATCACACTTCAAAATTTGCACCGAAAACACATGAAGGTTTTATGCTTGGTTACGGAAAGGATTCGCACTCCCACAGAGTCTTCAACCTCTTTCACTATAAAGTGGTTGAAACTGTGGATCTGCGGTTCGATGAGACTAACGGCTCGCAAAGAGAGCACCTACAAAATGTGCTAGATGAAATTCCACCTAGTGAATCCATCAAGCTTATAGGAACTGGAGAAATCATACCGTCTGAAGTACAGCCTGAAGAGGAACTTATCATTTCTGCACCTAATCAACCTGAAGACAATGCTCAGCATGAAGACAATCCTTTAAACGATGACAATGATCAACAAGAGCAAAATCTTCGTCCAGTTCATCCTCGTGTTGCAAGTGAAGTACAGATTGAGAAGATAATTGATAGCATCAATGCACCTAGTCCACTCACTCATTCAAGGGAAACACAACTAGCAAATTTTGTGGTCACTTTGCATTCGTCTCAATATCCGAACCCAAGAAAGTTGGTGAAGCCTTCATGGAACCTGAATTTATTCAAGCTATGCAAGATGAGCTTCAACAATTCAAGCTGAATAATGTATGGGAACTGGTCGAGCGTCCTGATCCTCGTCAAAACATTATCATAGGCACTAAATGGATATATCGCAACAGGCAAGATGAGCATGGTCAAGTTGTCAGAAACAAGGCTCGTCTCGTTGCTCAAGGATACACTCAAGTTGAAGGAACTGACTTCGATGAAACATTTGCTCCTGTGGCTAGGCATGAAGCTATACGCATACTGCTAGCCTATGCAAATCATCATAACATCCTTCTGTATCAAATGGATGTGAAGAGTGCCTTTCTCAATGGCAAGATTGAAGAAGAAGTGTTGTTGCACAACTGCCTGTTTTTGAAGATCCAAAACATCCTGAAGAGCAAAGGCTTCAAACTTGGTTTACAAGCTCCACAAGGCACTGTATGGCCTCAAACAAGTCCTCGTGCTTGGTATGACACACTCAAAGACTTCCTGAAGAGCAAAGGCTTCAAACCTGGTTCCCTGGATCACACACTCTTCATGAAGACATATGATGGTGAACTATTGTGTGCCAAATATATGTGTGTCGGTGTCAAAACCAGCGGATCTCGGGTAGGGGGTCCCGAACTGTGCGTCTAAGGCGGATGGTAACAAGAGGCAGGGGACACGATGTTTTACCCAGGTTTGGGCCCTCTTGATGGAGGTAAAACCCTACGTCTTGCTTGATTATGCTTGATAATATGAGTAGTACAAGAGTTGATCTACCACGAGATCAAGAGGCTAAACCCTAGAAGCTAGCCTATGGTATGATTGTATGTTGTCCTACGGACTAAAACCCTCTGGTTTATATAGACACCAGAGGGGGCTAGGGTTACACAGAGTCGGTTACAAGGAAGGAGATCTACATATCCGTATTGCCAAGCTTGCCTTCCACGCCAAGGAGAGTCCCATCCGGACACGGGACGAAGTCTTCAATCTTGTATCTCCGTAGTCCAACAGTCCGGCCAAAGGATATAATCCGGCTGTTCGTATACCCCCTAATCCAGGACTCCCTCAGTAGCCCCTGAACCAGGCTTCAATGACGATGAGTCCGGCACGCAGATTGTCTTCGGCAGTGCAAGGCGGTATCCTCATCCGAATACTTCATAGAAGATTTTGAACACGAGGATCGTGTCCGGCTCTGCAAAATAAGTTCCACATACCACCGTAGAGGGAATAATATTTACACAAGTCTAATCTGCTGACATTCCCCATAGTGTGACATCACACCAAAGCCAGGTCTTTATTCGAATCATTTTTCATAACCCGTCTGAGCGTGTTTCGTGAGGCGGTTTCCTTGGCACGTCTTGTCGAAGCAGAGATCGTGTCCCCTTATTACGGGATTCCCATTAATACGGACGTGGGTAACCCAACCGCGCCATCAATTACGGCACTTGGGGGATAAGCAAGTTTTACCAGGCTGGTGGGGGCGCATAGTTTTGTACGCCCTTATAAAGGGATAAGGTCTCACCTTTTTCTACCCACACCTTCTTCCTCCTTGCCCATCCATTCTCGCGCACTCGAGCTCCAGCAACCAAGTCCACATCCTTTTCCTCAACTCTCTCCAAACATGTCCGGAGCGGGAGGCAAGTGGATGGCCTCCTCCGTCATGGAGGGACACATAAAAAAACTACGTGGAGCTGGATACTTAGCCGCGGATATCGCGCACCGGGTGCCAGCCGCGGGGTAGATTGTCCTTGCCCCGGAACCTCACAAAAGGGTGGTTTTCCTCCCCCACTTCGTCCGCGGACTAGGGTTTCCCCTCCATCCATTCGTCCGCGGCCTTATGTTCTATTATGGGCTAGACTTTCATGATCTGGCTCCGAATTTCATCCTCAACATCTCGGCGTTCATCGTCGTGTGCGAGGCTTTCCTCCGCATCCGGCCCCACTTCGGCCTATGGCTGAAGAACTTCAATATCAAGCCGAAGGTAGTAGGCGGCCAACAAGCGGAATGCGGCAGACCCATGGTGGGCAAAATGCCCAATGTTACATGGCTCGAGGGCTCCTTCATGGAGACCATAAAGGGGTGGCAATCGGGGTGGTTCTACGTCATCAAGCCGCGCCACACCAACTGGGTGGCGGCCCCCAAGTTTCGATCCAGAATCCCCACGCGGCTCACTTCCTGGAAGGAGAAGGGCCTGTCTTGGGGCTCATCGGTGGAGCTGGACGGACTCTAGAAGTGTATCCGGAACATGACAAGCAAGAAACTTAAGCTTGTCAACATAGTCCAGGTCATGCTCTTCCGCCGGATCCTCCCGTGTCAACAATGGGCTTTCAACTTACGGGAGTTCGACCCGGCCCAGCACCAGACTTTGCACGAGCTCTTCGACATGATGCATAAGGACGTCTGGAAGGTGCTATTCAAAGGCGCCGAGGTCCCCCCTTATCTTACCGAGGACCATGGGTTAAGCACGAAGCGCCCCGCGAATCCGGTAAGCTCTGTACATCGGGTAGGGTATTTATTTCCCATAGCTTAACCATGTGCGGGGTCTGAGCTCCCATGCCTTTGACAGGACTGGGTGGAGACATCGGAGTAGATTAACTGTCCGGCCCCTCTTCCCGAAGACCCTGCAGACGCTCTCCTGACGGAGATGCGGACTCTGGCTCCTTATTAGGTGCCGGAGAAGACCAAGAAGAAGGTCGCCGGAACCCGAAAGAGCTCTCGGCGCTAGGTGGTATCGGACACATCGTCCCATAACTCCGAGACGCACTCCTCCCGTGAAAACGAGGAGAAGGAAGATGAAGATTCTCCCCCTCCAGCCGGGGAGACAAGAAAAGGAAGGCCGCCCCAACCGGGGAGGCCGAAGGGTCCAAGAAGGGAAGGACTCTCCTTCCGGAGTGCTCCACCACCGCTGCCGACGGCGAAGACGAGTGGCTTCTCAGGGCCAAGCCCCTGGCGAAGTCGTAAGTATTCGGATACCAGAGTAACTCATAGGATACTTTTGTTGCACCGCTTCTCCTAACATCGAATATGATTATGCAGTCCGCCCCAAGCCCGTATCGACATATCCTCGTCGGACGGTTCCTTGGACTCGTCAGACATGAATAGTGATACACTTCCAACCGCCTCCTCTCCTTGCCCTACAGACAATGCCGAGGTATTGTCTCAAGAGGCACTGAGCCGGGGGGACATAGTCCCGGAGGTGCCTCCAGGCGACCTTCTGGACTCCAGGAGCAAAGGAAGCAAGGCTCCCAGGGGCTCCATGTCCGGCCCTCAGCCGAACACCACGCCGGAACCTCTAGTGGTTCCAGACTCGGGCAGGCGGCCCCCTTCCAAGAGGGGCAAGCCATCCGTGCCGGTGACCTCTATCCATCCAGAGGCACCGGACGACCTGCTGGGAGCGCTTCGCGATGCTTCCATCGACGAAGAGCACCGCACTATTATGAGTGCGGTGATCAAGAAGGTTCAGTCCGCCAAGAGCGGACTGACTGAAGCCTGTGCCAGCCTTCTAACAGGCTTTGAGGTAAGTGTTTAAAATATAGGAAAAATATTACCGCATA
Source organism: Triticum aestivum (assembly GCF_018294505.1). Classification (NCBI taxonomy): domain Eukaryota; kingdom Viridiplantae; phylum Streptophyta; class Magnoliopsida; order Poales; family Poaceae; genus Triticum; species Triticum aestivum. The sequence goes on along the minus strand of NC_057803.1, from coordinate 302,831,943 downwards.
GACAGTAGCCCCTGATGCTCTGTTTGGTGTTCACAAAGAAAAGCCGAATAGAGGACCAAATAATATCTGTAGGAGTCTAATATAAGTATGTCTGTATGCGTATGCAGGCTTCGCTGCTGACCTCTGCTGCACTGACTGCGGAGTTCGCCGCACTAAAGAAGAACCTCAAGTGGTCTAAGAAAGAGCTCGGCCTTGCCAAGAGGCAGCTCGAGGAGAACAAACATAAGTAATACCATGTCTATATAAAAAAGAAAATGTGGTTGCGAAATGACAGGATCATCATGAAATGTGCCAGGGGCCACAACTGAAGTGGTGACCCTGAAGCAAGCATTGTCCGAGACCGAAAACAAAGTGGCCAAGGAGCGCACCGAGCGGGAGAAACAAGAGGCACGGGTGGGCAAGGTGCAGCAAGAGCTCCAGGCTCTCGTGAAGAAACACGAGACTTTGGAGCTTGACTCGAAGACACGAGAGTTCGAGCATGCTACGGCCCTCCAAAGCACAAAGCATGCCAAGGCTGAAGCCCAAAAGGCCCTCCAGGAAATTGAGGCGATGAGGAAGATAGAGGCGGGTAAGGCATTCATTATGCAAAGCAAGCATGTTAAAGTAAATTACTTGTTACTTACCCGAGTACAGAGCTCTCCAGGAGCATTCGAAGATTTGCCCCGCAGCGTGTCGGATGCCGCGAAATATTACCAGGCCGAGGAGGGAATCTCGACGGAGAAGTTGTTCTGGTCTCAGTATACTGGGACCGAACACCCGATGCCTATGAGCGACCAGCTGAAGCAATTGGTTGAGCTGCACAAGGTGGCTGAACAGGCCATGAGGGGCCTTAAAGTCCGGATGTGGCCTTGCGAATCCCTTCCCAACAGCTACTTCGGCCTGGTGAGGCGGCTTGTGGACGCCTACCCCTGGCTAGAAGTCATCAAGCGGTCCGTCTGCATTGAAGGTGCCCACCAGGCTTTTGCCCGTGAGAAGGTGCACTGGGCCAAGATGGACGCCGAGAAGCTGGTGAAGGAGGGGCCGCTGCCGGGAAAGGAGCATCGCCACCCCGAAATGTATTATGAGGGTGTCCTGAAGGGTGCCCGTCTTGTGGCAGACGAGTGTGCGATGGATGTAATTTTTGAATGAACTTGCTCGTGTGATCCTGTATTATGAAAACTTGTTCATATGCTTGTTTGAATTTAAAATATTACCTTCTATGCGGCTGTTTATTAAATTTGAGAGATGGCCAGTCGTCGGCTTCTGCCCCCATACCTTAAGTGCTGGGGTGTTCGGGATAAATTTGAGCACTCTTTTTCCCATTGTTGGGTCCTTCGAGGGAGGTGCTCAGCACAATGAACAAGGCAATCGGACTATAATGCTTTATCACTCTCACTTAGCCATAGAAGTCTATAATTTTAAATTTTGGCGAAGCCCCTAGTATTCGGAAGGCCGAATTCGGGGCGCTATACACGCCTTAAGCCGGACAAAGCTGACTCCTTGCTCTAAGCGGCATAAGTCTTTAGGGACTCGAGACCTCTCGAATAGCGACCAACTCTTGCCTTATCATGACAGTCAGTTTTAGCTTTCTCTAGTGAGGTGCTTGCCTAGATGAACCGGGGCACAATCGCAGTAGTTCTCCCAGTGCTACCTTAGCCAATATAGCGGAACGTAAGGTACCAAAACATGGGAGCCGGGCAAACCCAACAATTGACTCAAGACATGATTCGGAGCTGATGCATATAATGCTATAAGTTCGGGGTGCCGCACTGTTGAAAGTGTTCGGGCTTCTCACGCCGTATTATGGGGTACGCTTAAGACCCTGGCATATTGGCCATACCAAAGTGTACGGGTGCTGAATGTTGTGAATGAACATATATATATATATATATATAAGAAGAAGAAGAAGAATAGAGAATGCGGTAATAGTCTAGTGCTATGCATTGTTTATTCAAAAAGGTGCGTCGAAGCAGAATGATACAAGTAGTGCGATAAGAAAAAAGTAGGACTATTTGACATGTCCCCTCCAAGGGCAACCTGAGGAATGGTATTTGAAGCAAGTATTTCACTCATTATCAGAGACCACCTGGGAGTTCCACGGTGCAATGTCGCTTTCTGCCTCCTTGGTTGTTGCATCATGTGTCCGGCAATCGTACTGCCGGACGGGGTTTCTAGAGATTAAAGTCCTGAAAGAGAGAAAAATAACAAAGCGGGAAGCCCCTAGTGCGGTTGAGCCGCGTCTTGGGGCATGCCATAGTCATGCCCCCCTCCCCACCTGTGCCCATGGTATTTTCAATGCCTAATTATGTATGCGTGGCACGGATTTTGCTGTTTGGCTGGGACTGGGGTGGGGGCCGCATTGCTATGCGAGCTCGCAACGTGCCAGGTGGTCTTGTTGCCGATTACTTCGGGCACGCTTGAAGGTGTCCGGGTCTTTAATCGCCGAACTAGTGGATTGCCTTAGGAGGCTGCTTTGCGCTTCTGCTGCGAGGGTCGCAGTGTGCTCCTCCGTGCGGAGAGAGCGCTCGGTGTTTCCATTGACTGTAATGACCCCGCCCCCTTAGGTCCTGGCTTCTTGAGCTTGAGATATGCATAGTGCAGTACCACGTTGAATCTCGCAAATGCGGTTCGCCCGAGCAGTTCATGATAGCCACTGTGGAACGGGACTATATCAAAGATTAACTCCTCGCTTCGGAAGTTATCCGGGGATCCAAACACCACTTCCAGTGTGACTGAGCCTGTGCAATGGGCCTCTACACCTGGTATGATGCCTTTGAAGGTCGTTTTTGTGGGTTTGATCCTTGAGGGGTCTATACCCATTTTGCGCACTGTGTCCTGATAAAGCAGGTTCAGGCTTCTGCCGCCGTCCATAAGGACTCGAGTGAGGTGAAATCGTCGATGATTGGGTCTAGGACCAGTGTGGCGAATCCGCCATGACAGATACTAGTGGGATGGTCCCTGCGATCGAAGGTGATCGGACAGGAGGACCATGGGTTGAACTTTGGGGCGACTGGCTCCGACGCATATGCATCCGTTAACACACGCTTTCCTCCCTGTTGGGGATATGGGTTGCATATATCATGTTCACCGTCTGCACTTGTGGGGGGAACCTCTTCTGTCCTTCGATGTTCGGCTGCCGGGGCTCTTCCTCGTCATCGCTATGTAGCCCCTTATCTTTCTTTTCTGCGTTTAACTTGCCGGCCTGCTTGAACACCCAACATTCCCTGTTGGTGTGGTTGGCTGGCTTGTCGGGGGTGCCATGTATTTGGCACGAGCGATCGAGTATACAGTCCAAACTAGACGGGCCCGGAGTGCTTCTTTTGAATGGCTTTTTCCGCTGACCGGGTTTAGAGCCTCTGAATCCGGCATTGACTGCCGTATCCTCGGTATTGTCGCTATTGACGCATCGCTTATGTTTGTTGCGACGTGACCTGCCATTGTTATCCTTGGTATCTGAAGTACCGTGGTTCTTTGATATGTTATTCCTGCGAGCCAGCCAGCTGTCTTCTCCCGCGCAAAAGCAGGTCATGAGTGTCGTGAGGGCTGCCATAGATTTCGGCTTTTCCTGGACAAGGTGCCGGGCGAGCCACTCGTCGCGGATGTTGTGCTTAAAAGCTGCTAGGGCCTCTGCATCCGGACAGTTGACGATTTTCTTTGTCAGGAACTGTGTCCAAAATTGCCTGGCCGATTCCTCTGGCTGCTGAATTATGTGCCTCAAGTCATCGGCATCTCGTGGTCGCACATAAGTGCCATGGAAGTTGTCGAGGAATTCGGCTTCCAAATCTTCCCAACAACCAATGGATTCTGCTGGCAAGTTGTTGAGCCAATGTCGAGATGGTCCTCTGAGCTTGAGTGGGAGGTATTTGATGGCATGTAGATCGTCACCGCGGGCCATTTGGATGTGTAGGAGGAAGTCTTTGATCCATACTGCAGGATCTGTTGTGTCGTCGTATGATTCGATATTTACGGGTTTGAAACTCTCTGGGATTTGGTGACCATTACTTCGTCTGTGAAGCATATGGGGTGTGCGGCGCCTCTGTAGTGGGCTATGTCGCGACGCAGCTCGAATGAGCCTTGTCCGTTATGTTCGGCCTGACCGGATTTACTTTTACTATATCCGGTGTGATGGTTATCATCTCACATAGTGGCACGCCCTCGTGATCTTTAGATCAATCTTGCGTGTTTTGCTTTGTCCTCCAATACATCTCGTAGGTCTAGCGTGTTTCCCCGTGCCTTGTCCTTTTTATTTGAGTGGCGTCGGGGTGCGGGCTGAGTTTTTTGCTGAAATGCCTCTTTGTTGCGGCCACGAGGTGGCCGATCAGCCGCGTCATATGATGGAGATGTAGGTTTTAATGCTTCCTCCTCTAGTCGGGGTAGCAACCTGCGCTTTGGGTAACTCTTGGAGGGGCGTTCGAGTTCATATTCCTCGGCCGCAAGGACTTCAGTCCATCTGTCAGCTAGCAAATCTTGATCAACTTGAAGCTGCTGCTGCTTTTTCTTAAGGCTATTTGCCGTGGCTATAAGGCGGCGCTTGAAGCGCTCTTGCTCGACGGGATCCTCCAGCACGACAAATTCGTCATCGTCGAGGCTTGCCTCATCTTCGGAGGGAGGCATGTAATTATCATCCTCTACCTCTCCATCTGCCGCTCTCTCGGGAGGGTTGGCTTCTCCATCCTCCTGCTCCAAATCTTGCTGGAGGGGATTGTTGTCGTCTTCGGCACTATCCGGAGTGCTATTATCTCCTGTGCTGGTGTCACCGCTTTTTCTTAGGCAAGACATAGAGCGGCGCCGCTGACATCGGCGCTTGGGTTGCTTCTTGGAGGGGTCATCCTCCGTTGTCCCGTTGCCATTGCCTTCTTTGGGTGTGTCCACAATGTATATATCATATGATGAGGTGGTTCTCCAGTGCCTTGTGGGCAGTGGTTCCTCTTCATTTCCCGCATCGTCATCCGTACCGTTGATGTCTTCGGAGTCGAAGTCAAGCATGTCGGTCAAATAGTCGACAGTGGTTACTAAGTGGGTGGTGGGTGGGCGGCGAATTTCTTCGTCATCCGCATCCCAATCCTGCCGAACATAGTTCGGCCAGGACTCTCCTAACAGGGAGAGAGACCTTAATGAGTTCAGCATGTCGCCGAAGGGCGAGTGCTGAAAGATATCCGCGGAGGTGAACTCCATGATCGGCGCCCAATTGGATTCGATAGGCACGGGCGCAGGCGGTTCGGAGTCTGTGGCTAGGGAAGAATCTGGCAATTTGGCATCACGGCTCTCGTGAAGGGTAAGGTCGTTACTCGGCTCGATCGCCGCTGAGAATGCGGCCTCCGTGGCAGGGTCTATCCCCCCGTCCGTGGATGGCGCAATCGGCTCCGAATTGAGGGTCGGAGCGGTTGCTGATGCGATCTCCTGCACACTGTCTGATGGTAGAGCTAAATCATGCTCATCGTGACCGTGCGGCGTACACGGCAGTGGCTCGAATCCGTCGAATATCGAGTCTCCGCTGATGTCGTCCGTGTAATTTAAGCTTCCAAACCTGGCCTGGTGGCCAGGGGCGTAACTCTCGATCTGCTTCAGATGGCCAAGCGAGTTGGCCCGCAATGCGAAACCGCCGAATACAAAGATCTGTCTGGGGAGAAAAGTCTCACCCTGGACTGCATCGCTATCGATGATCGAAGGAGCCATCAATCCTAATGATGACGACACAGAGGAACTCTCAATGAAAGCACCAATGTCGGTGTCAAAACCGGCGGATCTCGGGTAGGGGGTCCCGAACTGTGCGTGTAAGGTGGATGGTAATAGGAGGCAGGGGACACGATGTTTTACCCAGGTTTGGGCCCTCTTGATGGAGGTAAAACCCTACGTCCTGCTTGATTATTCTTGATGATATGAGTAGTACAAGAGTTGATCTACCACGAGATCAGAGAGGCTAAACCCTAGAAGCTAGCCTATGGTATGATTGTATGTTGTCCTACGGACTAAAACCCTCCGGTTTATATAGACACCGGAGGGGGCTAGTGTTACACAGAGTCGGTTAAGTGGAAGGAGATCTACATATCCATATTGCCAAGCTTGCCTTCCATGCCAAGGAGAGTCCCATCCGGACACGGGACGAAGTCTTCAATCTTGGATCTCCATTGTCCAACAGTCCAGCCAAAGGATCTAATCCGGCTGTCCGGATACCCCCTAATCTAGGACTCCCTCAATATGGATGACATTATCTTCGGCTGCACTAATCAGAAATACAGTGATGAGTTTGGACACATGCTACAAGAGCAATACCAGATGTCCATGATGGGTGAGCTGAAGTTCTTCCTTGGTCTTCAAGTATGACAGCAACGCAACGACATCTTCATATCTCAAGAGAAATACCTCAAAGATTGCCTGAAGAAGTTTGGAATGCAAGACTATAGTGATTATACGACGCCCATGCCAACCAAAAGTCATCTGGGTCCTGACGCCAAAGGTGAAGAGTTCGATCAAAAGGTATACCGCTCCATGATTAGTTCTTTGCTTTATTTATGTGCATCTAGGCCAGATATCATGCTTAGTGTTTGCATGTGTGCCCGATTCCAAGCGGCACCAAAGGAATTACATCACTTAGCTGTGAAGCGAATTCTTCGATATTTGGCTTACACCCCAACACTAGGATTATGGTATCCAAAGGGCTCAGAGTTTGATCTAGTTGGATTCTCGGATGCTGATTATGCTGGTGACAAGGTGGATCACAAGTCTACATCAGGCACATGTCATTTTCTGGGACGATCACTTGTGTGTTGGTCTTCAAAGAAGCAGAACTGTGTATCTCTTTCCACTGCTAAATCTGAATACATGGCTGCTGGATTTTGTTGCGCTTAGCTTCTATGGATGAAGCAGACACTCAAAGACAATGGCATTCATCTGAAGCAAGTGCCACTCTACTGTGGCAATGAAAGCTCCATCAAGATTGCCAACAACCCACTACAGCACTCGAAGACAAAGCACATTCAGATCCGTCATCACTTTCTCAGAGATCATGTCATGAAGGAAGATATTGATATCATTCACGTCCACACTGAAGAGCAACTAGTAGATATCTTCACAATGCCCTTGGATGAGAAAAGGTTTTGCAAGTTGTGGTATGATCTAAATATCTTGGAATCCTCAAATGTCCTGTGATCATGCACACATCCTAACACTTATGCATGTTGATGACTTAGATGTGCAACACACGAAGTAACGTATATCTTCAACTAATGAAGACTTACACTCTAAGTGTGAATACTTTAACGTGGAATTTGACTTCGGAGCGCCACGATAATTGTGTGCCGTGTCTGGGTCTAATACTTCCTATACGGTGGGTAACGCCACCACCAAACTTTTGCTTGAAGTATTTTCTGTTGGCGTTACATTTACAAAATTGGTTGCGAGATCTTATGGGTTTCACCTCTAGCCTACCCCAACTTGTTTGGGACTAAAGGCTTTGTTGTTGTTGTTGTTGTTGTTGTTGTTACATTTACAAAATCTTCGCGTTTGGTTTGTCTTCAATATTAACATGAATTCATGTTTATCTTCACTATATTGATTTGGTCTTATTCGGTATTCATATATTAGCATTCTGTCCTCTACAACATTCACTTATAGCTATGTCTTCTAGTTTTGAATCTTTTGAACTAAGTGAATGTGATCGGACCCTAACCTCTCTATGCTCCCGTCTCAAATCTATCTGTCCAAATCATGTGCATTCTATTGAAACTGTCGAATGTCTTCTCTGCGTCCTTGTCAGCAGAAGACACAGAGACAAACATTAAATCTGATTTAAATGCTTCAGATGTGAACCATGGCATGCGTGGGAACATGGAACAACCTCCAATGTGTTGCATGTTCCGCACGTGTCCTTCAGATGTGAACCGCCAGGGGCACCTGCGTAATAACATGGCGCCGTCCCTGTCCTGATAAATACACACCACACCCCAGTCATTATCTCTTCTTCCACTTCTCCTTCTCGCACAAACCCTAGCGCCACCACTAGCCCTCGACGACGCCGGCGATGAAGCGCTTAGCTGCCGTGACCTCATCGACGCCGTCCTCACGCCAGCCGCGGACATCGTCTTCTCCGCCGTCGTCGTAGGTGTCCTCCGTCGCCAAGTTAGGGCATGGCAGATCGAACTGCTTGTCCTCATCTCCTACTCTATCTAGCAGTTCCTTGAGTGGTAAATAAAAACTCTTTTTACAGTCCTTTTTGATCCGATAGATTCATCTTTTTCAACCACAAGTGGTTTCTGTCCCAACAAATTGAATCTATCCTTTTCTGAATCTCATAACATGCCAAGTATGTTCACTTATGCTTCACAAAGTAGTTAGATTCCTCACTTGTACTTATTCATAGATCCGTACAAATCTGGAACAAACTCTCTACATATGAGTGAATGTCTTCGCACTATGAGTTCAATGTCTTCTAAACGGATTTATCTTCAAAATCTTCTGAGAATGCATATGACATCTTCTCCTTCCCTCGCATCTCTAATGCTGTCACAGGTACATGTCCGTGGGAGAATCCCTTGGTTCTCATAGTCTGCATTCATTTGCAGAGTTCTTACAGCATCACATCAATTCTCCCGAAGCTAATTCCTGTTTGACCAGCCGAAGGAAGACTTTGCAAGTTCTGAAGACATTCAGTCTGAACTTCATGGCAATAGAAAAATCAGTCAGGAAGGGCCGCAGACAGCGCCATGAAAACACTGCCAAGGACCTGCCACCGGATCTATATGAGATATACAAGTCAGATCCAGAAGAGACCTATGGAGAATGCAAGAACCGAATCCAATGGATTCAAAGACATTGGGCAGAGGAATGGTTCAAGTACAAATTTGTCACTGACGAATATGCTGAAAAGAATGCCATCAAGGGCCCCTGGGGAGATATTATATACAAAGGTCTTCAGCCCAAGTCGAAGTCTGAAGCTATTGCTCAAGGATTCTACCCCTGCATGATCTGTGAACCTTAGCCTGCTAATGCCGATCCATCCTCTTTGTTATGGTGTCGTGAAGACAATCTCTTTAAGCACAACTTCCAGTTTGCCAAAACTTCTGCCAAAGAGAACAAGAAGTCACTACAGTTAGACTTCAACCCGGGCCCTCTGCTCCTCGTGCCGACGGCACACGCGATGCTGAATCCAATATTGTTGGGCCCTTCTACAACCTTGAAGGTCTCATCACTCACATTCAGGTTCAAGGGGCAGCCATGGATCACTCTGCAGATGACGCTGATTCTGACGAAGCGCCTGCACCATCGAAGCCTGTGAAGCAAAAGAAACCAAAGGCTTCAAAGCCCTCCTCCGCACCAAAGGTCTCGCGGGCGAAGCCTCTGGCCACTACACCTCCTAAAGCCAGTGTGTAGTCTGAAGATCTCTCTCGCATCTCCAAGTCTGACAAGATGAAGAAGCCCATGCAAACCAACTGGTCAAGCATTGACCCCTACTGCCGTTCTGAGGAATGGGAACGAAGCCATTGATCTGTCTAGCAATGACGATCTTGGCGATGATGCTTTTGAGCTGCTTATAAAGAGCAAGCAAGAGGCGGAGATCTTCAATGATCTTCCCCTCTTTGATGTGTAGGTCATGTACAAGTTCATTGATGAGTGGTTTGAAAGCCCAGACCTCAGTTTTGATGATCTTTAGCTCCCAATTGGCCTCAGCGTCTCTTTCCATGGAGCCATTTCTCCTGAGCTGTCTCTTGCACAAAAAATTGTTGAGCTGAAGCACAAGATTGATTATGAAAAGGCTCACTTCAAGAAGCACATGGCCAAGCTCAACGTGGAAGACGTCCAAAACTTCAAGGTCATGCTGCATGAGCTCAAGGAGGCGTTCCACAAGAAACGTGAAGAAGCTAAAGATTCTCGAGAGTGCATGAAACACCTGGCTGCCAAATGTGTTCAAGGCTACAATGAAGCTGAAAAGCGCAAGGCTTTGGGGCGACCTGGCATCGACCCCAGAATGGCTGCGAAGAAGAAGAAGCATGTTGTGGCCCAACCAGAAGCATCAAGGCAGGAAGAACCTTGCATTGTCTTCCCGGCCAGTATGACAGGCTCGAAGCCTAAAGTCCCAAAGTGGCTTCGGAGCTCAAGAAAACTAGGGCAGCTGAAGCCAAAGCACAAAAGCGCAAGACCAAGGCCACCACTGATGATGCTCCACCGACCAAGAAGAGAAAAACCAAGAAGAAAGATCGGGCTGCTCCCACAGAGCCCCTTGTCGTCGAGCCAATCTCAGTTGCCCGTCCTGCGTCTGAACACTATGAGCGCCAGTTGATAGTTCATGAGCCTGCTTCCACAAAGGCTCCAGAAGTTGAAGACATTCCAGCTGTTGACCCCACCGTAGCTGAAGACATGGGTCATCAAGAAAATGTTGAAGATGATGAAGTCCTTCCTCAGATCGAACACAATGTGGTATCATCGCCTGTTCTGACAAACAGTGAACTCATCAGCATTGGTCATCCATTGACGCCAATTGCTCATGATGACTCATGGACTGATCACCCACAAGACTCCCCCCGTCAAGAAGAATCCCCAAGTACTCCCCCACCTCAAGTCACCACTTCGGTTCTTGAAGACAATGACTTTGTGGCCCAGCCAACTCCCTCTCCAAAGGCGTCGCCCGCACTCCGCAGGCTTCGCAATGGACCAAGGCCACAGGTCACTTAGTCAAGTGTTCCAGAAGGAGAACAACGCCAATCCGTTTCACGCCAAGTCTTTCCTAAAGCCTCTCGTACTGCGAACATCCCCGAGTCTGAAGCCAAAGCGGATGATGATATTCTGGTTGCATCAGCTGATGAACAAGAAGAGCCAAGACATGAAGAAGAACGTGTTGCTACACCCCCAACCAACCCTGAAGTTGTTCTCGAGGAGAACATGTACGACCCTCCAGCTACTCGAGTGGAGGTTCAAAACTCTGAGGCATCCACTAACACTAACACTGAAGCCAATGACGTTGTCATGGCCGAGGCTAGTGTGGCGCCTGAAGCTACAGTGGCGCCTGAAGTTAATGTGGTGCCAGAAGTGATTGCACCTGAAGCCAATCTGCAGCCCGAAGCCAATGCCACTGCTCCTATACCACCTCCATGGCCACACACTCTTGAGTAGGCATTCTATCAAGGCCAACTTACCACCATCCACTGGCCCTTTCTGGTTCATCCACCTGCTACCGGTCCGCAATTTGACTATCATGTGGAGCACAGGCCTCAGGTCCAGAAGCCAAAGCCTAGGCTGCCAAGGTTTCCAGGTACTGCAACTTCACCAGGATCGTTTAATCTGAATGGCTTCAAGGCACACAACACATTCTTTGACAGTGCCAAGAACCCCTACACAAGGCCAAGAATCTCCTCAGATTGATTCTGGAGTTATCAGCAGCGCAACTACTATTCTTGCATATTATACAATCAGGGGCACATTTTCCCTCATATGCGTCTAGACAGCGAACCATGGCTGGCCTGCCCTGCCTAGAAGAAGCCCTTGACTGCTTCAGAGATGCTGGCCTGCTACAGTTTGTGACTGCCAAAGATCATTGGAATGAAGAGCTTCTGCTACAATTCTGCGCTACCCTTCACATTCGCGGCTACAACAGGGATCCGAAGACTTGGATCCTTGAGTGGATGACAGGCGATGTACACCATGAAGCTAAAGCCCAAGACATCATTGAGCTTACTGCCCTGCCCACTCCTGGCGAACATTATGAACCAGGTTGTCAGCTACACAAGAATGCGTTGGAAAGCATCTTCCAGAAAACCAGAGCCAAATATGAGCCAAATGATGAGCATGATGAAGCCACTGCCACAAGACACTAACTATCCTAAGGAGTTCTTTGTTGAAGACCTAGAGTATCTGCCACACACTATTTATCATATTATCAGGCGAACTCTCTGGCCGATCAAAGGACATTCTCCTGCAGCGAAGCTTGAAGGAGCACTGAAGACATTGGTTTTCTATCTCTCCAATGGCATCAACTTGAATGCTCAAGACTTCTTCATCAGACAATTGGTTGCATCTGGCTCCGATATCTTTGGTCTGAAGTTCTATGCTCCATGGGTAATGCGCCTCATCAAGCTTCACTCTGCTATCAACTATCAGCCGTCTGCGCACAATCACCTTATATTCTTGCCAGAGGTTGATCTGTCTGTCGAAGCCATTTTCCCAGAGCCTGCAAAGGAGCCAATTTATCTTCACAATGTCGACCATCAAAGCTTCACCCAGCCCATTGAAGGAGTTTAGGCCATTTCATGTGTTTATCCCTTGGCTGGCAATACACGTGCCCCTCGCACCCAAACTAAAGCCACTGCAAGTACCATTGCCCAAAGGCCTCGAAAGCGATCTCGTGTTCTCAATGACCGAGAGCTTCTCGTCGCTCTACATCAGAAACAGGATAAGCATCATGACTGGCTTAAGCGCCAGATGCAAAGCCTCTTGGTGGATGTCAATCGCATTCAAAATCTTGCCACCAAGAATGCCTTTGTTACACATGAAACCTGTCGGAGGTCATGGAAGATCTTGACATTGCTCAGTGCTGAAGCTAATCTTCAAGACGATGGCTTCACAGAGAGATTCAAGTTTGACTCAACTCCTCCAAGGAATGCTCACTTGCATCGGACTCCATCACTTGAAAACTCTAACTATTCTTCCGCAGCTGCAACAGTTAATGCCAGAGTCATAGATGATCAAGATGATGCTACCTCACCACCTCCAACTTCGGCATGTATCGACACTGCACCAAGTTCGTCTGCACCACCAAACCTCAACGACGACCCTGCTGCATCGCCTACTCCACATGGGAACGAGTAGCAAGCTCTATGTCTTCAAACCTTTTTGGTCATTACTGACAAAAGGGGGATAAGCATATGATTTGACAGTCTTCAAGCGGGTCCATATGGGTGGTTGCTATACTTTTGCTACATTTGCCAAGTGCATACAACTCTCTATTTTGATACATTTGGTTCTTTTGAGTTGTAACACTTAAACTTGATGGTCGTCTGCTACCTTTTCATCAACTATGTGATGCGATGATAAATTCCGCTTGTGCGAAGATAAATCCCGCACAAAGTCATTTTGCAGACGTCCATTTTTCATTATGCATGTCATTATCTTCGTTATATCGTTTCATGCATGATGAATTGTCTTCATAAGTGGAAGAGGAGATCCGCAAATACAACCCTCCATGTGCATTTGCATTCAAAAGCAAAATACTTATATGCACATCTTCAGGGGGAGCCTTTCTGCTACTTACAAAGACAATACCTAAATCCTTTACAATTTTACATACTCTTATCCCCGTTGAAAACTTCAACCAATTTGTCATCAATCACCAAAAAGGGGGAGATTGTAAGTGCATCTAGTGCCACCCCTAGTCAGTTTGGAGTATTGACGACAAACCTGGTTGAGGGACTAATGTGTTTATGAGAATTGCAGGACAACACAAGTAGTAGTCCCTCATTGATTCAGTTTACCTACTGGAGATGACCCCTAAAAATGTATGAAGACATTGAAGACAAAGGTGGTATGTGAAGACATTCACATTGAAGACTATGACAAGAGAAGACATCGGGTGAAGACTATGGAGCACGAAGACTTAGTTGTTTTGTTGTTTCCTTTCTTCTTTGTTGAGTCATAGGGACCACCGTATTGTTAAGTGGGGTCCCAGTGAACAAAGTCAGAGTGACTGAAGTGATGCTTAACCAAAATCCTATGTCTTCGAGCGAAGACAATGAGAGAAAATCTTATCCAGAGCTGGATAAGTCAGCTTTACTTGTAGCCCAAGTAAAGTTGCTGCGTGTTTTTGAAATCCGACCGTTGGAACACATGTTAGTTCCTTAGTGACCAGGGTCATTTCGGACAAATCAAGTCGGGTTGCCTATTGGCTATAAATAGCCCACCCCCTACACCATAAATTGGTGGATGCTCAGAGTTAGTGCACGGCTTTTGTCATTTGAGAGCAACCCACCTCGAAGCCTTTGAGAGAGAAATCCTTGCGAGGACAAAGCCCTAAACACCCAGAGCCAAAGAGTGTTAGGCATCACTGAAGTCTTCCTGTCTGTGTGATCTGAAGACTTGTTACACTTGAGGACTGTGAATCCTCCAGCCGGTTAGGCGTCGTGTTCTGAGCATCCAAGAGTCATTGTGGATCACCGGTGAACAAAGTCTGTGAAGATTTGGAAGTCTACCTTGAAGACATACCAGAGTGATTGAGCCAGGACTGGGTGTCCTTAGCTCAAGGGGAATAAAGTAAAGACACGGTCTTCTAAGTTAAATCTCAGCCTCCCTAACCAGACGTACAGTTTTCACAGCAACTGGAACTGGTCCAACAAATCATTGTCTTCAACAAGCAACTGGTTCTATCCTTCCCATCTCTTTATTTACACTTGGTCCTTGTGAAGTCATTGCCTGTTTGCATTATCCATTTGTCTTCACTGGGTGACTGTTTGTTCTGATTGGTTTCATACTTTCTTCCATCCTGATCCGTACTGCCTAGCTGCTATTAGTCTTCGTGCTCTCAATTCATTGAATACTTGACTATGGCTCCGCTGCATGGTTATAGGTTCATTTCTATCGTTTGTCTTCGAAACTCCCATGTTTTGAAGACTTTCATAAAAATTGCCTATTCACCCCCCTCTAGTCGATAACTAGAACTTTCAACCCGGAGGAGCATCTCAGTAGAGAAAGCCGAAAACTGACTGTCATGATGCGGCGAGAGCTGGTCAGCTATTCGAAGGTCTCAAATCTTTAGAGATTTTTTCTGCATTACGCGAGGGGTCGGTACTTACTTGATCAGGTGTTTGCAACATCCTAGTTGAGATACTAGGGGCTGCGCCTATATTTTTATTGTCAAACTCCTATGGCTAAGTGAGGGTGCTAAAGCCGCATAGTCCGATTGCCTGGTCCGTCGCGCTAAACACCTCCTTCAAGGACCAAACAATTCGATCAAGAGTGTTTAGATTACAACCTGAACACCCCCATACTACCTACGTTGGGGTAGAAGCCGAAGACTGGCCAACTCTCAGATTTCATACAACATGGCCGCACATGAGGTGAAATTTTTAAATAACAAACATTATATTACATAACGACTTAGTTTCATCAGACAAGGCAGAGACAACATGAATGTATTCATTCCAAAATAATGTCTTGCGCACATTGCGTCGCCACAATACGAGACCCCTCCAGGACGTCTTCAAAATACCGCTCAGGCGTGTGGTACTCCTTGCCCTCTGATGGTCCCCCGGTCATAAGCTTGACAGTGTCCATCTTCGCCCACCACACCTTGATGCGAGCGAAGGCCATGCACGTGCCCTCGATGTAGACCGATCGCTTGATGACGTCCAGCCGACGGCAGGCATTCATCAGCCGCTTCACGAGCCCACAGTAGCTACCGGGTATAGCTTTGGCAGGCCACAGCCGGATTATTAAATCCTTCATGGCCAGTTCGGCCACCCTATGCAGCTCGACCACCTATTTTAGCTAATCGCTAAAGGGCACTGGATGTTCTGGCACAATATATTGCGACCAGAACAACTTCTCTGTAGAGCTCCCTTCTTCGGCTCGAAAGAACTCTGCAACATCAGGCACACTGCACGGCAGATCCACAAACGTGCCTTCTTTGGCTCCCTACTTCTTTTTCACATATTTGCTTTGCATACTAGATGCCTTAACCACTACGATTTTCTTGCCCTCTTGGATCTCCTGGAGGGCGCCCTGGGCCTCAATCCGGGCCTCTTCCGTGATTTGGCGGGCCGTTGCGATTTCGGTCTCTTGAGCCGAAACGCCGCGCTCCAAGGATTTGGATTTCTTCACCGCATCCTGGAGCTCTTGCTGGACCTCATCAAGACGGGCCTCGTGCCTCTCGCAGGGGCTTTTTCCTTGGCAGCTTTTTCCCCGGCCTGGGCCAGGGCCTGTTTAAGGACCTCGACCTCGATTGCCACTCCTACACATATCATGGCACTACGGTAAATATGCATTACTTATTCTTTTCGAATATACAGCCAGTTAGTACATACCTTTCTTGTCTTCTAGCTGCTTCCTCGCTTGGCCGAGCTCCTCCTCGGCCCACTCAAGTCTGTGCTTTAGTCCGGAGACTTCGCTAGTGTGTGAGGTCGCGGCCGGCAACGACGCCTGCTTATTCATATAAGACATATCTAGTTAGTTTCCTACGAAAATAAATTGATCCTCTGTCCGGCTCTTCTTTTTGAACATTGGACAGTGTCTCAGGGGCTACTGTCTATATTGGGATTTTCTCTTTTGCGTCGCTTACCTCAAAACCTATCACGGGCTACTGCAGGCTTTAGTTAGTCTGGTCTTGACAAACTGAACCCTCTCAATCACCGTACCCATAAGGATACGGTGTTCATCCACAATGGAAGCGCCTCGTACCGCTTCCAGTAGGTTATCCGGTGCCTCTGGTTGGACACAGGTCACCGGCGGAATAGGCACACCACCTTCTTTCGAAGGAGGTTGCTCGGCGGATTCCCGATCCGTATAGGTCTCTGGCCTTGTATTTGGCTGGGGGCCGAACTGAGCAAAGCCCCCATCCTCAGTCGCCATGGGGCTCTGCTGCCCCGTGTGTCCGGCAGCCGAGGTTTCGCCCTCTGGTGTCACCCTGGCGGCCTCCTAAACCTCTCCCTAGCCAGGGAAGGTCCTCTGGGACATCACCTCGTCGTCGCCCTTGGCCTTGGGAGAGTGAGCGGTCGGCGTTGACTCTCTGGCTATCGCCTTCTAATCCAACGAACCTCTTGATGAGGATCGCAGGGAGCTATCGTGGGCCCGACTGCAATGGCATAAATTAACATATTATATTATGAAGCAAGAGAGGCCGGATGCATGGACATATGTGAGTTTTTAGTACTTACGACGTGGCCAGAGGCTTGTTTTGGGGGCGTCGCTCCGGGCTGCTGTCGACGTCCCACGCGGAGTTATCCGCATGGGGACCCTTCCCCCTCTTGGGCGCCTCCGCCTCCAGATTTGTGGAGGCCGCCTCTTCTTCCTCCCCCATCAGGGGGAGAGGTTCTTTCTTCCTCCTCCTCATCATCGTCTTCAGCAGCGGAGGAGAGTGTCTTGTCTTCAGATTACACGTCCGAAGCTCCCTTGCGGCTGGGGCCACTACGGACCCCCTTGGCCTTCTTCTTGGCCTTTTTCTCCAGCGCCTTATATGGCGCCGGCACCAGCATCTTCGCTAGGAGCGGGATGACTGGTTCCTCAGGCAGCGGAGGCGAACATTGAATCCGCTCTGCACTCTCCGCCCATACCTAAAAAAAGTTTAGATATCCTCCTTGAAAAAAGCAAGTAGAGGATGCGTCTGGAGACATGAAAGGCTTACCGCATTGGCAGAATGTAATATCATGCCAGCGGTCCGAGTCTATGGCTGGCAGCGTCTCGTTGCCCTTAAAGAGCAACTTCCAGGCATCTTCGTGAGTGGTTACAAAGAGTCTTTGCATGGTTTGGTGCTTCTTCGGGTCGAATTTCCATAAAGGGCGGCTTCGGCTTTGGCATGGGAGGATCCGGCGAACCAGCATCACCTGGATTACGTTGACGAGCTTGATGTTTTTATCCACCATGCTTTGAATGCGCATTTGCAGCGCTATCAGCTCGTCCGACGAAGACCAATTTGGGCCCTTCTCTGTCCAGGAGGTGAGCCGCGTTGGAGCTCCGGACTTGAATTCGGAAGCCGCCGACTAGGTGGCATCGCAGGGCTCTGTGATATAGAACCACAGTTTCTGCCACTCCTTGACGGTCTCCACAAAAGTACCCTTTGGCCATGTAACATTGGGCAGCTTGCTCACCATGGCGCCTCCGCACTCCGCGAGCTGGCCATCCACCACCTTCGGCTTCATGTTGAAAATCTTGAGCCACAGTCCGAAGTGGGGTTGGATGCGGAGGAAGGCCTCACACACGACAATGAATGCCGAGATGTTGAGGAAAGAATTCGGGGCTAGGTCATGGAAGTCTAGACCGTAGTAGAACATAAGCCGGCGGACAAAAATGTGGAGAGGAGACCCTAACCCGCAAATGAAATGAGGGATGAACACCACCCTCTCGTTGGGCTTCGGGGTGGGGATGATTTTCCCCTTGGTTGGAAGCCGGTGGGCGATTTCATTCGCCAGATACCCAGCCTCCCGAAGCCTGGTGATATCCTTCTCCCTAACGGAGGAGGCCATCCACTTGCCTTGCCCTCTAGATCCGGACATGGTTGAGTGCTTCCTTGAGGCGAAAATAATGAGGACTCTGGCGCTGGAGCTCGAGAATGGAAGGGCAAAGAAAGAGACAAGGCGTGGGTGAAGAAAAGGGAATCCTTATATGCTTATAAAGGCAGTGAATATCAAGCGCCTCCCCACTCACCTTAAAACTCGCTTGTTCCCAAGGGCTGTGTAAATGACACGGTTAGATTACCCTCGCCCGTATTGATGAGAATCTCGCAATAAGGGGACACGATCTCTTCTTCGACAAGATGTGCCTATGAAAACTGCGTCTCGAAACGTGGAACGGCAGACGGAAAACGGTTCGAAATGATGACCAAGCAGACATCATGTTAGATTACAAAAAATTGTCAGTGGATTGGACTCGTGCAATATTATATTCTCTGCGGTTGTGTGTGGTACTTTTGTTATAGATCCGGACACGTTATTGCGTCTGAAGGCTATCTTGGAGTATTCGGAAAGGGGAACCCGCCTTGCAATGTCGAAGACAATTTGCGTGCCGGACACCTCGTCATTGAAGCCTGGTTCCTGGACTAAGGGGTCCTCGGGCGTCCCACCTATTTGATATGGGCCAGACAGATGAGATGTGAAGATACAAAGACCGAAGACTCAACCCGTGTCAGTATATGAAGATTCCTTTCTTTGTAACTGGCCTTATGTAACCCTAGATCCCTCCGGTGTCTATATAAACCGGAGGGCTAGGTCTGTAGACGGCTTTCCTGATAATCATAGTTAGACAGGCTAGACTTTTAGGGTTTAGCCATTACGATCTCGTGGTAGATCAACTCTTGTAATACTCATATTCATCAAGATCAATCAAGCAGGAAGTAGGGTATTACCTCCATAGAGAGGGCCCGAACCTGGGTAAACATTGTGTCCCTTATCTCCTGTTACCATCGACCTTAGACACACAGTTTGGGACCCCCTACCCAAGATCCGCCGGTTTTGACACCGACAATAGGCATCACGTCCGTGTCAAGTAGACCGAAATGATTTTGCATCTATTACTATTACTCCACACATCGACCGACTCCTGCTTGCATCTAGAGTATTAAGTTCATAAGAATAGAGTAACACATTAAGTAAGATGGCATGATGTAGCCGGATTAACTCAAGCAATATGATGAAAACCCCATCTTATTATCCTCGATGGAGACAATACAATACGTGTCGGTTCCCCTTCTGTCACTAGCATCGAGCACCGCAAGATTTAACCCAAAGCTAAGCACTTATCCCATTGCAAGAAAAACCAATCTAGTTGGCAAAACCAAATCGATAGTTCGAAGAGACTCGCAAAGATATCAAATCATGCATATAAGAATTCATAGGAGATTCAAATAATATTCATAGATAAGCTGATCATAAATCCACAATTCATCGGATCTCGGCAAACACACCGCAAAAAAGTATTTCATAGAATACATCTCCAAGAACATCGAGGACCCATAGGTCTGTGGTAAACTAGCTCACCCTTCATCGGAGAGAAAGTGGTGTTGATGTAGAAGCCCTCTGACAGGATGCCCGAAAAGGCCCCTAGTTTGGATCTCACGGGTACAGACGGTTGAGACGGTGGAAAAGTGGTTTCGTGTCTCCCCTAGAAGGTTTTGGGGCATTTGAGAATATATAGGCACAAGAAATAGGTCAGTGGAGTCACGAGGGCCCCACAATGGTGGGGGCATGCCCTACTCACCTGGGCGCGCCCTCCAACCTTGTGGCTGCCTCGTGGCTTCTTTGACTTGCAGTCCAAGTCCTCTGGATATCTTCTGTTCCAAGAAAAATCATCGCCAAAGTTTCAGTCCGTTTGGACTTCGTTTGGTATTCCTTTTCTGCGAAACTCTAAAACAAGGAAAAAACAGAATCTTGCACTAGGCTCTAGGTTAATAGGTTAGTCCCAAAAATCATATAAAATATCATATAAATGCATATAAAACATCCAAAATAGATCATATAATAGCATGGAACAATAAAAAATTATAGATACATTCGAGAGGTATCAGGCATCCCCAAGCTTAATTCCTACTCGTCCTCGAGTAGGTAAATGGTAAAAACAGAATTTTTTGATGTGGAATGCTACCTAACATATTTATCCATGTAATTGTCATTATTGTGGCATGAATGTTCTGATCCGTATGATTCAAACCAAAAGTTTAATATTGACGTAAAAACAATAATACTTCAAGCGTACTATCAAAATAATTATGTCTTCTCAAAATAACATGTCCGAAGAAAGCTTATCCCTACAAAATCATATAGTCTTCCTGTGCTCCATCTTCATCACCCAAAGTATTCAAATCATGCACAACCTCGATGACCAGCCAAGCAATTGTTTCATACTTTTGATGTTCTTATATTTTTTCAAGTTTCACGTAATACATGAGCGTGAGCCATGGTTATAGCATTGTATGTGGAAATAGAAGGTGGTTGTGGAGAAGACAAAAAGAAGAAGATAGTCTCAGATCAACTAGGAGTATCAACGGGCTATGGAGATGCCCATAAATAGATATCAATGTGAGTGAGTAGGGATTGCCATGCACCAGATGCACTAGAGCTATAAGTTTATGAAAGCTCAAAAAGAAACTAAGTGGGTGTGCATCCAACTCGCTTGCTCATGAAGACCTAGGGCATTTTGAGGAAGCCCATCATTCGAATATACAAGCCAAGTTCTATAATGAATTCCCACTAGTATATGAAGGTGATATCATAGGAAACTCTCTATCATGAAGATCATGGCGCTACTTTGAAGCACAAGTGTGGTAAAAGGATAGTAACATTGCCCCTTCTCTCTTTAATCTCATTTTTTATTTGGACCTTCTCTCATTTTTTTGGCCGCTTTTTTCGTCCGGAGTCTCATCCCGACTTGTGGGGGAATCATACTCTCCATCATCCTTTCCTCACATGGGACAATGCTCTAATAATGAAGATCATCACAATTTTATTTACTTACAACTCTAGAATTACAACTCGGTACTTAGAACAAAATATGACTCTATGTGCATGCCACCGGCGGTGTACCAGGATGTGCAATGAATCAAGAGCGACATGTATGAACGAAACTACATGATCATGCAAACCAATATAACATTGATGGAGCGTGTCATATAAACGGAACGGTGAAAAGTTGCATGGCAATATATCTGGGAATGGCTATGGAAATGTCATAATAGGTAAGTATGGTGGCTGTTTTGAGGAAGGTATATGGTGGGTTTATGGTACCGGCGAAAGATGCATGGTACAAGAGAGGCTAGCAATGGCGGAATGGTGAGAGTGCGTATAATCCATGGACTCAACATTAGTCATAAAGAACTCACATACTTATTGAAAACATCTATTAGTCATCAAAACAAATTACTACGCACATGCTCCTAGGGGATAGATTGGTAGGAAAAGACCATCGCTCGTCCTCGACTGCCACTCTTAAGGAAGACAATCAGTAAATAAATCATGCTCCGACTTCATCACATAACAGTTCACCATACGTGCATGCTACAGGACTCACAAACTTTAACAGAAGTATTTCTCAAATTTACAACTACTCACTAGCATGATTCTAATATCACCATCTTCATATCTCAAAACAATCATAAGGAATCAAACTTCTCATAGTATTCAATGCACTTTATATGAAAGTTTTTATTATATCCCTCTTGGATGCCTATCATATTAGGACTAATTTTATAACCAGAGAAAATTACCACACTCTTTTTCAAGACTCTAAAAATAATATAAGTGAAGCATGACAGTTCAACAATTTCTATAAAATAAAACCACTGCCGTGCACTAAAAAGATATACGTGAAGCACTCGAGCAATTTTGCCTAGCTCAAAAGATATAAGTCAAGCACATAGAGTATTCTAATAAATCACGATTCATGCATATGTCTTTCAAAAGGTGTGTAAAGCAAGGATGATTTTGGCAAACTAAAAAGCAAAGACTCAAATCATACAAGGCGCTCCAAGCAAAACACATATCATGTGGTGAATAAAAATATAGCCTCAAGTAAAGTTACTAATAAACAAAGACAAAAGAGGGGATGCCTTCCCGGGGCATCCCCAAGCTAAGGCTCTTTGGCATCCTTGAATATTACCTTGGGGTGCCTTGGGCATCCCCAAGCTTTGGCTCTTGCCAATCCTTATTCCATAGTCCATCAAATCCTTACCCAAAACATGAAAACTTCACAACACAAAACTTCAACAGAAAATCTCGTAAGCTCCATTAATATAATAAAATAAATCACCACCTTTGGTACTGTTGTGAACTCATTACTTATTTATATTGGTGTAATATATAAAGTATTCCAAATTTTCCATGGTTCATACCCCCTGATACTAGCCATAGATGCATCAAAATAAGCAAACAACACTAGAAAAATAGAATCTGTCAAAAACGAAAACTAATCTCCTGGGTGCAAAAGTTTCTATTTTTCAGCAGGATCAAATCAACTATCACCGTAAGCTATCCCAAAGGTCTTACTTGGCACAAACACTAATTAAAATCTAAAACCACATCTAACCAGAGGCTAGATGAATTATTTATTGCAAAACATGACCTAAAAAGCAAGAAGAAAAATAAAATTGGGTTGTCTCCCAACATGCACTATTGTTTAACGCCCTTAGTTAGGCATAAAACACAAATAGATCTAAGTATTATCATCCTTGATATGCAATCCATAAGTGTCTCTCGTAATAGATTCATAAGGAAATCTAGTTTTCTTTCTAGGGAAGTTCTTCATGCCTTTTGTTAACGCAAATTGAAATCTAATGTTTCCTTCTTTTATCAATGTTTGCATTAAGATCTAAAAACTCCGAATCATTGGGACGCCTTTTAACTAAAGTTGACTCATCTCCAGTCCCGTCTTTATCAAGATTTACATTGGAAAGCAAAGATTCAATAGGATCCACATCAATCACTTTAAGATCTTCATCATTATTTTCACGTGAACTAGAAGAACACGCTATTATAAACCATGCTTTTTTAGCACACATCTTAGCGGTTCTTTCCTTGCACTCATCAATGGAAATTCTCATGGCTTTGAGAGACTCATTGATATCATGCTTAGGTGGAATGGATCTATGTTTCAAAGCATCAACATCAAGATAAATTCTATCCATGTTCCTAGCCAAATCATCAATCTTAAGCAATTTTTCGTCAATCAAAACATTCAAATTCTTTTGCGAACTTATAAATTATTTAACACTATCTCAAAATCAGAGGGCATCTTATTATGATTTCCATAAGAATTGTTGTAGGAAATACCATAATTATTAGAGGAATTACTAGGAAACGGCCTAGGATTAAAATTACCTCTATACGCGTTATTACCAAAATTGTTCCTACCAACAAAATTCACATCCATAAATTCATTATTATTCTCAATCAAAGTAGAAAGAATCATATCATTAGGATCAGTAGGAGCAATCTTGCTAGCAAATAATTTTATAAGATCTTCCATCTTTCCACTCAAAGCATTAATCTCTACAATTGCATACACTCTTTTACTAGTGGAAGATCTTTCGGTGTACCATTGAGAATAATTAACCATCATATTATCTAGGAGTTTAGTAGCTTCTCCTTTATAAATTTCCATAAAAGTACCTCCCGCGACCGAATCTAAAAGATTTCTAGAAGCAAAATTCAATCCGGCATAAAAGTTTTATATAATCATCCACAAATTCAAACCATTAGTAGGGAAATTTCTAATCATTAATTTCATCCTCTCCCAAAGTTGTGCAACATGTTCATGATCAAGTTGCTTAAAATTCATAATATCATTCCTAAGGGAGATGATCTTAGCGGGAGGAAAATACTTGGAAATAAAAGCATGTTTAAACTTATTCCATGAACCAATACTGTTTTTAGGCAAAGATGAAAACCAAGTTTTAGCACGGTCTCGGAGTAAGAATGGAAATAGCTTCAATTTAAAAATGACATTATCCACATCTTTTTTCTGTTGCATATCACACAAATCAATGAAATTATAAAGATGGGATGCGACATCTTCATTGGGAAGGCCGGAAAATTGATCTTTCATAACAAGATTCAGGAAAGAAGTATTAATCTCACAAGATTCCGCATTAGTAGCGGGAATAGTCGGAGTACTAATAAAATCATTGTTGTTGGTAGTGGAAAAGTCACACAATCTGGTATTATCTTGAGCCATCATGACAAATCAAGCAATCCAACACATGATCACACAAAAACCAAGCGAACGGAAGAGGGGCGAAGAAAAGGCGAATCTTTTTGAAAAATTGTTTTAGAAGTGGGGGAGAGGAAAACCAAAGGTGAATGGCAAATAATGTGATGCGAGGGACGAGAGTCTATGACTGGTACTTGGTATGTCTCGGCTTGGCGTACATCTCCCTGGAAATGACGCCAGAAATTCTTACTGCTACCTCTTGAGCTTGCGTTGGTTTTTCCCTTGAAGAGGAAAGGGTGATGCAACAAAGTAGAGTAAATATTTCCCTCGGCTTTTGAGAAACAAGGTATCAATCGAGTAAGAGACAATGCAACAATCCACCGAATACCTGCACAAACAAACACCAACTTGCACCCAACGTGACAAAGGGGTTGTCAGTCCCTTCACGGTTATTTGCAAAGTGAGATCTGATATAGATGGATAAATGGTAAAGTAATATTTTTGGTATTTTTGGTTTATAGGTAGGAAAGTAAAAGATTGCAAAAAAAGTAAATAGGAAACTAAAATTGTAGGTAGGAAATTATATGATGGAAAATTGACCCAAGGGCCATAGGTTTCACTAGAGGCTTCTCTCAAGATAGAAAATATTACCGTGGTTGAACAAATAACTGCCGAGCAATTGATAGAAAAGCGCAAAGTTATGACAATATCTAAGGCAGTGATCATGAATATAGGCATCACGTCTGTGTCAAGTAGACTGAAACAATTCTGCATCTACTACTATTACTCCACACATCGACTGACTCCTGCCTGCATCTAGAGTATTAAGTTCATAAGAACAGAGTAACGCATTAAGTAAGATGACACAATGTAGCGGGATTAACTCAAGCAATATGATGAAAACCCCATCTTGTTATGCATGATGGCAACAATACAATACGTGTTGGTTCCCCCTTCTATCACTAGGATCGAGCACCGCAAGATTGAACCCAAAGCTAAGCAAATCTCCCATTGCAATAAAAACCAATCTAGTTGGCCAAACCAAATCGATAGTTCAAAGGGACTTGCAAAGATATAAAATTATGCATATAAGATTTCAGAGAAGATTCAAATAATATTAATAGATAAGCTGGTCATAAATCCACAATTCATCAGATCTCGGCAAACACACCGCAAAAAAGTATTACATCGAATAGATCTCCAAGAACATCGAGGAGAACTTTGTATTGAGAATCAAAGAGAGAGAAGAAGCCATCTAGCTACTAGTTGTGGACCCGCAGGTCTATGGTAAAGTACTCACGCTTCATCGGAGAGACAATGGTGTTGATGTTGAAGCCCTCCATGATCGAATCCCCCTCCGGCAGGATGCCGGAAAAGGCCCCTAGATGGGATTTCATGGTTACAGAATGTTGCGGCGGTGGAAAAGTGGATTTGTCGCTCCCTTGGAAGGTTTTGGGGAATTTGAGAATATATAGGCGAAAGAAATAGGTCGGTGGAGTAACGCGGGGCCCACAAGGGTGGGGCCGCACCCTCCCACCTAGGTGTGCCCTCCAACCTTGTGGTCGCCTCGTGTCTTCTCTGAGTTGCACTCCAAGTCCTCTGGATGTCTTATGTTACAAGAAAAATCATCACAAAAGTTTCATTCCATTTGGACTCAGTTTGGTATTCCTTTTCTGCGAAACTCTAAAACAAGGAAAAACAGAAACATGCATTGGTCTCTAGGTTAATAGGTTAGTCCCCAAAATCATATTAATGCATATAAAACTTCCAAAATAGATAATATAATAGCATGGAACAATAAAAAATTATAGATACATTGGAGATGCATCACACATGCGGAAAACAACATAGTTGTTCATCTGTCAAAGTGTGCTATGCAGAAGCTTCTTGTGGAACCAGGGACTTTTGTTCTCCATCTTGCTCAGCCCTCCGTATCCCCAACAACAATGGCCCAAAAAAGGAGAAAGTTGGACTCCAGTAAGCCACTGCCAGTAGAGCCGTCCGCTCCTAGCAGAGACCCTACCGGCAACAACTCCTCACCACCTACCGGACCGCACACTCCAGCCGGAGCAATGGTCCCCGCGAACAAGGAATGTACCCCCACAATAGAGGAGGTGCCGCTAGTCCTTGTTGGCGAGCCCTAGGCTCCAACTTGGGCAAGGCACATAGTCCACTTCCTCCAAACCGGAGGGCCAGTATGTATCAGTTTTTCAATGACACTCTATACAGAAGGAGGCCCAACATTGTGAAATCGAAGCACATCTGCCGGGAAGAAGGAAATGAAATGCTGTCTGAGATACACAAAGGCATGTGCGGCCCCCACATTGTATCAAGGGCATTAGTTGGGAAAGCATTCCGGCAAGGATTATATTTGCCCACAACCCTCCAAGATGCGGCCAAGCTTGTCACCAAGTGTGAAGCCTGTCAGTTCTAGTCCAGGAACATACACCTGCCTGCCCAAGCTCTTCACACAATCCCTTTATCATGGCCATTTTCGGTCTGGGGGCTCGATATCCTCGGCCCTTTCCCCCAGGCGATTGGGGGCTTTGAATTCTTGTTCATTGCTATGGACAAGTTTACAAAGTGGTCGGAAGTGACTGCCGTGAGAAAGGTCACTACTGAGTTAGCTATCAAGTTCTTGAAAGAATTGGTGTGCCATTTTGGAGTTTCGGCAAGGATCATTACCGACAATGGCACCCAGTTCATGAGCCCGCCTTCATGAAATATGTTCATGCCATCAGATGCAAGATCTCATTTGCCTCTATTGCACATCCTAGAAGCAATGGACAAGCTAAGAGGGCGAATGCTAAAGTGTTGCGCGGACTCAAGACAAGAACCTTTGATATGATGTAGAAGCACGACAAGCAGTGGATCAATGAGCTGTCGGTAGTTGTCTGGTCCCTTGGAACGATAGCAAGTCGAGCTACCGGGCAGAGTCCTTTCTCCCTTGTCTACGGGGCAGAAGCAGTTATCCCCACAGAACTCATTTACGGGTTGCCTCATGTGCTTGGCCACGATGAAGTAGCGCAAGATCAGCACTGGCGTGACCACGTTGTGCTACTCGAGGAGAACCGTCTCAGGGCTGCTACGTGTGTTGCATGCTATCAGCAAGCCCTGCATCGGTATCATAGCCGCAGGGTTCATGCCCGTTGTTTTGAGGAAGGTGACCTTGTCCTTAGGTGCATTCAGTCCACCAAGGGTACAAACAAGTGGACGCTAAATTGGGAAGGCCCTTACCAGGTAGTACGAGTCACCTGACCTGACGCAGTCCATCTGGAGACCGGAGATGGCATTCAATTGCAAAACTCATGGGATATTGAGCATCTCCACAAGTTTTACTAGTGAGGCGTGGCTGTCGAGCCCTGCCCGACATCTACCCTTCTATACAGGCTTTGCCTCAGTTGCATGTAACCCCTTGTACAAAGCCAGGGCGATGACCCTGAGCAAGAGAAAATAAATGAAGCGCTGGGGGGCCCCTGAACAATTCACATGCATGCATGAACATTCAAAAAGCACTGCATAAGCATTTCATGAGCATCTGCATATTCATATAGATAGGATCGCATTTTGCATCATTCCCATCTGCATGAAGCTACAAGTTCCTGCCGGGAACTTGGCCTCTACAAGAAGTTCGGAGGATGAACCAACATTGCAATCTCCGGCAAGCCAAACAGATAAGTTTTACCTCTTGTCCATTAGTGTTCTGTGAGCTATAGCATGTGCATGAGAAAACCTCGCCACTCTTTTGAGCCTTAGGTGCTCCCATCCTTGAATCGAACATTGCTTTGGTCAGGATGGTAGCAGTGGCCTTTGGTAAAAGGAAGTTGGCGGGGGGCTGGCCCCTTTATTTTTTGCCCGGTAGACACGGTTCTCTGACAAGCAAAAGGGTGCCGACAGGGTAGCTTGCCGGGGAAAACTTCTTTATTTACACAAAAGAGGCATCGCACCTCTGCATGGACATATACATGCACGGGTTCCCGACAAGGTTCATCTTTTTCGTTAATATGTTGATAATATAAGTACAAGCATTACAGAACACAAACATAGACTCGAGAGATTACATTATTTGAATTAAAATTGGGCAAGTTACTTGAGGTTTAAGATTAAAAAAAGATAATTGCCCCATAATCCCCTTTCTTGTCCCTCTCCTCCTAGGCATGGCCGTTGAAGGTGAGGAGGGCAAAAGGAGCGCCTGGGCAGTAGCCCAGCCCGCCCCTCTCGGCCTCTAGGAGAGGTAGCCCGGCGGGAGTGGGAGAGCACGGGGAGCTCATAAATGGAGAGCACAGTGGAGGCGACCCGACGATCACTGCCACCAGGGCTAGCAGGACACGACAGGGCTAACGGAGCTGCAGCCCGAGAGGAAGCGTGCTGGGGTCCAGCTGGAGGACTACTGGAGGAGCCAGGGAGCACCATCTCCACCTCTGCATCCAACTCCCCGGCGAAGATGGCCGCACGGAGGCTTATACAGCCTGATGATTAACTCCCGAGGCTGACCCCGACATGGCCTTCCATCGGAGGGAGGGCCGCCAGCGTGGGCCCGGCTAAAGTGCCCCGTCCTCCTCTTCCTTGGGAGCTGCGGCAGCCTCGACCTCGCCCTCTGAGGGAGTCCTGGATTAGGGGGTTCCCGGGCGTCCGGGCTATGCAACGTGGGCCGGACTGGTGGGCCGTGAAGATACAAGATTGAAGGCTTCCCCCCGTGTCCTGATGGGACTCTCCTTGGTGTGGTAGGTAAGCTTGTCGTTCAGATATGAAGATTCCTTTCTCTGTAAACTATCTCTGTACAACCCTAGTCCCCTCCGGTGTCTATATAAACCGGAGGGTTTAGTCCTTAGAGGCAGTCATAATCATACAGACTATACATCTAGGGTTTAGTCATTACGGTCTCGTGGTAGATCAACTCTTGTAACCCCTATACTCATCAAAGTCAATCAAGCAGGAAGTAGGGTATTACCTCCATCAAGAGGGCCCGAACCTGGGTAAACATCATGTCCCCTGACTCCTGTTACCTTCGATCCCTAGACGCATAGTTCGGGACCCCCAACCCGAGATCTGCTGGTTTTGAGATCGACATTGGTGATTTCATTGAGATTTCCACTGTGCTTTGACAAAGGATTCGATGGCTCATTCGATCATCCACAATGATGCTGTTTCGGGGAGATATCCCCCCGGCCAAATTTTCGTATTTGGCGGCCTCGCGCTATGTGCCAACTCGATTGACCACCTCGAGCAAATCGGCAGCTACGCCCCGGCTCATCAGATCAGTTTCGGGAACCTAAGCTATGTCACCAATATCCGAGGAGATTTGATCTTCGAAGGCTTCGCGACCCTGATCACCGCTCTGGCCTTAGATTCGGACCAGGCTGTCAAGTACGAAGACGGGAGTTTAGAGATCGCTGGACTCTCTGCAATTATGGAACTTGTTACCGGAGATCCGGAGGGGATGGTGTCATCGGCTAAACCGAAGACGAACCGAACTCCTCTTATCACTCAAGCACCGGATACTCCACCGGACCTTAAGTATGAACTCTCGAGGTCCGTGTCAAGCGGGCGTTGCTAGGAGGCTCCAACTACAGACAACCCCAAGCACTCTCGTTTCTTTGTCCGACCCTCGCCTTTAAATGAGGCTCTAGACTTAATTCGATCACTCGCCCATACGGAAGGATCGGTTCCGAACTATGCCCAGCCTAGACTAGGGGCTAAGAGTGGGCAATTTTACGTCCCACCCACCACCCATTTCATAGCCACTATCGAAGATCTAACCGACATGCTGGACTATGCCTCCGAAGACATCGATGGTACGGACAACAATGCCGGAGATGAACAAGTCCAAAACCCTCTGTTTACCGGATGATGGACGTCCACCACCACATATGATGTGTACATGGTGGGCACACCCAAAGAGGATGACGATGATGGAAAAAGGATCCGGTTGAGGACAAGCCTGCCGAAGCCCCTCTGAAGCGTGGACGTCAGCGGCGTCGCTCAAAATCGTGTTGCGACAAAGACGGCAATACCGGCACTGAAGACAATAATACTCCGGAGAATGCCGAAGACCCTGAAGCCCCTATAGAGCCAACATCCGAATAGGATGATTGGGAGGATGGGCTAGTAAACCCCGACGATCCTGTCGGGAACAAGGACTCGGAGGACAGCAACTACCTAACAAACATAGAAGAGGATACGAGCCTCGACAATGAAGATTTTATCGTGCCGGAGGAACCCCTCGAACAAGATCTCTTTAAGCGCCGGCTAGTAGCCACTGTAAGAAGTCTGAAAAAGAAGCAGCAACAACTTCAGGAATACAACCTCGAACGCCCAACAAAGAGCTACCTCAAACGCAAGTTGTTACCCCAATTCGACGATGAGGCCCTAGAGCTCATACAGCCAATGCGTGGCGTTACTGACAGACCAGACCGACCACCACGTGGCTGGGACAGAGCGGCAATGCAAGCCGAACACCAGCCCGTACGCCGTAAAGGCAGGGGAACAGCGGCTCCGGGATACACCTACGACCTACAACAGGACCTGGACAATAGAGCCGGTCAGACCAGATCAATCTACGGATCACGGGGCCGTGCTCCAGCACGGAAGACGGCCATCAGGCCTGGCGCGACAAGCACAACCTCACCCAGGCCGAAAACCGCATTCGAACTTCATCCGAACTACGTCATGATGCAGCCCGATAAAGAGGTGCCGCACAACCCCTACGCTTCACCAATGAGGTAATGGAGCACCAGTTCCCAGAAGGGTTTAAACCTGTGAATATCGAATCACATAACGCTACAACAGATCCCGCCATATGGATGGAAGATTTTCTTCTCCACATTCACATGGCTCGCAACGACGATCTGCATGCCATCAAATACCTTCCCCTAAAGCTTAAGGGACCAGCTCGGCACTGGTTAAATAGCCTCCCAGAGAACTCTATTGGAAGCTGGGAAGACTTGGAAGACTTCTTTAGAGACAACTTCCATGGCACTTATATCCGACCTCCAGACGCAGATGACCTCAGCCATATAGTCCAAAAACCCGAAGAGTAAGCCAGAAAATTTTGGACCAGGTTGCTAATTAAAAAGAACAAGATTCTCGACTGCCTGGACGACGAAGCCCTAGCGGCCTTTAAACACAGCATCCGCGACGACTAGCTCGCCCGACACCTTGGCCAAGAGAAGCCAAAGTCCATGGCAGCCCTTACAGCGCTCATGACCCGCTTTTGCACGGGAGAAGACACCTGGTTAGCCCTTAGCAACAATGGTGCCTGCAACCCGGGTACTTTAGAAACCAGAAATGGCAATGGTAGGCCCCGATGCAACAAACACAAGCATCGAAGAAGCAATAACAATACCGAAGACATGGCGGTCAACGCCGGATTCAGTGGCTCCTAGTCCGGTCAGTGGAAGAATCCATTTAAAAGAAATAAAGACGGCTCATCCAGCCTAGACCGAATACTAGATCGACCCTGCCAGATTCATGGCACCCTCGAAAAGCCTGCCAACCATACCAACTGTCACTGCCGTAGCATTAGCCTTGGCTTGTATTTGCATCTCATCACCATATTAAGTTCATGAAAGTTTGGTTGAGGTTAGTTGAAACCCTCACAAATCAGTTTAGAAATAATCAACATTAAAATCTCATCAAAGAAGCCCAGGAAAATGTTCCTGTTAAATCTTGAAAAATATTGGCAAGAATAAAATTCAAACCAATATTTTTGGAGGCTTTAAAATATTTATTTTCGGTCTTTGATTTAAATCATAAACTATTTGAATTGGATTTATTTCTTTTATAAAAGAGATAATTGTCCAATAATCATGAAACTTTATGAGTGGCTCTAGTATTATATCTACAGACCACATGAACATTTTCAGGAGCAACAAAAATGATTTAGTATTTTTACCAAATCCAAAACTACAGAAAAAATAGAAAACAAAAACAAAGAGAGAGAGAGAGAGAAGGCCACTGGGCCACTTACCCGACAGCCTACTTGGTGGCGCACTAATGTGCAAGGCCCAGCCAGCCACGACACCGTCTTCAACCTCCTGCCAGTAGGCAGGATGGCGTGTGCCCGATGCGCGTGCACACGCACGACGCTACCTCCAGCCCGCCTGCTTGCACTGGACGCCTCCCGTGACACCACGTACTCCCCCTCGACCCCCTGCACCTCTCCTATCTCCCTCGAGCGCTCACGCCGCCTCTGCCTCTCTCCCACGCGAACATCACACATGCACATCGCTGCCTCTCGTTGTTGCCGTAGCAACAGCCACCCCGCGCCCCTCTGAACGTGCCCATGGGCTCCGCCTTCGTCGTCTATGCCTCCTCGACGACTCACGTGATGTCGGACGCACTCCAACGAAGCCCCTGCCGCCGACTTCCTCGTTCGTTCGGACATACTACTTACCACCAACACCTTATTTTGATTCGACGGAATTGTGGGATGAAGCAGCCCGGACCAACCTTATATGTACATGCACATGAGACCGGTTGCACCGACAGACATGCAACTAGTTTTCCATAAAGGTGGTTGGCGGGTGTCTATTTATCCTACTTTAGTTGAATCAAATTTTACTATGGCCGGTCCTTGAAGAAGGTTAAAACAGCAAACTTGAAGAAACACCATTGTGGTTTGATGCGTAGGTAAGAAGGGTTCTTGCTAGAAGCTCGTAGCAGCCACGTAAAACTTGCAACAACAAAGTAGAGGACGTCTAAGTTGTTTTTGTAGGGCATGTTGTGATGTGATATGGTCAAGACATGATGTGATATACGTTATTGTATGAGATGATCATGTTTTGTAAAGGTCACTGGCAACCGGCAGGAGTCTTAAGGTTGTCTCTTTATTGTATAAAATGCAAACACCATGTAATTGCTTTACTTTATCACCATGCATTAGCGATAGTTGTAGAAGCAATAGTTGGCATTACTACCACGATGCTACGATGGAGATCAAGGTGTTAAGCTGGTAAGGATGGAGATCATGGTGGTACTTTGGAGATGCAGATCAAAGGCACAAGATGATGATGGCCATATCATGTCACATATTTTGATTTCATGTGACGTTTATCTTTTATGCATCTTATTTCGCTTAGTACGATAGTAGAATTATAAGATGATCCCTTAACAAAATTTCAAGGAATAAGTGTTCTCCCTGAGTATGCACCATTGCGACAGTTCATTGTGCTGAGACACAACAGGATGATCGGGTGTGATAGGCTCTACTTCCACATACAATGGGTGCAATACAGTTTTGCACATGCAGAATACTCGGGTTAAACTTGACGATCCTAGCATTTATAGACATGGCCTCGGAACACTGGAGACCGAAAGGTCAAACATGAATCATATCGTAGATATGATCAACATAGAGATGATCAACACTAAAGACTAATCCATCTCACGTGATGATAGGACATGGGTTAGTTGGTTTGGATCATGTAATCATTTAGATGACTCGAGGGATGTCTATCTAAGTGGGAGTTCTTAAGTAATATGATTAATTGAACTTAATTTCTCACGAACTTAGTCCTCATAGTTTTTGCATATCTATATTGTAGATCAATAGCTCGCGTTATAGCTCCTATATATTTTTTGTTATGGTCCTAGAGAAAACTAAGTTGAATGATGATAGTAGCAATGATGCGGACTGGGTCAATGATAGGAGGATTATCCTCATTGCTGCACAAAAGAATTATGTCCTTGATTCACCGCTAGGTGACAAACCTGTTGCAGGAGCATATGCAGACGTTATGAACATTTGACAAGCTCGGTATGATGACTATTTGATAGTTTAGTGCACCATGCTTTACAACTTAGAATAAGGACTTTAAAAATGTTTTGAATGCCATGGAGCATATGAGAAGTTCCAAGAGCTAAAAATGATATTTCAGACTCATGTCTGTGTTAAGAGGTATGAGATTCTGACAAGGACTGCCTACAAGATGGAGGAGAATAGCTCAGCTAGTGAGCATGTGCTCAGAATGTATGGATACTACAATCGCTTGAATCAAGTGGAAATTAATCTTCCAGATAAGGTAGTGATTGACAAAGTTCTCTAGTCACTATCGCCAAGCTAGTACAACATCGTGATGAACTATAATATGCAAGGGATGATGAAAACAATTCCCAAGCTCTTCGCGATGCTGAAATTGTCAAAGGTAGAAATCAAGAAGTAGCATCAAGTGTTGATGGTTAACAAAACCACTTATTTCAAGAAAAGGGCAGAGGAAAAGACAAACAACTTCAAGAAGAATGACAAGCAAGTTGCCACTCCCGTGAAGAAGCCCAAAGCTAGACCTAAGCCTCAAATTGAGTGCATCTACTTCAAAGGGAAGGGTCACTGGAAGCGAGACTGCCCAAAATACTTGGCGGATAAGAAGGATGGCGAAGTGAACAAAGTTATATTTGATATACACTCTACTAGTGTTCATAGTAACCCCAGGGTATTTGATACCGTTTCAATTGCTTAGATTAGTAACTCAAAACAGGAGTTGCAAAATGAATAGAGACTAGTTAAGGGAGAGGTGATGATGTGTGTTGGAAGTGATTCCAAGGTTGATACGATCACCATCACACACTCCCTCTACCTATGAGATTAGTGTTGAACCTAAAATAAATGTTATTTGGTGTTTGTGTTAAGCATGAATATGATTAGATCATGTTTACTGCAATACAGTTATTCATTCAAGTCAAAGAATAATTGTTGTTATGTTTACATGAATTAAACCTTCTGTGGTCATACACCCAAGGTGAATGGTTTATTTAATCTCGATCGTAGTGATACACATATTCATAATATTGATGCCAAAAGATGCAAAGTTGATAATGATAGTGCAACAAACTTGTGGCACTGCCATTTAGGTCATATTAGTGTAAAGCGCATGAAGAAACTCCATGCAGATCGGCTTTTGGAATCACTTGATTATGAATCATTTGATACTTGCAAACCATGCCTCATGGGCAAGATGACTAAAACTCTGTTCTCCGGAACAATGGAGCGAGCTAATGACTTATTGGAAATAATACATAGCGATGTATGTGGTCCCATGAGTGTTGAAGCTCCCAGCAGGTATTGTTATTTTCTGACTGTCACAAATGATTTGGGAACATATGGGTATATCTTCTTAATGAAACACAAGTCTGAAATGTTCAAAGAATTTAGTGAAGTGGGGAATCATCGTAACAAGAAAATAAAGTTTCTACGATCTGATCTTAGAAGTGAATATTTGAGTTACGAGTTATGCCTTCATTTAAAACAGCGTGGAATAGTTTCACAACTCACTCCATAGATTGGAGACTTGCGTGTATGTCCTACTGGATTGATACCTTGGTTCTCAAAACTGAGGGAAATACTTATCTCTACTTTGTTGCATCACCCTTTCCTCTTGAAGGGAAAAACCAACGCAAGCTCTAGATGTAGCACCCGGTTACACTCACTGCTGACCGACACGTGCATTGCTGGGTCATGTATGCCTGTCCCCGTAAGTTTGTTGCCACCTTGGATTACGACTAGTCATGTCGGCCCGAGTTATCTGTGAGGTGGATGCTGTTGGCACAATCATATACATGAGCCAAAAGGCCAAACATCCCGGCCTAGGTAAGGCTGCAGCCGTGGGAATACCGTGCGTGAGGCCAAAAAGTGGTATGATGTGTTACATGCTAGATCGGTGTGACTTAGGATCGGGGTCCTGACGTGATGACCATGAGGAGGACCTTGTGTCGGTTCTATATCCGACATATCTCTAAGTAGGGGTCCTAAGCTAGGCGTCTTGGAGCAATGGTCGTTGACACGGGATTTTACCCAGGTTTAGGCTCTCTCGAAGAGATAATACCCTATGTCCTGATTTTGATTGTATTCATATGTGGTGTAGTACAGAGTAAATGTATCTACCATGAGATTGTTATAATGAATATGAGATCATCTATTGACTAGCCTGGCCCCAATTTATATAATACACCGGAGGCCTAGGGTTTAGGAGAGTCCTCGGCTTGGGCGCCAAGTCTTCTGGAGACTTCCTTGTATGGATCATGGGCTGCCAAAAGTGGCCCATGAGAGAACCACCATGGGTGTGCTTGGTCCGATCCACCTGGTCAGGAGAAGACGTGGTGAGTACCCCCTAGTCTAGGACACCGTCAGTAGCCCCCTGAACCGGTCTTCAAGTTGGGGACGCTCCTCGGTTCTTCCAAACTATTCTTCATCTTCAGACATCGGTCTTGAAAACTGGTTCAACAAATCTACCCATCTTTGATCTTGAGGATTGCCGAGCAAACTCCGAAGAGTTCAGAAGTCGGGTTTGAAGTGTTTGCCATGTTATTCGGCCTTTATCAATGCCTTGTTATTTTTTATGCCACACCTCGGGTTTGAAATGTTTGCCATGCAGCAGTGTCCTCTTGCGTACAAGATCCAACGCCGGACTGCATCCGAGGTGTCTTTTTTGCTGCCGAGCTCCAATGCCGACCTGCATCTCAGATATATTTTTGCTGCCGAGCTCCAATGCCGACCTGCATCTCAGATATATTTTTGCAGTCGAGTGATAACCCACAAGTATAGGGGATCGCAATAGTTTTTAAGGGTAATGTATTCAACCCAAACTTATAGATTCGACACAAGGGGAGCCAAAGAATAATTGAAGGTATTAGCAGCTGAGTTGTCAAATCAACGACAACTGAAGATTAATTATCTGCAGCAAAGTGATCACTAGCAAAGTAGTTTGATAGTTTTGATAGTAGTGACAGTAGCAATAGTAAGAGTAACGGCGATAGCAGTAATTTTGTAGAAAGTGTAACAGTGATGATAGCAGTAGTAACTTAGCAGTAACAATATAGAAACATTCGTAGGCATTGGACCGATGACTTGTTGTACGATATTCATCATGAGAGAGTTATAACCTAGGGCGATACGACACTAGCTCCAGTTCATCAATATAATGTTGGCATGTATTCCGTAAATAGTCATACATGCTTTATTAAAAGAACGTGTATGCCATCTTTTGTCCTACCCTCCTGTGGCAACGGGGTCCATATTGGAAACTAAGTGATATTAAGGCATCCTTTGAATAGAGAACCGGAACAAAGCATTAACACATAGTGAATACATGAACTCCTCAAACTACGGCCATCACCGGGAGTGGGCCCGATTATTGTCACACCGGGGTTGTCGGATTATAACACGTAGTAGGTGACTATAACTTGCTAGGTCGGGTCTAGAACATGGATATAATGATGGATTCATAAACGGTTCAGATCTGAAATCATGGCACCCGTACCCAAAGTGACAAGCATTAAGCATGGAAAAATCGTAGCAACATCAATCTAAGAACATAGTGGATACAAGAGATCAAGCCCTAACAAAACTAACTCGATTACATGATGAATCTCATCCAACTCCTCAACGACCAACGAGCCTATGAAGGAATTACTCACTCCAGTGGGGAGCATCATGGAATTGGTGATGGAGAAGGGTTGGGATGACGAAGAACATAGATCCCCATCTCAGGAGGATGGTTGATGATGACGATGGCGGCAATTTCCCATCTCCGGAGTCCAAAACGGACTCCAGATCTGCCCTCCCGAGGAAGAACAGGGCTTGGCGGCGGCTCCATCTCATGGATCGTGATAATTCTTTCTCCCTTATTTTTTCTCCAAAAATAGGAATTTATAGTGTCAGGGTTGAGGTCTTCGGGGCCACCAGGTGGGTACAACCCACCTGGGCGCGTCAGGAGAGGGGGGCGCACCCCGGTGGGTTCTGCGCACCCAGGGACCCCTCTCTGGTAGGTCTTGGCTCCAGAAATTCTTATATATCATATAAAAATTCTTCAAAAAGTTTCGTTCCATTCCGAGAACTTTTATTTCTGCACAAAAACAACACAATGGTATTTCTGCTAAAAACAGCGTTAGTCCGTGGTTAGTTTCCTTCGAATCATGCAAATTAGAATCCAAAACAAGAGGTAAAGCTTGAGAAAAAGTAGATACGTTGGAGACGTATCACCGAGCTGCAATGTCGAGCTGCATCCGAGGTGTCATCGATCACCTTGGTTCGAAAAAGTTGAAGGAGTTCAGCCGAGCTTAATGCCGGAAATGCCCTCTATGGAGCCAGCCACTTGTAGCCAAGCTTTAGGTCGGATTCCTTCCGAGGTAATGCACCACCTTGGTCTTGGGCTACTCTTTTGTGGATATATTTTCTCGATTGGTGCATTTTATTCTTTCCCGAGATATATAGCTAGTAGCCCTCAAGGTGTGTGTCGGCCTAAAATCTGAGATGCACCTGAAGGAAAACATGAAATAGCCGATCCTAGTTGCCCCTGATACTCAAGTTGAATCACGAAATCGTCGTGAGGATAGATTCCTACCTGGGCAGCATACATAGGAACAGACATGCGGTGCACAATAGTTCCCGAGGCTCAGGTTGGGGGCGGCCGACCAACCTAAGGATTGTGATCTCCTTGGAAACTGTTTTGCACTTTGAATCTTCTGCATTGAATAGGCAATGCAGTAGCCCCCGGGTCACTAGTTGGGTGGCAACACCAGATCGGGGGATTGATGTAACCCACTCATGGATTTTAAGTGATAAGCACGGCGCCCAGTAGCCCCCGAGCATTAATTTGGGCAATGGTGGCTGACCTAAGTATCGATATCCAAAGTAAATTGACTTTAACCACAATTCATGTGTAATGATTATATGTATCCAAGTACTTTACATCATGAATGCTCGGATCCGCATTGTACAAAACATTGTTGACTGACTATCTTCAATCTTCTCGGCCAGTAGCCGAGGATAGTTTGTGGTACTTTATAAAGCCTTTATAAGGGCAAAGATTTATGACAAACAAGGCAATCCAGCCATATGGTTTTATAAACAAAGGTACACAGAGAGATATTTTATATTACTATTAACATAAGAAACATCTTCTAGGAAAAATAGTTCCTTTATAAGTTCCTTTTACCAGGCTGTCATGCTGATCATGATCTTGAAACCTCACCTCCAATCAAGGTGGGAGCAAAATATCAAGGATTTAGCTATAGAAAAGTTCCTGAACACTTCTTGCTAACACAATCTATGTAGTTAGGTATCCTTGCAACAAAAAAACATTCATCTCTCTATACTATCTCTTTCTACGACACACAACCTTCCACCCCCTAGCTAGTTGTGCTGTCGAGGTCTATCTAGCTCTCTCACACGCAAATAGATGTTGTCTCTATGTCCCTTCATTGCACACACTATCTCTCTCCCATATCCCCAACCTCGTAACCTTGTCGATCCAGACGTTACACACACCTCTCTCTCTCTAACACACACACAGACACGCACACACCCTCTCTCTCCCTTTCAGACACTCCTCTCTCTAGAACACACACAATCTTCCCAACATGCATATGCCCCTCTCTCGTTAGGTATCGCTGCCCCTGGTAACCCCCAAGTATAGGGGATTGCAACAGTTTTTGAGGGTAGAGTATTCAACCCAAATTTATTGATTCGGGAGCCAAAGAATATTATCAAGTATTAGCAGCTGAGTTCTCAATTCAACCACACCCGAAAGATGTAATATCCGCAGCAAACTATTTAGTACCAAAGTAATATGGAAGTAACAGTAATGGTGACAAAAGTAATAGTAACAGTTCTGTAGGAATCATACCAGTGGCAACGAAAAAGTAACAGAGCAAAGATCAATATGAAACAAGCTCATAGGCAGTAGATCAATGATGGATAATTATCTTCGATGGCATTCATCATGGAACGGTTATACAATAGGGTGACACAAAACTAGCTCCATTTCATCAATATAATGTAGGCATGTATTCCGAATATAGTCATACGTGCTTATGGAAAAGAACTTGCATGACATCTTTTGTCCTACCCTCCCGTGGAAGCGGGGTCCTATTGGAAACTAAGGGATATTAAGGCCTCCTTTTAATAGAGTACAGGACCAAACCATTAGCACTTAGTGAATACATGGACTCCTCAAACTACGGTCATCACCGGGAAGTGTCCCGACTGTTATCACTCTGGGGTTGCCGGATCATAACACATAGTAGGTGACTATAACTTGCAATATTGGAGCAAGAACACAAATATTCATGAAAACATAATAGGTTCAGATCTGAAATCATGGCACTGGGCCCTAGTTACAAGCATTAGGCATAGCAAAGTCATAGCAATATCAATCTTAGAACATAATGGATACTAGGGATCAAACCCTAACGAAACTAACTTGATTACATGGCAAATCTCATCAATCCCATCACTGTCCAGCAAGCCAATGACGGGATTACTCATGCACGGCGGTGAGCATCATGAAATTGGTGATGGAGGATGGTTGATGATGACGATGGCGACAATTTCCCATCTCCGGAGTCCAAAACGGACTCCAGATCGGCCCTCGCGAGGAAGAATAGGGCTTGGTGGCGGCTCCATATCGTAAAATGCAATGAATCATTATCTCTGATTTTTTTCTCCCCGAGCGTGAATATATGGAGTTGGAGTCGAGGTCGGTGGAGGTCCAGGGGGGCCCATAAGGTTAGAGGGTGGGCCCCCACTCTTGTGGCCAGGGTGTGGGCCCCATTCAGTTGATTCTTTCGCCAATATTTTTTATTAATTCCAAAAATCATCTCCGTGAAGTTGCAGGTCATCAGAGAACTTTTATTTCGGCACAAAAATAACACCATGGCAATTCTGCTGAAAAAAACATCCTCAGTCCGGGTTAGTTCCTATTCAAATCATGCAAGTTAGAGTAGAAAACAAGGGTAAAAGAGTTTGGAAAAGTAGATACGATGGATACATATCAACTCTCGCAAGCTTAACCCATTACTTGTCCTCAAGAAATTCTGTTGACAAACTAAAATGACAAAGAAAAACTTTTACAAACTCTGTTTGATCTTGTTGTTGCAAATATGTAAAGCCGGCATTCAAGTTTTCAGCAAAAATTATAAACTAACAATATCCACAATAACATTTAGGTCTCACGTTTACACATATCAATGGCATAATCAACTAGCGAGCAATAATAATAAATCTCAGATGACAACACCTTCTCAAAACAATCATGATATGTTAGAACAAAATGGTATCTCACTAGCCCTTTTCGAGACCGGAAACATAAATGTAGACCACCCCCGAAGATCAAGGACTGGCTAGACATCGTAATTCATGGTAAAAGAGATCCAGTCACAGTCATACTCAATATAAATTAATAACAATGCATACAAATGACAACGGTGCTCTCTAACTGGTGCTTTTTGTAAGAGGATGATGACTCAGCAATAAAATTAAATATATAGGCCCTTCACAGAGGGAAATAGGGATTTGCAGAGGTGCCTGAGCTCGAGTTTTTAAATATAGAGGAATATTATTTTGAGCGGTATGCTTTCTTTGTCAACATAACACCCAAGAGATCTCGGTATCTTCCAAGCTACATACATTATAGGCGGTTCCCAAACAAATTGGTAAAGTTTATACTCCCCCACCACCAACAAGCACATTCCACGGCTGGTCCGAAACAACGGGTAACGTCCAACTAACAACATTCCTGGGGGAGTTTTGTTTGCAATTATTTTGATTTGATTTGAGCATGGGACTAGGTATCCCGGTTACCCGCCATTTTCTCGTGAATGATGAGTGGAGTCCACTCATCATGAGAATAACCCACCTAGCATGGAAGATATTGACAGCCCTAGTTGGTATATGAGTGGTTTGACCATACAAAATAGATTATTATTTGAAGGCTTAGAGTTTGGCACATGAAAATTTACTTGGAACGGCAGGTAAATACCGCATATAGGAAGGTATGGTGGACTCATGTGGAACAACTTTGGGGTTTATGGAAGTGGATGCACAAGGAGTATTCCCGCTTAGTACAAGTGAAGGCTAGAAAAAGACTGGAAAGCGGCCATCTAGAGAGCGACAACAGTCATAAACATGCATTGAGATTAACCAACATTGAACGCAAGGATGAGTAGGATATAAATCACCATGAACATAAATATCATGGAGGCTATGTTGATTTTGTTTCCACTACATGTGTGAACATGTGCCAAGTCAAGCCACTCAAATCATTCAAAGGAGGATACCTTCCTATCATACTACATCACAACCATTTGAATTTCCATGTTGACACGGAAGGTAAACCATTATAAACTCCTAGCTAATTAAGCATGGCATGAGTAACTGTAATCTCCAATTTGTCATTGCAAACATGTTTCATTCATAATAGGATAAATTAGGAACGATGACTAATCATATTTACAAAAATAAGAAAGGTCGAGTTCATACCAGCTTTTCCTCATCTAAATAAGCTGAACTGGGTTGTTAAACACTACAGTCAAATGGTCTTTCTCTTCCAAACCTCAGGGTGCAGCCATGTGCGTGCCAGCAAGGACCGGCTTACCGTTCAGCCTTCCTTCATGGCGAGGGAAGGGCAAACCTATAGCTCTTTGTTCCATGTATTCGGTGCAAAAATCATCCACCTACTTCGCGGTATAACATTGTAGGATGCTTGCCTCTAGATGGTTTCAGTTTTGACAATAGCACATCAGTATTCCCACGAACCGCTCGAAGGG
Source organism: Triticum aestivum (assembly GCF_018294505.1). Classification (NCBI taxonomy): domain Eukaryota; kingdom Viridiplantae; phylum Streptophyta; class Magnoliopsida; order Poales; family Poaceae; genus Triticum; species Triticum aestivum. Next base: position 302,789,094 of record NC_057803.1, on the reverse strand, counting down.
ATACATGTTGCAAAGAAACACATGACCACAATAATTTATCGCGTCGACAAGGTGCATAGTGAGATGGACCATGACATCAAAGAATGGTGGTGGGAAAACATCTCTAGGTTGGATAATATGCTTGCAATATCCTCTTGCATATGATCCAACTCTTCAGGATCTACAACTTTCTGCCATAGTTGGTTGAAGAAATCATAAAGCTCAATGAGTGTGTTTCTTATATCTTTGTCCATCAAATTCCTAATGGCCACCGAGAGGATTTGTGTCAACATTAGGTGGCAATCATGTGACTTCATGTATCCCAACTTCATTTTACCTGAGCTCACATCCACAAGACTACGGATGTTTGTGGAGTAGGAAAAGGGTGTCTTAACTGACAACAAATAGGTAAAGAACTATGTTTCTTCTTTTGTATTGAAATTGTAACTCTGGCAAGCTTTGATGAATGTTTCATCATCTTCTACTTTAATCTAGCGTTTTGATTGATCAACAAGCATATCGAGCCGTGCACCGTCACCATCCTTTGTTTTAACTTCAATCTTGAGCAGAGTACCAAGGACACTTTTACATACATTCTTCTCTACGTGCATGATGTCGGATTCAGGGCTCCACAGACCCAAGGAAGGTTCCAACTATGGGGCGTGTGCGAAGAACTTAACCTCCCCAGCCAACCAGTTCGTCGCCCCCACATCCTATATCAATGAACAAGGAAGAAAATGGACACATTAGTTTACCTAGGTTCGGGCTACCTTGCGGTGTAAGACCCTACTCCTGCTTTGGGGTGGATTAGCCTCACGAGGGGCTGAGGATGAACTAGTACAGAGGAAGAACAACCTCGCGAGGTCTGCTCTGGTGAGGGGATGAGTTGAGGATTGGGTAGACCGACCCCTTCTATGGTGGTGGCTAACCTATATTTATAGTGGCCTTGGTCCTCTTCCCCCAAAGCATAGGGGGGAAGGGATCCCATAGTGTCCAATTTGAAAGGGGACAAGTAGTACATCTTATCCTGATGAAAGGTGGTCTTCGCCTGCAAAGCTTCTGGTCTTGACGTCATGGTGGGCTCGACGATGACATCCGTCCTGCTGTCCTGGCGGTCTTGGTCCTATTGCATGGGAATGGAAACCTTTGGCTGATACCCGGGGACCCCGCGCCTGTGCTTGCCTCCTTAGCACCAAAGAGCAAACCTGCTGCACTGCACCCACCGGGCCTTGGTCGTCATGGCTTGCATCACCACAACCCCGGGAGCTGGGTATCTGCATAGAGATCTCCGCTCCTCGGGAGCCAGTCTGTGGAGGCCTTGCCCCCCCTCTCGCGAGGCTAGGCCCCTCGCGAGGGTCTTGTCTTGGAGGTGTTGTAGATGGGCAGTACCAGGCCCTCGATGGAGTCATGCCATGAGCCACATGCAGGCAAGTCTGGGTACCCTGGTTCCCAGAATGCTAACACATGACATCGATGAAGTGCGTTACACGTAGAATCTCCTAGTAAGGTAATTTCCAGAACACCAATTTCTTATTAAACACTTGACCCTTAGGTGTTTGTTTCACCACCAAAGCGTGCTTCTTCCCAAGCGCAACATTAATTTGTTTAGCCATGTTGTGGACCACCT